>NW_013952440.1:1116582-1118236 GCF_001266775.1 Austrofundulus limnaeus | reverse complement strand
GTGTGTGTGTGTGTGTGTGTGTGTGTGTGTGTGTGTGTGTGTGTCAGCTCACCTTTTTTTTTCATTGTTTTGTAGGGGTGCACCGATTTCCTTAATTTTGGCAGATCAGTCAGTACATGAGAAGCCAATCTTATCCATTGATTTTATACCTCAAGGGTCTGAAAATTAATCTAAATGTACATTTTGAATTTTCTACATCTCAARGATGATTTTTGTTTTATCTACAGCGGTTGTTAGTTAGTTTGTTTGTTTTTTTTCTCTTCCTGGGGACTTTGTGTGTTTGGAGCAGCTGTAACTCTACACTGTCATGAATAACACATGGAGATGGAAACTCTACACACTCACGTTAACACAACAAGACACACGTTTCGACTCCCTCGGTCCTTTTTTTTTCTATAACACACACTTGTTTTTTTGTCTGACACACGGTCCTCTTGGCTGAGAGTTGGCAACCAAAGTCATCTGGTTTTATTGAAGAAATAAAGAATAAAACCGAGAGCAAAATGGTACCAAAAATTAACACGATGAAGTAAGAAGAACAGTAAACATGTGGGTATATATGGGCCCAGGAGAAGTAATATATGTCATTTAAAAAGTTAGAATATTATAAACTATCACTGAGAAAAAAATCAATAATTTTATGTTGTCAAACAAAACCCTATCTCCATTTTTAAAATCATTGTCGTTATTAATCATTAATCTTCTCCATTGGTTATCTTTAATTTTTTTTTGTCATTTCTTTAAAAAAAATTTTTCAGAGATACAAAGTCTTTGCTTGATCATCCCAAACTACAACGTAAATAATTGTCATTTAATGATTTGAAGCTTTTGTTGTGAGAAATACTTCCTGTTCTGATAGGAGGAGAGAGCTTGTTTACTACTGTATCTGTATCACATTTTAAATTGTAATTTATTTATTTATTTATTTATTTAGCTGCTTACTAAGTGCAGGGATAGGCAACTTAAATGATGAAAGGAGCCACAATTGGCTGACATTGTCGCTGGATAGAGGTGGTCCTCAGTTTGCAGCTGGAAGGCTTTCCACGGTTTCAGAGTTGTTTCTGTAAAAAAAAATGTAGGTCAGGTGCTGAAGTTAAACCAGAAGCTCCAGCTGTTCCGGTTCATCCCAAAGGTGCTCAGCGAGGTTGAGGTCAGGGCTCGGTGTGGTCTGGTCATGTTTTTCCATTAGACCAAGTTAAAGCGTGTCACAAATTTGGATTCATGAAAAATATCTTGGCATGTTGGTGCATCGAGGTGGTCCATTGCTCAAGATCCAGACCCAAACCCTGACTGGTCCACCTGAAGTCCACAGTTTACATATATGTCCAGCAAGGCCAGGCTTCATTTAAAGAAGGTCATTTATAGTTGGGTCATCCTGAGCCAGGATAGCGTATGCTAACATAGATTCAACTTCCAGGTTGAAGCAAAACTAAAGAATCTTTAAATGAAAGATGAGCACTGTGTCCTGATGCGTCTCAGTAATCCAGGTAAAAAATCAAAAAGAAAAAATTGTATAGGTTTTCTGGACGGGTTCTTCTCTAATGAAACGTTTCGTCTCTCCTCCAAGAGACTTCTTCAGTCTGAGAGTTTCAGGCAAAATTCAGGCTTTTAAGCCACCGAGCCACCGAGCCATTGTTTCGGGGTGCCACCGAGC
>NW_013952440.1:1111906-1115360 GCF_001266775.1 Austrofundulus limnaeus | reverse complement strand
CTGAGGGGCTGGCAGCATGCCAGGGCAGTTTAAACACACACACACTCACACACACACACACACTTGTACAGGCACAGTGGTAATCAGAGACTGAGGGGCTGGCAGCATGCCAGGGCAGTTTAAACACACACACACTCACACACACACACACACACACACACACGCACGCACGCACACACACACACACACACCTTCTCCCCCATGTTCTGGATTTTTCCGAGCCCTCGGTTCAGATCCTGCTGCTCACACCGAGCTGCTGTACACCTCTTCATGTCGATGATGACAAATTAGTTTTTGTGATACCTTTTCTTTATTTTGACAACTTCCTACCGTCCTCATGCCTTCAAAGATCCGTCTGGGGGTTCTAGTTTGGTTTTGACATAAAGATTCTGAAGCTTGAAAGAGGTACAGGAGGTGCTGTTACAGGATGGTGGGCAAAGAATGATCAGATTAGATTAAATTAGATTCCTGTAACAGCCACAGATTAGATATTGAGCATTTAATGGGATGAAATCCTCCAGGAGAGCTGCTTCATTCACTGTCTTCCATTCCCCTCCCCTCATTCTCCTCTTTGTCAGTCGCACTTTGAAGTGCTTTTACACTTCTCTCTTGTCTTTGGCAACAAAAGGCCGGCTTTGACTCCATCCATGACAAAAGGTCTCAGCTCAGTCTGTGTAAATCAGTCTAACAATGGAAAACCCGAATAAGTCTGCTCACATTCCATACATCTACTTAGGGTTGAAATGATCTTTTTAATTTATTTTTTCATCTTGCTCTTTCTCTGTTTTTCTTGTTTGGCTACACTGATTTTTACTTTAGTATTACTGCTGTTAAAACATGTCTTTCCTCATCCAGATGTTGATCGTTTCCACATCAGACCTCCTGACAAGTTCACTGTGGAAGATCCAGGAACACCGTGGAGTTATTCATTTGAAAATCACAACAGTATCTCATCAGGCCCTGAATGTTGGGGACTAGTTGGGGGACCCAAGTTTGCAAAAAAATCCATTCTGTCTCACTGATCACCAAGTGACCAGGGTGCCATGCATCCACAATGTGCACAGCCATTTTTTAATGCCTATTATGAAAGTATATTCTTCTGCATACATTATTTTGTTCCRCATACATATAGCCTATAGGCCTACATATACACTATATGGCAATAGCGTTTCCGAGCTAACAATATTAGCTGTTTATACATTAGCTCTGCATTATTGCGAAAGCTAACAGGCTAAATTGAGGTTCTCTAATCCAGTGTTTCCCAAAGTTGGGGTCGGGACTCAAAATGGGCTCCCGAAAAATCAAGGGGGTGTCCTGAAAAGATTTTCAGAATTAATTACATTTTTGCCTTAGTTGTTACAAAGGAGTGAGGTTAGTATATTTAAAATGGATAAATGTAGTATAAAAAATATTTTTACTATGCCCATGTTTTGTTGACCTGATACAAATGTTTATCCTCCAAAAATAGTTGGGGGCACAGGTCTCTGCTACTGTTATTTTGTGGGTCAAAAGCTGAAAGGTTTGGGAACCACTGCTTTAATCCATACAGCAGCTCTGTTGTCCTCCAACCACATTTTCAGTTACAGGCTGAGTTATTTTTGGGTGGACAAAAGCTTGCATAGCTTTGCACCAGAAAACCTGGTGAAAGTCATCATTTGCCCAGTACGCTTTGCAGCACTGATAAAATGGCACGTTCTGTGCGACAATATGTAATATACTAATATACTGTCTCTTTTTTAATTTATAGAAACTGAACAGCCTGCAGTATTTTTACAGTCTTTGTTTAACAGCTGAAGTAAATGTTTATCAAATAATATCTGATGTTACAAGTAATCGTGGATCCCTTAAACCTGGTGCCCTAAAATTACGAATCATAAAATTGGTCAAAATTCATAGAAATGCAACAAAGTTCTACAAAGCAACAAAGCCCATCGTGCTGGAAGTTTTACAGGAAAGTTGCCTGTTCTGTGGCCTCACTCCAATTTTAAGGCCCTGTCACACTATAATATTTTAGACAATCTATGCCAACTTATAAAATGGTTTTATGTCTACATTACTAAGAAAAGTTATATATTTGATCAATTTGTTAGCAGTACAGTTTAGGCTTTAAGAGGCTTACAGTTGATATTTTGAGTTCGATCTTCAACGTAGATGTCTTTACAATGTTCATAAGTTGTTTAAAATGTTACAGTGCAACAGGGCCTATACCCAGACTTTATGCAGAGGAAAACAAATTCCAATCAAAGTCCATTTCACATCCTGTTTGTAAAGTTTCTACAATAAAACTAACGTATTTCCTGCCACATTGTGTGCCAAACTTTTGAACAAAGATGTTATTTAATCTGTTAGCTTTCAGAGTACATGTTGGGGATGACTCTCAGCTATTTCCATAACGAATCTTAGCTTAATATCCGTGAAAACACCCGAACGTACCCATACTTGTGCTGACTAAGGTCGAGCTGACTGACGGTGACAAAATGGTTTTGATTCAGTCCGTTTTCCAAATATTGAGCTATAATTTGCTGTGGTAGTGGCTGAGAGTCATTCCTAACCCATGCACATGATGAAAATACATAAATGTGTATGTTTAAATCTCACAGACACGGTAATCAGACTGAAGACACCAGCAGAAATGCAATCTGACGCTTCATGCACAAGCAGCGTGCAGCAGCTTACGAGTGTGCACGTCTGTAGCCAGGACAAGCCTATTACTCTCTCTCACTCAAATCCCTTTTCTGACAGTCTCTCTCTCTCTCTCTCTCTCTCTCTCTCTCTCTCTCTCTCTCTCTCTCTCTCTCTCATGCACACTCACTGGCTCCACATAATCTTTCTGCCTCCCATTCTCTCCCTCTGCTCACTAACTTCACATTCCCAGCACTCCCCCCCCCCTTTTTTTTTTTACATTCTCGTTTCAGCTTAGTTTTCCTTTGTCCCATTCTTTCTCTGCATTAGAATGGGCTTTTTAATACAGCTGCAGCAACTGCTGTGAGTTTGTGTTTGACTTTGTTAAAGTCCTTGGGTGGAATAAAACGGACCAGTATTCAAATTTTTATGTTGTGAAGTGATGGAGCTGCAGTCATTTTGGGCAAATTTTGATAAATTATATTATTCACACTTGATAGTTTTGCAGGTTCAGTAAGCAATCAGAGAATGTGTTAATGACACTGAGCTACTACAGCGCCTTTTTTATTTCAAATTGTATTTTCTGCAAAACTTACTGAATTATAGCTATTTACAACCATCAAGTTTGATTATCTAAGATGGCCATTTTTAACCCTCCTGTTGTCCTCATTTTCTGTATACACCCTTTGTCCTCCGGGTCAAAATGACCCGTCTCCACTAAATCCCCAATATGAGCAGCTTAATTGAATTTTAAACACCAAATTTCATCTTGTATATTGTCATTCACAACAAAATGTGTGAATACTTGAGTTTTCCCTCTCCACTTGAATTT
>NW_013952440.1:1105628-1109716 GCF_001266775.1 Austrofundulus limnaeus | reverse complement strand
GACCATCTTTGTACTTTTTTTTGTACAGCTTACATGGAAATGTGAATAAAAGCAACATTTAACTTTTTCTATTGTTTTGGCCAATCTAGGCAAAGTCTTAAAATCTCAAGTTAAAAAAATAACATTTAGGGGATTTTTTGGGGGGGTTTAACACAGTGGCGGGTCATTTTGACCCGAAGACAACAGGAGGGGTTGGGGTAACTCTA
The DNA here is from genome assembly GCF_001266775.1 of Austrofundulus limnaeus. Taxonomy (NCBI): domain Eukaryota; kingdom Metazoa; phylum Chordata; class Actinopteri; order Cyprinodontiformes; family Rivulidae; genus Austrofundulus; species Austrofundulus limnaeus. The sequence continues at coordinate 1,109,510 of NW_013952440.1, read as the reverse complement.
AAAATTTATCAGTGTTAAATGAATATCTATTGATTGATTTCTAAAAGTTTTATCAAAATCGGTCCAGTCCTTCGGAAGATATTTTGTTAACAGACAGGTGAGATTGATACCAAAAGTTAATGGCAAGGTTTTCAAAAAATGTTGCGCAATGTATAATGCTCACTATACATGTTGGGGATCAGTCTCAGCTACTACCACCCCAAAAATTATCTCAATATCTTTAAATTTGATTTGGTCACAGCCAAATTTGTGGTTTGTAAGATCAGTTAGCTGTGTTGGCCATCTTGAATTGGGTTGATAATGTTAATCAGCTGTAAATGTACACACGTTAATTACTTACATTAAATTCCATTCAGTGGTTCATGTGATATTTTGCTTACACACAGACATATGAGCACCCAAGCAGACATGAGCAAAGGATTTATTTGTTCATGTAATCAGGTTTGTTTCCTCTGGATGAGCTTGTACAAGTGGGTGTGCACGTGCATGTGTAATGATTAAATGATTAATGATTAAACCTTGACTTGCGTACATAGAAAATTCACTCCATATATCAAGGTGACCAAAGACTCCAAGCCTAGTCAGTTTCCTTTTCCGTCTGTATGCTTTCATATTTCTGTTAACACAAAATATCTTGAACCAGCAGAACAATTTTAATGAAACTTGTAGAAAGTAATCATTGGCTGTACATTTACAACTGATTAACATTTGGAGTCAGCCCAACTCAAGGTGGCCTCCCTCGACCAACTTATATTAGAAGACCCCAAAACTGCTATAAACATGATGACAGTTTTACAGATATTTAGCTAAAGTTTGGTGTGGCTGTTCCATGTGATTAAATCATGACTCATATTTCAAGCACTAAACTTTACACAGCTTTTTTGCCTAAAACGTTAATGTCAACCTTCAATATTAATTTTGTCTTTTAGCAAAATATCTCATAAACCACTTGATGGATTTTAACAAGAAATTTATGACTGGATGTCCCTCTGATTAACACCGTTAAATATGACTGTCATAGCTAACTGCTTTCAGCTAACACAAAAATGGATGTAACTTAGTTAAATTTACCAGTACTGAGTCAAAGTTTGGTGTGGTGGTAGCTGAGAGTCATCCTCAACATAGGTGCTGTGGTCTAACAGATTCCAAGATTGTTTTTAATATACAAGACCAGACTGACCTTTATTTCTTTAATTTTTGTTTGCAATCTTAGAGAAGCCAGCTTTGATTGTTGCCTTTTGCACACTTATTGTTGGGGGCTCTGGCCCACTTTGACATGTCTCACTGCAAAGGGTTATCTGCAGTCTGTTTAACTAGGCATCGGAGCATTTTCAGTATAAAGAGAAGAGAGACTGTCAGATGAAGCTTTGAGGTTTGTTTGCATGTTTGTGTCAAAATGCCCCAAATCCACAGTGTTATCATGTCAGCTCATTCTGCTGTGTCTTTTTTTTTCTTCTAACTACGTAACAAGCCCAGCCCATTCCAGATACGCTGAGTTGTTTTTGGTGAAGTGGTAAAAACTTCAATCTGAACCTTAGTTTGACAAACATAGCATGCAAAGCAAGGATGACATTTTAAGATCTTTCCACTTTGAAAGCCTTTCTCAGAAAATAAAATGTTGTTTTTAAGTGAATGCACTAAAAAAGACTGTTGCATGTCAGTCTGCCCCCGGGAAGCTGTGGCTACAATGTAGTTTGTCATCATGAGTGTGTGAACAAATAATTTAAAGGATCTTTGAGTGTCCTAAAAAGAGACCACAACTCACTTGTATTATTTTCTTAAACATACACATTGTTCTGGCAGTTTTAGTATCAATCTTAAGATTAATGCACAGTCTTATTCGTTGAAGCACTCCGTTCTTTCAAACTGCTTTAAAATTTAGGTTTTACTAAAATCTCAGTCAGATGTTGGCTGTGGTGTCCTGTATGTTATTGGTGTTCATTTCACATGTTGTATAATTTCTATCGGTTTCTCTCTTTACTGTTCTTATATTTCTCTTCTACTTTTTCTTTTTCTTCTTTACTGTAGTATTTTTAAAAAAGCCACTGATGATGCAGAAATTAAGAAACTAACATTCTGTTTTGTTTTCTGCTGAAGTGGCAAAAAAAACTAAAATCTCAATTCCCTTAAGATTACAAGAACGTTCTCTTTCTAACAAATTTTGATTGACTGTTTAAAGTATATTTTTGTAAATATATTATAATCAACCAAAGATTGATCTTTCTTGTTTGTTTGTTTGTTTGTTTTTATCTCACCATTATTTAACCAGGCAAATCCCGAGATCGCAGATCTCTTTGGCAAGGGAGGCCTGGGCCTGAAGGCAAACTATTGTGCATATTTTGGGGTGTGGGGGAAACCAGAGTACCTTGAGAAAACCCATGCAAGCATGAGAAGAACATGCAAGCTCCACACAGAAAGACCCCAGGTCTGAATCGTAGATCAAACCCAGGACCTTCTTGTTGTGAGGCGACAGTACTAACCACCGAGCCCATTGTGCTGCTAATTGTAAAATTTCAATCAGTTTAATTGATAAAATAATGTATTTTAATGGGTGGCTGTGATCTTTTCCAGTCTTACAGCTCTTTGTTGTAGAATAAAAATAGAACTGGTAATTTGTTTTGCTTGCTTTTCCCCAGACTTCCATACAATAAATTAAAAGCGGAACAATCATTACATTAAGAGCTTTATCGTTCAGTAACTCTTTTACTTTAAATAGCAATGCAAATGATTTTGTTATTTAAATTCTTAAGTAATTTATGTACAAAAATTTACAGCACTGGCTAGTGTCATGGAAACTACAGAACGTATTTTGCTGTCTCATCTACACCAATAGCAATCATCATTGTGTAGATGTTTACGCTTTCCACAATCAGTTTCAGATAAATTCTAACGTTTCCAGAGATCCTTCATGTAAAAAGGGCCTTAGAGTATACGTGTTGGTTGAGACCATTTTCAATCCCGTCTATGTGTATAAATTCCAAGAGTGTCACCGTCACTTGAAGCTATGTGTGGTATTCCTTACAAGACCCCTGGTGCTGAAGATTTACACACCTCTTCACCAAAACACAATCTAATCTTTCTGTCTTTGAAGCTTGGTCAAATAAAACCACTACTTGGCAGCAGATGAACCTTGCCTCTCTTCCTCACAGTCAAACACACACAGATAAGAGAGGTAATTTGCGAACAAGGTTGGGGGTTGTTTTTGCCATCAGTGGGTCAATGGTCGTCGATATGCACGCACACACGCACTCACACATCGCTACTCTCTCCTGTACCAGCTTTTGTCTCTCTGGTGAAGCGTTTGCAGATTCCATGCTGTTTTTGTTTCGCTCTTGTTTAGGCATTTTTTCTCTCCCTTTATTTATTATAAATTTTTTCTTACATAACAGCCAAGGCCGTGCATAAAGGCAGAGTAAAGTTCGTGATTATAGATAAAACTAAAGAAAATCTCCACAATCTTTACGTGTGAGCATGTGCAACAAAAGAGAAATCTCTTTTTTTATGCCTGCGTACTGTTGAGGTAGAGGAATTTGCGGATAAACACAAACAGTGAGCAGTTCCCAAGACTTTTAGCAGAATGCTTTGGAACAGCATCAACTATTTTTGGAAAATGGATGTTTATTATCCACAATGGTGATTGTAAAATCAAAGCTCCAAAGTCTTCTTACTTCTGTATGAAAATCTGGAGTATTTTATTATAGTATTTTAGTATGACTTTACATACCTGAGCAAATAAATGTTTAAAGTTGTGTAAGTGTTTTGTTTAATGTAATGCCACAGTTGTAAGCCTTTTTTTAAAGCAATCTTTTCAGAAAATCTTGTGTGTGTGTGTGTGTGTGTGTGTGTGTGTGTGTGTGTGTGTGTGTGTGTGTGTGCGCGCGT
>NW_013952440.1:1101425-1105384 GCF_001266775.1 Austrofundulus limnaeus | reverse complement strand
CTCGCCTGTTTTTTTTTTTTAATTGAATTTGTATTGCATGAGCTGTGTTTAAATGATGATTCTGTGCAGCACTATGGTCTGCTGTGGTGCATGAAGTGTTTTGCAAATAAAGTTAGATTTGATTGGATTATATCCTTTAGTAGTCATTTGAAACTGCCTAAATGCTCACTGGTACATACTGTAACACTGCCTAAACAACAAAGACGAAAATTACGGCAAAACCAAATGCAGTAAACTCAAAAAGTTTTCATTTTGAATAGCAACAAAGTTGCAAAGGGCAAGTAAAACAAAGTCTCGTAAACAGAAAAGCTAATTTCTGAAAAAAGTAAACAAGCCAATAAATAAATAAATAAAWAAAATACAATYTCCATCTTCTTCCGCTTRTCCGTATCGGGTCACGGAGGCAACAGGACCAGGAGAGAAACCCAGACATCTCTCTCCCCAGTGACATTTTCCAGCTCGTCGTGGRGGACCCTGAGGCATTCCCAGGCCAGAGAGGATACATAATCACTTCAGCGAGTCCTGGGTCTTCCCCGGGGCCTYCAACCAGTGGGATGTGCCCGGAACGCCTCTAAAGAGAGGCATSCTAATCAGATGTCCGAACCACCTCAACTGAGTCCTTTCGATGTGGAGGAGCAGTGCCTCTACTCTGCGCTCCCCCCGGAATGACAGAGCTCCTCACCCWATCTCTAAGGCTGAGCCMGGCCACCCAAYGGAAGAAGCTCATTTCGACCACTTGTATCMGGGATCTYGTTCTTTCAGTCATGCTCCACGCCTCATTACCATAGGTGAGGGTTGGAACGAAGACAGACCAGTAAATCGAGAACTTTGCCTTTTGACTCAGCTCTTTCTTCTCAGTCCAGTTCAGCAGTTCCCCAGCCAAACCAAATACAGCCTGGGACAGGCCGCCGAACATTTTGTCAAAACCACCTTCTCAAAGCCAACCGAAAGTACTTCTCCATGGCCTCCCAGAATTCCTCCCATGCCCAAGTTTTGGYATCTGCAGCCACCAAAGCTGCAACCCTCTTTGCCACCCTGTACCAGTCAGCTGCAAAATTAATCATCAATGTTTGGCCTAAGTCGGCCTGGTACCAAATACATTTATTGACCACCCAATGCTCAAACATGGTGTTTGTTATGGACAACCAGTGCTTWGCACAGAAGTCCAATAACAGAACACCATTCAGGTTCAGAGCAGGGAGACCATTCCTCCCCCCCCCACCCCCTTCCAGATAACTCCATCATTGCCCACATGGGCACTGAAGTCACCCAACAGAACAAGGGAGTCTCCAGACAGTACCCCTTCCAGGACATCATCCAAAGACTCCAAAAAGGCTGGATAATCTGAACTGATGTTTGGTGCATAAGCACAAWCAACAGTCAAAACCTTCCCTTCTGTGGCACAAAGCCGCAGAGAGGCAACCCTCTCATCCATCGGGGTGAACTCCAATGCAGAGGCACACAGCCTGTGAGTATCCCACCCATCGCCTTTCTCCCTGGGCAACTCTAGAGTAGGAGAGAGTCCAGTCCTTCTCCAGGAGTTGGGTTCCAGAGCCTAAGCTGTGAGTAGAGGTGAGCCTATAGCTGGTAACGCTCAACCTCACCCACAAGCTACAGCTCCTTACCCACGAGTGAGGTTACATTACATTTCCATAGAGCCGGTCTTTGTCGCCAGGAATCAGCACTGCCAGGGACGCTCCTTCACCTGCTGCCCAGCCTGCATCGCACCCAACCTTGATGATCCTCCCTGTGGGTGGTGGGTCCACGTGGAGGTTGCCTCCTGTAGTCTTTTGGGGCTTCACCCAGCCAAGCCCCAGGAGCCAAGGCTCGACCACCAGGCACTTGCCCGCGAGCTTCCCCCCAGGCCTGTCTCCAGGGAGGTGCCCCGGTTTCCCTATTCTGGGCGAGGTTTCCTGATGTGGCTGATGTTTCATCATCAAGGTTTCTAAATAAATGTATAAAATACAATATTAAAAATAATTATTTTGAGAAATACTTTGTTGTTTTAATGTTATTATTATTTTCCAGTTTTTTATTTTTGTTTTATTCACTGAATAAGATATTTAGACCTAACTTCTGTTTCTATTTTCAGCACAAAAAATAACATAATTTGACATAAAATGGTGTTATCTTATCAGGAAGGTGGTTTCCAAAGATTTGTTATCTGAAAGTTTTAYCAAAGAAAGGATGCATCTTTAAGGTCATGTCAGATTTTTGTTGGATTATTATAATTTTATCKTAATCCTCATCTAGATAAACCACAAACAAACTGGAGGTAATGCTAAATGTTATTGTTGTTAAAGTAGTTTTTAATAAGCGGTTTCGTTTGTTTGTTTTTGCCAGTTTTGGCCAGGGCACCCATGTAAATGAGATTTTAATCTCAATGAGTTATTTCCTAGTAAAAAAAAAAAAATAATAATAATAATAATAATAATAATTCTTAGAGACATGGTTTTCACTTTTGATCAGTACAGGACCAGACAGAAAATAGTGAACCAACTAAGAGAAATGTCTTTATAAAGATAAAATAAACTTAATAAAACAACTTTAAAACATCAAGCTTGGCTCCTTTACTTTCAATACAAGTTGGCCACTTTTAAATTGTTTCGTCGTCTGAGTGAAAGGAAGTGGTTGTGTGTTTCCTGCGCACCCCCAACAGAAACACACACACATGCGCACAGAGGGAAGCAGAGCAACACAAACGAAAGAGCAGCAGCGAGTTGAAGAAAATGGCGATCACGCAGGATGTATGCCTCCTCTCGTAGATGCTGCAAACGCGTTACATTTCTTTAGCCTTACAAGTCGGCTTTCCTTTCCACTCTGTTGCACTTTATACTTCAATGAGGTGAGGCTGCTTTTCTTTTGCTGACCTTTTTCCTCTTCTTCCGAGACAACGCACATACAGCGGAGTGTGGAGCAGGGAGACCGGGGGTCGCTGTTGTTTAGTTAGCCACGACTATGTTAACTAGTAACTATCCTGATCAGGAGATGACTTAAGGCTATTTTGCACTGTAGGTTACAAACGCATTGGTAGAAATAAAACGAAACAAAGCACGAAATCGTGTTTGTCTTCTAGGGACTAAACATTTCAAAGCCTCTCTTGTATTTGGAAGCGTTTAACCTTTTGCTAACATCACCTAGTTAACCCCTGCTCGTTAGCTCTGCGTACGTATCTCTAAAGTAGTAAGTTATTCTGCTTGTTTTGGAGATGATGCCAAAGAAAACCTAACGAGTGTAGTAAGTTACGTTCTTTTTTCATTAAAATAACAAATTTCGCGTGTCTATTATTGAGGTAAAACCAACAGTTAGCCGCTTAGCAGCTACTAGCTATAGCAGCTATGCTAATTTGACGACGCAGCTCGCTCGGTGGTCAAAGCGAACTGTTGTCTGATGTTTTTGTGAGCTGCATTAAATACAAGATTGTCCAAATATCTCCAATCATCAGCAATGTAACAGTTAGCWGTATTTTTTAATTTAAACTATGTGTTGAAATTGTTAAGCTGCAGTAAGTGCTTTTTAAAATGARTGCTCAGCGCCCTCTATCGGTAAAAGATGTGGCAGAAATTACCCAGACYGCCGCTTGTCTGCTTTGGCACTCATTTATTTATTTATTTATTTTTCCACTGAGCCTACAGCACTGTACACCCCTCTCAGCTTGGTTATAGTTCTGTAGTCGATTGCTTTGACAGTAATTATTTATCACTAAAGGGTCTTTTCTTAACAGACCTCGAACTCGACAGAGGCCGTGTTGGTTAAGCTGCAGTCGGGCAGCAGCTGAGATAATGGCCGATCAGGACCCGGTCTGTAACTTTGACCTCCACCAAAACTTTCTCTTTCTGTCTTATTTTTCTCCAGTCTCGACTTGACGAGTTTGTCGCGGGTCTGGGGGAATTTCAGCCCCCACCCCCTTCTTCTCCTTCTCTCTCTCTCTCTCTCTCTCTCTCTCTCTCTCTCTCTCT
>NW_013952440.1:1090365-1096964 GCF_001266775.1 Austrofundulus limnaeus | reverse complement strand
GTGTGTGTGTGTGTGTGTGTGTGTGTGTGTGTGTGTGTGTGTGGTGTTTGTGCAGCTCATTGTGCTCATACAGTCGGTCCACATGCAGGCACACAATAGATATGTGGGATTTTGTTACATTCATAGGGGCCATCGGTTTGTTGGTTGTTTCAGAAGCTTAAAGTTATTCATGAATCTTCTGTCTGTGCTCAGTGTTTGTTCACTAATTGTATCTAAAAACTAAAATGATGCTTGGAGTTTTTAGTGCATGTGAATTTAAAATTGTGGTTCCAGCCTGTGTGGTGTCACAGTAGTGATTTCTTTTTAATACAATATATATTTTATGAGGTGTTCTTTTGTTTTGTTTGGTTTACAAGCTTAAAGGAGCTTTGACCTAAAGTTTACAGATTTTGTTTTGAGTGTGTTTTGCAAATTTTTTTATATTCCTCAAGGAAACATTTTGAATACAGTATTAAACATTCCTATTCTGAAGGCACTCAGTGTGTGTAAAGCTCAACTTGAATCTACAACAAACATTAGTCCCTTTCATTACCTGTGATCTTGTTTCGTTTCCAATCGAAACTATGCTGATGTCTTAGTTTTGAAGAGATTACGAATGACTCCAAGGTGAGATTATGTTTAGAGTTCAGTGCTATAAACTCCCAAGATAACGCAGCTTTGCTATGTTAGTGCTGCATTGATTAGGGCTCAGGTCGTTGACTATTGCCCCTTGGAGTAATTAAACCACACCTGTAGAGGGTCACAAGATCGAAATAATACAGGCACAAAAAAACAWCAACGAAGAATTTGATGCAGTTGAGCTGTGCAAGCTCAGACAGGATGCAAGCTACACACAAAGCCAGTAATGCATAAACAAATTGTCTGGCTGTGAGACTTGGCATAAATGTCTTTGGAGTTTGAAATATAGTAGTGTAAACGTTTGTTTTTAGTCAGTTTTGAGAAACAAACCTGCTTTTACAAAAACTGTGATCAAAGTTCAGCTTGGTTTTCTGCAGAGCTTGTKCTTCGGTTTTAAAAACAAACTTTAATTAGGACTTATCTTTCCTAGTCTGATACCAAATGTCATCCTATACAGAAAAGTTACGATCTGCCTTTTTCCTTATTTTGGTAAAGATAGGCCATTTTAACTAAAACAATTAATTTAAACAGCTAAAATTTTTGATTTGATGTTTTTTGTAATCCACATGGCAGCATGGTGCTTACAAGGACTATTTTTACAGTCAGATGTGTTTTTACTATGCAAGATGCAACAGAAGAAGAAGAAGAAAAAAAAACATTTTGGGTTTAATCAGATCAATATGATCCATATTAATTCAAACTTATCAAAAAAAATCAAGAATTTTGTGGACATATGATGAGTGCATTGGACTGTTTTTACAGACCAGTCGGGTAGACATAACCATTGTTTAGGTTGTCCGAGACAACCTATTTTCGTTTCGGACAACCAGATCCTGTCTCCTGGTTGTCCGGTGGACACCCAAGCAAAAAAGACCTTGATTAAAGTTCTCTGTCACGGGTCTTTGTAATTGTAAAAATTAAAGGGAGAAAAAACTTGGTAAAACCGAACAGAACTCTAAACTGTAACTTTTAATAAGGTTATGTACACATTATACTCCTTATTTAAGTGAAAATGTTTGACCTATGAGCAGAAAGCAGCTTATGAATGTTGCACTTTATTTCAAAGAAGAGAAAGAGGAAATTTTATTCACACAGATCCTGTCAACCTGGCTGACTGAGAACAATTATATATAATAAGCTTAGTCTACAGAACTATATACTTGTTAAATTACATTTTTCTTGAGATTCTTTTGGACAACCAAAATGTTTTGCRGACAACCAGGTTTTGTCAACAGGAAAAAAAAAWTCCTTATGTCTACCCCTGCCAGTGTTGTGCACAAACTAAAGTCAGGAGTTAGTAAAATCACAAACAGAGGCTGAAACAATACAAACAGCAGACAGAAGAACCAGACTGTCTTTTCCAGCAGATGRCTTAAAATGTCACAGCTTTGAAAAGGGGCTCACCTGCATTACCTRAATTTAATGTAATTTGCTATTTTACCTGACAGAGACTTAAGCACCTTAAGCATAAAAAGGCAAAAATATCACAATTTTCATTAATAATCAAGAATGTTTTTGGTGACTTTGACCTGAAATGAACTGGCCTCGTTTTAACAGCACCAAACAAAYACAGCACAGCTAAGCTATAAAAGTCACATGTTGTCAACCCCATAAAGATTCAGTGCTGTGCTGTTTCTGATTAACAGTTATTTGTCATCTCTTAATTGAGTGATGMCTTTTCTGCACTGGGGACTTCAGTGCTCTGACTGGGAGAAGATGCTAATGCAAATGATGTGCAAATTAGCCACACGACCACCTTCTGGTTTTTGCCTTTCAGGCGAACTACGCTGCGTGTTTATTGGTAAAACTCAGATTTACTGGCTTCTGTTTGGCTCTATGTCTGATGACAATATTTCCATAATCAGTATAATCTCCACTTGTTTCACAGAATGATTTTAAGACCCAAATAGTAAAAAGCTTCAGATTTTCTGCAGAAGGTCAGATTTATTTTTATAAACTCACTGTYGTATTTGGCAGCAGCCATGAGGGAGTTTATGAAGAGAACGAATGAGTGGCAGCAGAATCGTAACTGTGGGACTTAAAACAACAACATAGCGTTCTTAGAATTTCATATAGTTTAAAAAAATGATCCAAAATGATTTTATGACCTCTTACATCCACTGATAATGAGAACGAGTTAGGTCAAAGTTTTTTTTTTTTATCATCTTTGTATTTTGTTAGCCCTACCTTTTTTTTGGTGGGGGGGGGGGTGTCTGAGGTTGTGAGTGAAATGAAAGTAATAGTCCTTCTTATTTTCTCTATTAAACAACAACAAACACTGTTTATAGAGGGTGTTAAAGGAAAGCAGTTTCTACAGTCAGGTCTGTTCCAGTRAATGTCACAGCCCTGACTTTGAAAACACAATGCTTGTTTGTCTGTTTGCACATTAAAAGCTAAAAAATGGATGAGTGAGCGCAAGTCCTCTTCTGTATTTAAACGTCTATATTCTGTGGCTTTTAATTTGTGGTCTTGTTTGCTTCTTTCTAAAGAACGGCCTCGTGGTTTTAACCATCTGATGCTTTAACATTAATTTTTTACAATTTCTTGAATTTCATCCTCTTGTTCAAGAACCGGGTTTTGTGCATGAAAACAACTTATTGATGGATTGGTTCCTGTGGAAGTGAAAGTGTACTTCAAATAGGCCATTTGGGAAGATATTTTAAAGACAAACACAGTTCAGAGACAGTTGTCAGATTCATTGTTTGTGTTGTTTGTATTTGTACAGATTCATAAATTCAACTATTTTTAGGGGTTAATAAAATGCTTAAAGTATGTTTCAGATGAAATGGAACAGTGCATTTGTAACAAGCTGCTTATTTTTGCATAGTAACAGTTGTTTACAGAACCATTTTAAAGGAACAGTAAATAAAATTAATGTCATGCAGTCTTTCTTTTAGTTGAATGTGTTAATCACAAATGCATCACTAATCACTAATGCATTTCAATAAATTATTTTCCAAATTATGTAAAAAAAATTAACTCCCAAACATTAAAAAAGTTTACAAGTATTTCTTTGAATGAATGTTAAATTATCATAAATTAAAAATGTATTGTTGTAGTGATAATGTATGTGTTTTACCTTCCAAGTGTAGGTAAAGCTAAGATAAACACTGGCGGTAATCTCATTATGGGATTAGATTGCAGCCTGCTGCTTTCTCCTGCTGGCTAAATGGCACACCYGCTCAATCCACTGCTGCTAAACTTTATCACTCACAAGGAGAAGCAACAACCTTAAAATACACTAATTAGAAGATGCAATTTGAGATAGCAAGTGGATCAGCCCACAAATATTTCCAACAATTTAATGGAAATTTGTAGTTTATGTTCAAAAATACTTAACTTTCCTTCGTGTTCATTTAGRTGGTCCAACACTCTTAACAAATCTGAAATTGCAAAGCTTATTGTAACTAATAAAATGYAACTGGTGTTATTCATGTATTTTTTTGTGTCGTGAAAGGTTGTATTCACTTCAGTTTCGTCTGTTTAAGTGATCGTTTTTATGCTCCCATTTTCAAAAATGTTGAGTTTTCAACTTTTTCATAAATTTAATTTAAAATTTTAACTTGAACATTTTGTCTGTCTTTGCTGCTTTCTACAGAATTATCAGAACAACTCAACTACAAAAAAAGTGTGAAACATTAGCCTTGTTGCAAGTTTTATAAAGTAAATCTGACTGAAGATGAACATGATTGTCAAGTAAAAGTATGCTCTGTTATCCAAGGAACGCACCCAAGGAGGGAAGAACAGTGGATGGAAGAGACAGAGAGACGTCTTAGTAGGAAGGAGTTTAAGAAGGCATCGGACTGAACAAAAGGTAAGAGGATGTGATGAGAAAATGTTTTAGTTTTGTTTATATTCTAGATAGTTTATGTGTCACACAAATGATGAAATCATAACCAAATTAAGCAGTACAGTTTGAAAAAGTTAACTCCAGTTCTTTTCCAGACATCTTGAAATGGGTACGTTAATCTTCATGACATCACAATAAGTGTCTTTTTAACCCTCCGACTGTCCTTGAATGACCCCTGAGGCCTCAGTTTTAAAAACGGGAGCCTCCGGGATCATTTTGATCCAAAAGCAGCTGGAGGGTTGAGGGAATCATTTATTATCATGACACATTGCCCTGCTAGGTGATTTGCTTGTCAGGATTTTCCTATCTGTGTGATTTGTCAGCWTGCACTTCTTTTAGGAACCTGTTTTTCCAAAGCTTTTTATCTGAGTAACGACAGCTTTTAATGTTTTCTATCAACCATTTCCAAAACATTAAACWGCAGTTATGTTCCATATGATATATATATTGCATGTGCAGAATTATATTTTTGCATAAAGATGTTCAAATTGTTTTTGATGCAACAATGGTGGCTAGGGATGGGTACCTTTTTGACGTTTGAATCGATTTAGTACCAATATCCGGTACCTGGGAATCTGTACCAGTACTTAACGGTACCAATTTTTGGTACTTTGTGTGTGTGGTTTTTTCAATAATAAACTATTATTTTTCTATTTAACATATTTCTATATAAAATTAACAAATATCAAGACAGCATCCAACTCTTTGGATTGTAACATCAGTTGTGTAACTTATTTCTTTAAAGTGAAAGTCTCTGTTTAATGGCAGATGAAATAAAATTAAATAAAGGAAGTGGCTGTACTTTATTTACTTTGAGCAAGCAAACRTCGTGTTCACAAGATAATTAATCCACCAGATAATTCAGAGGCGGTCTGTTCGGCGAGTTTTACTCCAGGAGCTGCGAGGCTTTCAGCTACGTTCAGACCGAGCTCTGCCTGTGTTTACTGTCTGAACCAGCGKCTGCTGCTGCTGCTGACGTCATCACGCTTTTGCGTGATGCTGCGTTCAGGACAAGCAAGGAAAACTCACCACTCTAATGCCAAACCGGTCGCAATGATGCGTTTAGGTAACGAAACATGGTACAGTTTGATGTTACGTGAATAGATACTCGGTAGTACCGACAGAATTCGGTCTTTACATCAAAAAGTATTGAATTCGGTACCCATCCCTAATGGTGGCTTTTACTCGTTGTGAGTTCAAAGACATAGAAAGAATAATGCATACACTGTTGATGACCTATTAGACAAATAATTATTGTAAAAAGTACTCATAGTGTAACATTTTGTTTTTCCAGCCTGGTCTGTGTTCTGTTGGAATGGTTCTGTCCCAGTCGTGCAATTTGCTCTACTGCTGGTGTAGATTGTGATGTGACGTGGTGGCATTTTCCWTTTGAATTGCTTTTAGTTTCCACTGAGTCGTAGTAAGAGCTGACTACTGTTACAAGACAGGCTGTTATGGTTACACCAGGAAATCTWTCGTTGACCTTCAGGCTCCTTTTATTTTTCTTTGATCTTTTTTGTCTTTTATTTTCTTTTTTCAGATTTTTTAAAAACTTTTTCTAGACTTTTTTGTTTGTATGCCCACCTTTTATCCCTCTTTCTATACCATTTTCCAGATGTTGTAATGCAAGTGCTGAGTTTTGTTTTGGTCACACTTTGAACTGGAGCCGTTACTCAGTGTCCTGGAATCTTTCCTTCTCTAATAGGTTATACAGTAACTTGAGAGTACTTTATTGCTTTTTTGTTTTTACTGTTTTCTTCGCTGGACTTAAAGAAAATAGTGACTAAATCAGAGCAGCATGAAGATGTTTAGCAAACTAACAAAAGATTATTTATTTTTTGGTTTGTATTTTCCTTCAGGATTAGAAACTTTTTCCAGGTTTAAATGTTTGTCTTCCTGACAGTAAACAGAATTTGATATTTTGACAAAACAAGCAACTATTGTGACATCTTAAAAACTTCTACACCACATACCTTTATTAAAAATGACATCTTATACGCATTGATTTGAMTGAAATATTAATGCATTCGCATTTTACAGTTTGTTCAGTCAGTATTCTGGTGTTATACTATGGTGCAACAATACATGTACCCGTATCGAACAGTGGTTTAGGTTCAATACACACTTGTAT
>NW_013952440.1:1085997-1090275 GCF_001266775.1 Austrofundulus limnaeus | reverse complement strand
ACCTAGGCTGCATCACTTTTGAGCACAGATCCACTGAGAAACTTGCTGTTTCAGCAACATTTAATTTAAAAACTGTACTTTAGAGGTTAAAAAATGTTAATAGTTAATTTAAATAAATTACAAGTTAAAAGGGCATGGAAATTTCCCTTTCTGTATCGAAAAAATATCGAACCGTGAGACTAAAGTATCGAACCGAATCGTGAATTTTCTGTATCGTTGCATTTAGGACAATACTTTTGGAAAATTGTTGATACATTTTGTTACAATAATGCTCCTGCAATTTCCAAACCTGTTTCCGTTTACTGATGCATCAGAAGTTGCTGTAATTTTGAAATCAAAACAAATATTCAACCTTCAGACTGCTGAAGAATATCACCACAGGGCTCAAAATAGCATGTTGACAGGGGGGAAACCAACACAAACGCCAGGTAGGTTGAATAAAAATGTGGGTGGACAGGTTACTGTGAACTCAAAAGGACCACTGAGTAACCAGCTGATGAGTCATGCTTAAAGACCCAAGGCCCATACTTCTGCACACATTGCTCCCATTTTGACTTGAACTTAGTCTGGGGGCCTCKTTAAACCCCTCCCCAAAGCTGGTGTGAGAGTGGTGAGCAGCCACAGAGTGGGCTTATCTGCTCCTGCACACGGTAACACACATATGTAATCTCACGCTGGTTTGACCAGGTTGKGACTGTCACACCTGCGCCTCTGTACAGTAAATTCAGCCTCTGCTCAGAACTTCCTTGTACTGCTCACTGCACCATGCTCGTCTACGAATTGACGAAGCTGACATGTAAGGGAAAAAAAAGGTTGTTTTGCTTGCACTCACGGGGCTTCTGTAATGTTCACTCTTCATTCGATTCACACACGCTGGTATGCGTGCTTGACACTGGTGTCATCTTGCTTGGACACGTCAAAGGAATAAGGAGCAGTTTATAAATTGTCATGACAACATTTTATTTATTTATTTATTTTTTTCCAAACAAGTGTTAACCAACTCCAGAAAATATATTTAGGTTGATTTTCTTAAAGAAAAAAGAAGGAAAAAAGCAACATTGCAGATAATGGCTGTGCACAATATGTAAATAGCTGTTTGTTGCTCTCATAATTGAATTAGTCGAGAAATACATAAAATGTTATTAAAGAAAGGTTAAAATGAACCAGTTTACTGCAACGTATTTTTAGGGTTGTGATGCAGTTGATGTGATTTTTTTTTTCTTTTGCGCTTTTTGTTTGGCTAAACTTGGTGTAAAATTGTTTTTAGCTATTGTTTTTAATACTTTTTTGGACAACCCATTTTATTTCTAGGGTTTTTATTTGTTCCCCCATATTATAAAATTGTTTTATAAGGGCTTGTTTTGTGCTATGATGGAGAAGATGTTAAAAATATGTCAACATAATACTTCAAATAGGCCCACTGTTGCTATGCAACAGTGGGACAGATGAAGACGTATTTTAGCTTTAAACAATACTCACTTGACAGCCTTTGCATCCACAGAGTTCTTATAAAAGTCCAAATTAACCTAAAGCACTAAACCTTTTAGGTAGGTATGTGTATGTGGGAGTGAAAAGCCAGCCATTTGAGAATATTCAAGCCTATTAGAAAACGTCTATGTCTAAAACTTTAATGACTGATGTGATGTGTGGTTGAGTAGAGTCATGTTAAAAGCTGCAGCTGCATTCTTTCACATCAGCACAGACGACTGGCTTCAGCCTGTTTATTCATACCTGTTTTCCACTTCTTTCTTTTTTTTATCCCCTATACTTAATGCATTTGTCATTAGTTTATTTTCAGATCTTTCTCTCGTTTTAATTGTCTTTGTATAATCCACACCTTTTAAGATGATAGTAAAGGCCAAATTGGTGCTAAGTCTACAGAGCCATCATAAGAGTTACTCTCAGATGGAAGTAGTTTGAAAATGGAACAAACTGTACTTGATGTACTCAGTCCCCATAAATATTTGTTTTTATTTGGCAAAATTTATAACATTTGACCAAAAACTGACACAAAAATGCATTTTCCATTGGACAAGTTTTTGTTTGTTTGTTTTTGATGGACCCTTACATCGCTTTTAAAAAATTTGCAACCAAAACAAGTAAACATAAAAAAAAAAACAAATTCCCTTTTAATTTCTGGAAGCTCAGGGTGATGTGAACATTTTGCCCCTCAAGCTAAAAAAATGCATATAAACAAAAATTTTAATTTCTAATTGCTGGAACTGGCAACACTTGTCAAAATGGTAAATTTTTCTCTTTAAAAAGTTAGTGATATCACTTGAGCTCAAGCAAACACACATTTCCACACACAGTCAAAAAAAGAAGAATTTTAGATAAATCTGTGATGAGAAATGCTTAAAGTATAATGTAAAAAAATGTGTTATTAATGTTTTACATCTCCTTTTTAAATGATAAATTGATAATGACAAAGCTGTTCCTAGTCAATTTTTGTGTGAGCAAGTGTATTTGCTGATGTGAAGGGTGTGCCAAGATTCAAGAAAGTAACCAGCTTTGTTTGCTTTATAGTACTGACTAGTTGTTGTATGTTTTGGCTATCTTACCTGGTAATCAAAGCTCACTGTCTATTTATTCAGTCTCGTTGATACTGTATTCAAGTTTTAGATTATTATATTAGTAGTGTTTAAGTGTTTCAATAATAAGCCTTTTTATTATTGTGTCGGTGGCATTTTGTAGTTTGGCACCAGGTTTTTTTGTATATTAAAATAAACCTTTTGGATGAGAATCACAAAAAAACTTGTATTTTATTTATTTTCTGAAATTGTATTCTTACTGCTTCTTGTTGTACTTTTGGATTTGTTTTATTGTAAATTGCTTTCTCAACACATCCATCTTTTGTTGCATCTACATACTTGCTAGTTTTCCACACATGGGTTTGTTTGTTCTCTTATCATGTTGGCCAGTGAACAGAGGGGTTGTTATTTGAACTGGTAACTTATAAATAGACCTGTGTACCGCAGGCAGGCAGAAGGGGCCAGCTCACTTTTCTAACTTGCAGTAGGAAAAGGTCAGGAGACTCACATGTGCAGTAGTTAACTAGTTTCAAAACCTCTTATTTTTCTTGGAGAAATTGAAAGTTCTTTTCCATTTGCACCTGATTTAGTACATTTTTCATTGTGTTCATTAATTTCTGTCTTGTTTATAATGCTACCATGATGGCAATGTAGTGGTTAGCACTATTGCATAGGAAGAAGACCACATATTCACTTCCTGGCCGTTTGTTGTGGAGTTTGTATGTTTTTCCCATGCATTTGTGTTTTCTCCAGGAAMCCTAGTTTCTTCTTACATACAAAAAGATGCATGTTAGTAGGCCTGCTGGATGAAAAAATTCTCAGTGTTGTTTGGGGACCATTTTGAAATAAAGATTCCCACCCGCCTACCACCCCCTATTAATTACTTGATTAATTAATTAATTAATTTATTTATTGCATATCGCAACAGGCCTACATGTTGGGTTAACTGGTAACTATTTGGTGTGAATGGTTGTTTCTGTTTTCCTGTGATGATGACTGTTGGTAGGTATCAACTCCCTGCTACCCATAAAGGAAAAGCGGGTCAAACAAATGGATGGTTGGATGTGTATCATGTGTCACCTTCACCCAGGGGTCGACATAACCATTGTTTAGGTTGTCCGAGACGACCTATTTTCGTTTCGGACAACCAGATCCCGCCTCCCAGTTGTCCGGTGGACAACCAAGAAAAAAGCRGTGGGTGCTCGTCATTGTAAAAATGAAAGGGAGAAAAAAAACTTCTTAAAGCCATCTAGGGATTAAACTGACAGTTCTTTCACCCAATAAAGAGAACCACAGTCAAAGTTTTACCCAATCAGAACAGCGCAGGGCGGGTCATGCTGTCTGACTGACACCGCTGCCTTTTTTCTTTCTCTGTGGGGGAGGGGTCAGCTTCACTCAGTCCAGGTAATGCTGAGGGTTTTCCTGGGAGTTGTTCACCTGAGCTATTTTCCACCGAGAATTACGTCGTATTTTATATACATTATATTTCTAAAAGCACCTCGCAGCATTTCTTCTGTAACACCATGTGTGTACGAGCACAACAAAACCGCGACAGATCACCTGACTGTTTTTAAAGTGAGGGCTGAGAGGCAGTTCCCTTTCAGTCAATTCACTCGGTACAACATCATGTATGGGAACCACGCCCCTGCGTGTCCTGGCTGAAGCCACCTCTAATCACGCCTTTAGGCAGGTGACGTGATGACGACAGATGTCAGGCTCCGCCTGCACATATAAATATTGTCGCATC
>NW_013952440.1:1062937-1081762 GCF_001266775.1 Austrofundulus limnaeus | reverse complement strand
CGTTCAGACTGTCATAAAAAAATCGGATATGAGTCAGATGGGTCAAAAAAATCGGATTTGTCTCGTTCAGACTGTCATAAAAAAATCGGATATGAGTCAGATGGGTCAAAAAAATCGGATTTGTCTCGTTCAGACTGTCATAAAAAAATCGGATATGAGTCAGATGGGTCAAAAAAATCGGATTTGTCTCGTTCAGACTGTCATAAAAAAATCGGATATGAGTCAGATGGGTCAAAAAAATCGGATTTGGGTCGAATTTCCCTGCAGTGTGAATGTAGCCAAAGATTTTCCTCTAAAATCACAGAGTTCTCTGAGTCAGCTTCAGGTGCTTGTAGTTAATCTTAAGTATCTTCTAAATTCAACCAGGTGTTTCAATGCCTTTACAATACACAACAATTATAGTGGAGAAACTTGACAGTTTGGTTAAAAAACAGTAAAAATAAATTGATTTTTTTTCTGTGCAGAGAACTTCTTGTGCTATAATTTTTTTTAATAAGTACATTAGTTGAAAACACTAAAATGACAGAGAGCTGTTTAAATCCCCTTTATCCAGAAAGTTTTCAGTCCTAAGAACACTACAGCTTTAATAAGGTCATGTAGACAGTAGGCTATACTACTATTTAAATTAAAATGCTGGTCCTGTAAGCAGAAAGCTTATGGTCGTTGGATGTTGATTTTTGTTCTCTATTTCAAAGAAGAGGATGAGGAAGAGTCTTACTCAAGCAGCTCCTGAAACGGTTAACCTGCTGACTGTGAACATTTGTATACAGTAAACTTTGTATACAGAACAATATGGGCTACCTATTAAATTACATTTTAATTGAGATTTTTTATTTTTTATTTTTTTGGACAACCAAGATGTTTTGCGGACAACCAGATTAAAATCCTTATGTCTACCCCTGCCTTCACCGATTTAGTTGAATCAAAGTAGAGCTGGGCAATAAATAAACAATATATATCGCGATAGACATGTGATCAATTTCTTTAGAAAATATTTCTGATAGAATGCTGATAGTTTCACTGAACTCCGATACAGAACTGCACAGCATTCTGAGGGATGTAATCAGAGGAAAGGCTTTAACCTATCGACCTCTCATGGCCCAGCTAAGCAAGGTTGGAGGCATTAGTTCACTTCCTTTTTGTTGAGTAACATGCATAGTAGCAGTTTTGTAGTTGGCCACCATGCCTTATAGCTGCTTCAAAATAATGTGGAGTGAAAGGAGAAAATAAGTGCAACAGTTCAAGAGGAAGTTGTGGATAAAATAGGAAAGATCCCTTTTACCTGTTTGGCAGTGTGAATCAGCATTTTTCTCCCGGTCCTTATTTCATATAGGTAAAACAAAAATTTATCATTAATTATCGATATCGACTGATAATGAAATGCTTTTATTATGAAACATTTTTCAGCCATATTGCCTAGCCCTAATCTAAAGTAATGAACTTTTGAGTTGTGCATGTTGTTTCTGAATGCATTTGTTACTTCTAGTAAAGGCAAATGGTCATTCTTTTTTACGCTGCTTTTCCAACTAACCTAGCTGATTCATCCTCGATACACAATATTCCAGTGGTATGAAAAAAATGGTAGGAAAGTTTAGGGCCTTGTTTGTAAAATAACCCATAAGAGTCTTTCATTTTTACTATTTTTCTGTACTGTAAATGACAGACGTCCATTGCCACAGGCACTTATGACAAAGAGGATAGTCAACACATGAAGTCTGTGTAGCTCTGTTCTTCCAGAACATTAATCATTTGTATTATTACACATTGGCTGCTGTTGCACTGTTGAGCCGATGTGACCAAGGGCTTTTTTCAGATATGACACTTATTATTTCAATGATAGAGTTGCTGTTTCTTGAGTATTTCCCTTAAACCCACCTTAGGCGTTCATAAACATGACCAAAAGATTCCGACATGTTTATTTTACAAAACACTAATGTGGAAAGAAGGTGCATCAGGACTGGCTTGAAAGGGCTGGAGGAAAGGCCGGTATGCTTATCAAAAGCACTTAAACAACTAAAACCAGCCAGCATACACAATATAAAAAAACCAGGTCAGTTAGGATTCCCAAAATAATTTTTATTTGTTAATTGCCCAAAGGGAATTTTAGAATTTTAAGTAAAATATAAATGTGCAATGACTAAATATGGTTGTTAACATGAAATGGGCATTATAAAAAAGATAAATGAGAACTAACTTCATATGTGTACCCCACAATTTTTATTATTATTATTATTTTTTAGAATCCTTGATATTAAAAACAGCATTTCGTATCTATAAAACACAAAGCTGTGGTCGACTGCTTAGATTTGTTGGTTTTGGGCATAGAGATTTGGTTTAAACAAGTGGCAAAAATAAATTAAACAAATAAGAAGGAAATAAATACCTCATCTAAAATAGTCATTATGTCCCATGTGGAATTTAAATCTGGGATGCTTCTCTAAAACATATGAAGTCTATTGGCCTTGCAGGTTCTTTTCACAGACCCACACAGTCATGCATTAAACATCCAGCTTTGCCAGTTTTGCCGCTATATGCTACATTACTTATTTATTACAGCAGACATCAACTTTTTTTTATTTTYTTAAGCTGAGTTGTAATCTAAAGGAAAAACAATGTGAAATACTGTTGGTGTCTGTTCCTGGTTTCCTTGCTTACTCGTCTGATCTAGATATGGTATTATAACATCAGTAGTATTGCTCCAGCCTCCTACCTGTATTTAGTTGACWGGTTTAAAATAGCTTCCACAGGGGAGGTCAAAGGTTACGTTTACACTGCAGGCAAATGCGACCCAAATTGGATTTTTTGCCCCATGCGACCCATATCTTATGACCGTCTGAATATGGCAAATAAGATTTTTTTCAAATCCGACCCAGGCCTTTTCAGTATGTGGTACTGAATTTGAWACATATCTGATATTTTTCAAAGCGACTGCAGTGTGAAYGCTCATGTCACATTCCATCAGACTTTTTCATCATTGAGGGATAAGACACTAACCTCGAGTCATCCTGTTTAAATCTGTAGTTCCACATATTTACAGCTCAAAAACATTGTCAACAACATCAGTTTCTTTGTATTTTATACTTTTAATTTTCTATGTCCTGGATAGTATGATAGTAACATCCAGCCTCGGTTGCAGACTGTATCAATCCTAAAATTACTCGGTCGATACTTTTCCAGTTCCTTACTTCATTCTACAAATAAAATGCTGCACCAGACCATCTAGTCAGAGGCAGGTTCAGATATAAACACTGAACTAAACGAGCGTGTCAGATAATTATTTTATCGGCTTTGATTGAACACAATTCAGATTTGACATGCTAAAAGTAGCATGAATGCTAACTCTGTAAMCAAACAAGCCGGCTGAATGAGACATCACATTTTTATCTGCGCATGTATGTCACATCAATGCGGTGTAGAGTTAACACTGGAGTCTGATGGAGGTGACATTTAAAATGTAATTTGAACGTTCACACGATAAAAACATAATTGAGCATTAAGGTGAGCATAACCTCAAGGGTGTGAGGTACTTTTTTGAAGGAAGCCAGTTAGGATTTTTACTATTTAATGAGACATCAAATGATGAAAAGCAATCTGTGTTCATTTAAAAAATACACTAGTTTTTTTTCCCACCATAACTGTTTTCACTGAACTTTATCATAATTTGGTTTTGTGAAGTTGTATTCTTGAAAACTTTGGCATAATTCTTGTAAATGGTGGTCTAAGCCAAACATTCGCCATTGCTTTACTCCAAAAAATAAAATAAAATAAAGACAAAGTAAAATTGTTTTTTTAACTTATTGATACAAGTGACAACACATGGACTGATCACACAGTCCAGAATTGTCCATGCGTCACAAAACCTTTTTTTAAAGGTAAATGCAACCAAGTCTCAATGTGGTGTTTACAACTTCTTCCGTAAAAATACTATACCATACAATTCAGCAACATGGCCATCCAAGRGGCTGTACAATAAAACAAACATCAGACACAAGATAAAATACATAAATCTACAGAAGTACAAAAAATATATAGATCATTTAAATATATTTATGAAACACTTGAGTTTGACAGATGTTTTAAATATACTGTATAATTGCTTCAGAAACTTGTGTTTGTCTACGTTGATGGGTAATGTTATACATTTAATTGTTAAAACTGATATTACTGATCATTTCTATAAAATAAACTAACAATACTCTTGTTTTTTTCCTTCTTCTGCAGTGCCAGAGCATACTACATCAAGACAGTCCTGAATCTGTACCACATCCCCCTTTCCCCCACCCAAGTTAAATGTACACACACACACACACATACAAATCTACACACTCATACAGTCCTCAGCAATGCCAAGAGAGGCTGATCAGCCTGCTGCCTGCTCTGACAAGACCTGTCTCCTCACCTCACACCCTTGAGGTTGTGCTCACCAAGCGCCGACCTTTGACCTCCCCTGTGTAAAGCTGGGAACCAAAGGTCACCTGTTCTGCACTGAAGCCAGGGACGCCCTCCTGACCAGCCAGGAGCTGCTGCCACCAGTGTCATTCAAAGGTAAATGGTGAAAAGAAAAAAGAAAATTCAGTCTGTTTTCTTACCTGCAGTATGTCATTGACGAGAAGAGCTCGGGCCAAATTTTTAACTTGCTGTAAGTATTAACAGGTGTGTCTAAAAAGTTCTCAATACATGTTTAAATCAGTCCACASTGGTCAGAACCAGAATCAGGTTTATTGGCCAGTATGTTAACACACACACACAAGGAATTTGCTGTTTAGTACATCCGTCCGGAGAGAAACACAAACATGGGAGAAYGAATRTCCACGGTCATTCGCAACAACGTGCGCTACCTTACAGTTTAGAATACACACACAAGGAAGGATGAGTTTAAAAAAGAGCTTTGGTTTTGTGTTTTTTACACAAACACACGAGCATCACACAAAAACCACTCACGACAGAAGCAGCTGAGCAGGGGGGGGGGCAAAAATGGACGGGGGAAGGGATGCAAAGGAACCATTGACATCGAGGACAAAGTGCCGGGATCCAATCAGAGACCTTCAGAGTCCAACCAGCTGTTGAATGATCTAAATCTGATTCCTAAGGCGTTAGGAATTTAAAAAGATAATTGTCACAGAATATTTGGAGGGTTATAGCATTGGAGTGTCATTCAGGGGTTAAAGAGTAAAGCACTTTGGGCTGAAGGGATAAACATTCTTATTTGACAGTAAGTTCAGCTAAGAGTGGCAATGTGTGGCCCATAAAACAACTTGATGATTTTTCAGAAACTCTTTATTTAAGTAAAAGCCTTTTAATTGGTTTTATTTCATAAACTAAGTAAGCAGATGAGATTTAGTTCCAGAAAATACTAATGCACTTATTCTAGCAAACCCTTCTTTTGATCTTGTCTGCCTTTTTAAAGTCCTCTTATTTTCTTTTGTTAGCTTGATTCTCATTGGATCGACCTCTTATTCCAACTACTTCTAACCTTTTCCCACTTTGTTTTCTTTCTCTATCTCTATCTCTATTCAAGTCTTGACAGTCTCCCACTTTGTTTTCTTTCTCTTTCTCTATCTCTATTCAAGTCTTGACAGTCTCCCACTTTGTTTCCAGGCATGGCTCCCATTCGGGATTCCGTCAGCCATTCCCCTAATCAAACAGGTGACAACAAAATGCCTTCTTGTTTACTCTCCTTCTGCATTTACTTCTTCCTCAAAGTGTCTTACTTTGGCTCTTTGCTTAGAAATTTTCAAACTTTGGCTTTGACTAGGAACACTTATCACTGTGACATAGATGAATGGGCGAGAATATTGATAAACACAAAGTTTCAATAATCATACATCACACCTTTCGTACTTTACCTGAAAATCTAGTTGGTCTGTTTTTTTTTAGATCATCTTGTAGGATAATTTAAACTGAATTAACTTTGATGTTGGGCAGTGTACTTGCTGTTGTAAAAACTATTTTATTAAAAGCTGCTTCATTAAGTAGCTCTAATGTCAAGTTTCATGTTTTAAATTTAGCTTTCCACTTCAAACAAATACGAGTTTCTACAGTCAGGATGTTGTGTCAATAGCAGAGATTRGGTAAAACAGATCACTCCAGTGTTTGGAATTGCTTTTGTTGCCAAATGAGTGTGCRTTTACAAAAGGGAAACCTGATTGGAAGGGATCTTGTAAGGTCTTATTTTAGAAACAAACCAGGTCTGAATACCAGTGATCTCAGACAGTTACCATACTAAATGCCTCTGCCTCATCTTCTCTGTCAAACTCTGTCGTCAGTTCCTTCATTCTCCCTGTTTTCCTACTCTGTAATATCCCTCCTGTCACTTCATCTCCTCTCCTACTGACAGTCGTTGTCTGCCTCATTGCATCTTGGTTAATGGCCTTGGCATGAATCAGAGTCCTCCTGTGGTGACAAATTGGTGGCAGCTGCGTCCAGCTCAGGCCTGGCAAAAAATAATAAAAAATACAATGTCAAACAGTTGGCAAGCTGAACTTGGGGGAGAAATGGTACAACGTTAGTGTGAATGAAGAATTTGATGGTGTGTATCCAAAGGATCTTGTWTAGTAAATGGAATGTAATATACTACTGGTAACTTCAGACTCTTTTTTTTTTTAATTAAAACATAATGAATTGCTTCTGTTGGATGGTGTGACATTTTAAAGGACGGTTCAAATTTATTTGTAGTTTTGATTAATTATTATCAGTGGAGATGGCAATCTCGGTTTAGAAAACCAGAAGCATTTGGAGCCCTTTTATCATTTAAAAACAAAATAAGTGTGTTTGTCAAACCTAACACTTTATGCCCATCTATTTGTTCCAGGTTTGGAGCATCCAGGATTGGATTCACAGTATGAGCCTTCCCCCTGGTCCTCTGGCTCCCCCTGCAGCAGTGACAGCAACAGCAACTGGGGCAAAGTCCTAGTCGACGGAAGTACCGACAAATCCAATAACGCTTGTTCAACCAGCTCCTCTGTCTGGCCTCCCTCCTCCTCATCATTTTCTTGTTCCTCCTCGTCCTCTTCTGGCTGTGGTTCAGGATCAGATCCTGAACTGGCATCAGAATGCATGGATGCAGATTCTAACTCCTCAGTCAGCTCAGAGAAGAACCTCGGCACTGTTGCTGCAACTACAGTAATGATGATGTCAGCAAATGCTTCTTCCTCAGTGTCCTCTGCAGCTTCTTCGCACTCCTCCACTTTGGGGACTTCCACCATGATGGTCGGTGTAACTGTGAATGGAGATGGCAACAATCAGGTTGGAGGTGTGGGAACCATCAGCAGTGCAAATAATGGAAATATTACTGGATCCTCACACTACTCCATGGCTGGGCCCAACAGTATTGGCAGCAATAACATGAGTAACCACAACAAGTTAGTCAGCAGCAGTTCTGTATGGGGCACCCAGTCAGGCAGCAACATGAATACCACTGGTGGGAGTAACCCCTATATCAATGGGTCAAACCCAAACCTTTTAAACCCAAATGCCAACCACGGTGCCTGGCCACAGAACCCAACCCCAAGCCCAGTGTGCCAGGGCCAACGGCCTCCACAAGCTCCGGTGATTAGTTCCAAACTGAGTACGGTTCCTCAGCAGGGGTCTATGCTGGGCTGGGGTAGCATGGCAGCTCCAGACATCAGTATGATGGAAGACACTGAGGTGAATGATGGTACATCAAGCAGCAAGGTGATAGGAGGCAGCAACAATGGCAATAGTGGTCTGCAACCTACCAACCTTAACACTGAATCCAATGGACCAAATAACACTATCATGATGAATACTACTACTACTTGCACCACAATGACCTCTAGTGCACCAGACTCTACCACCTCAGCCCACCTCAGCGGGGATTGTTCCTGGGGTTCTGTTGGAGGAGGAAATGGTGGACCACTGGCTAATGGAAACCCCTCGTTAGCTCCCCAGCACCCTCAAGGAGAGTCAGGGGGTACTGGGTCCTTTGGTACACCTTGGGGCACAGCTACCTACCCTGTAGACAAGGCCCCCTTAAATGCAGACACTGTGAACCCCCAAATCTCCTCTACTGCTGCTTTCAAAAGTAATAATAACCACAACAACACTGGGGCCCCACAATGGGACCAAGGGCCCACTAATACCACAAACCAGCCTCAGAGTAACTTGTCCTGGAATGTTGGCCTTAATCAAATTTCAGGCTCTACAGCCCCAACATCAGGAAATGGAAACCAAACTACTATGGGTCCTCCAGCAGGGA
This sequence comes from Austrofundulus limnaeus, assembly GCF_001266775.1. Lineage (NCBI taxonomy): Eukaryota > Metazoa > Chordata > Actinopteri > Cyprinodontiformes > Rivulidae > Austrofundulus > Austrofundulus limnaeus. The sequence continues at coordinate 1,073,544 of NW_013952440.1, read as the reverse complement.
TACCTCGCCCTTGGGGAAGCAGTGCATCCTCTTCTTCCTCCTCCTCATCGTCATCTTTTACATCTAACAGCAAAATGTCCAACGGTGAATGGGGCTCAGCAACTCCTTTCAACAACAATTCAGATGCTGGAAGTCAAAAAGGAAGTTCTGCCAACAATGGGTGGAAGAGCCTAGAGGATGATGCCATGGGCATGGGAGGGGGTAATGGTGGAAGTGTTTCTGGAGGCTGGGGTCGCTCTGGAGGAAGTGAAGGAAGCGCTGAGAGTTCTGGAGGTAAATCCAGCTCAGACAGAGACATCAACCAGTCTAAAGGAGGAAACCGTAGGAAGATTATCCCTAGCCCAGCAGTACTACCAACACTGGCCCGGGCTGATGTAGATCCAAGGGTTTTGTCCAACTCGGGATGGGGACAGACGCCCATACGGCAGAACACCATCTGGGATGTGAATTCTCCTGCAATCAAGGATCCCAGAAGCGAGGAAAGAAAACCGAGAAGTGTAGGCTCCGGATGGGGCTCAGCAGCAACGGCAGCTCCCTCCCAGACTTCTGGAGGTAAGCATATAACATTTGCAGAGCATAATGTTTGGTAGAGCCAGGATATGAAGAATGCCTAATGTGTGTTTGTGTTTTTTTACTTTTTCTAATTTGGAAATTGTTCAAGCTTAAGTTATTGTTTAAGGGGCAGATGTGGGATTTTTTCTTCTTTCTCTACCCTTTTCATTTGGTATACTTAATATACTGTATTTATTCAAGTATAATACGTAAAATTTAATCCATAAAATCATGCACAAAGTTAGGGGGTAGTACTATACTCAGATAAATATTTTTGCTGATGTATTTTAACAGAAATATCGGCCTCATTCACAAAATCCCTTAGTCCGGAAATGCAACCATGTCGTAAAAAGCGCTTGAAGCGAGCTTACCTCTAACACTCCTTTGTGCCTTCGAGCGAGATAGTAACAGATCCAAGCAGGCAACATGATGTGAAAAAAAAAAGAAAAAAATGCAGTCTTGCATAACAAACTAATGATATTAATGTGCGACCAGGCTGCTCCTGGAACAACAACAAACATGTTCGGCTGTAATGGCTGCCGTCTACCGCTGTTCTGTAAAAGTTGGTCTACCCGAAAAGTTTCTCCACCTGAGGGGGCGCTCGGGAGACAGGATGAAATTGTTATTGAGTGGGATTCTGATGCCTTTACTACAGAGGAGGAATACCATAAACTTTTAATGATACTGATGATGGTGAGCCTGATTTTGWAGGCTTTGATTCAGCTTCATCCACACTTGTTARAGCCACATAGCTCTRTCTGTTTGTTAGACCACACCAGTTAACAAATGAGCATTGATAGCTTTTGTTGTAGTTATACATTTGTTGTTGTGTACCTTTTTAGTACATATGTTGTTAAAATGAAATCAAAAACTGATACAACAGTCAAATGATAATTTTATATATATATATATGACTGCAAAGGCTGAACAATCCTGAAGTCCAAATGAAATTAGAGGTAGTATCAGAATTGAATTTTTTTGTGCTTTTTAGGCTAAAAATAGGGGGTGTCGTATTTCACATGAGATCGTATTATACAYGACTAAATATGGTAATCCATTTTTTGTAATGTATCTCTTTGTTTTATACCTTTTCATGAACGAAAAATAAACTGGAACTTATCTTTGATGTGATAATACTGTATTAAAAAAACACATTAAACAACTAAGAAACAAGTAAATTAGTCATATTTTATGTGCTTGCAGGTTGGGGGGTTGGGCCAAGCAGCTCAGGCTCAGAGAGTGGTTCTGGCTGGGGAGAACAGAGACAAACATCTAGGTGGGAAAKTAAAGGACCCTCTAACGAAGGAAGTGGAAATAGTGGCTGGGATGATGAAACCAGTTACAAGAGTAGTAACACCTGGAACAACAACATTAAAGAAGACAGGTAATGATTGGTTTTAAAATTTTATTTCTGATATATTTTAATCTGTTTTTCCTTTATTTTTTTAAGTTTACCAACCCTCTTTTTGTAGGTCCTCTACATGGACTAATGCACCTAAAATGCAGCAGGGCTGGGGTTCCAATAGTGGGAATGGAAATGAAACTTGGGGTGGTGATGGTTCAAGACCAGGGGCCAGCAACCACTGGGGGGAACCTCAAAAAGGTGCGGGCTCAGCGGGCTGGGATAGCGACAGCGACCGGTCTGGCTCTGGATGCTGGAGCGAGCAAGGTCGAACCAACACTAGCAGCARTAACACCTGGGTAAGCAGCGGGGGATCAAATACTCCAGACCAGAGCACTCCAAACCCTGGCTCCAACTGGGGAGACACTGTCAACAAACCCAGTCCTCAGAGTAACAATCAAGGCTGGGGTGAGCCCATGAAGAACAACCACGGTTCTCAGAATTGGGCCGAGTCCAACTCTAAACCCTCTAATGAGTGGGGGAAAGGTCCTGAATCAAACATGTCGAGAGGCAATCCAAGCTCCAACAAGCCTACAGGTACATATCTGGGCAGTAGTTGTTTTTTACTTCTCTTTATATTTAATGAGTTTTTTAACTTTCTGACTCATCTAATGCTATTCTTTTGTTCACATTTCAGGCTGGCTGGGGGGGCCCATGCCCATGGGTCAGAAAGAGGAAGTTGCAACTGGATGGGAGGAACCTTCTCCAGAGTCCATTCGTCGGAGAATGGAAATCGATGATGGAACTGCAGCTTGGGGGGATCCTGGTAAACACAACCTCAGATGCTATTCTTAACAGCTTGAGATTTGTAATCGAAAAAAGGTATTTTTGAGTTAATTTCTCCAATTTGTTTTGCTTAATGTGCAGGTAAATACAATGGTGGATCTGTCAACATGTGGAACAAGACTACTCAGTCGGATCAGGAGGCCACGGGTCCATCCTCTCAGAGCCAATCCCACCCAGCACACAACTCCACTCAGCCTATGCAGCATATTAACCAGGATAAAAGCAGCAGTTCAGGTATGTTTTGTATATGTGAACGTGCATGAAAAAAGGGATGGCAGGCTGGCAGGCAGGCAGGCTGGCACTCACACTCAAATGCATACAACGCCACACACAATTTTCAGAGGGTTAAAATCAAGCCTGTACAGCCAGCCAGTCCTCTGTCTCCTTGCTGTGCCTCAGGGCTTTTTGTAAAGCCGGTTGAGTCATTCCTCTGGAATGCTAAGAGCATCAATGTTTCCTTTTCTCTCATTCACCTTTTTTCCCTCTTTGCTTTCTTTTGCTCGCCCACCATTTGCACAAGAAACACACACTTTTGTTGGGTTTCAGTAGAATAGAGCAAGAGGGACCATGAGTGGCAGTTTTTTGGGGGGTAATGGTGGAAATGGTTTTCAGTGTAAGATTGGAAAACTAAGCAAGGAAGCTGTTCTTTAGAGAGGCCCTGAGGAGTAGCAGTGCAGGGATGAGGTTGTTCTTCAGGGCTCATTGTGTAGTGAACTAAATGAAGCAGCTACGTGAGCCCTAGAAAGGAAAAGGTTGGACAAACCACCCAGCTCCTGCTCTGGAAAACATTCCTGGCTTTGTGAATCACTGGTTAATGTGTTTGTATTTTTGTGTGAGCTGAACGTTCTGTAAAGACAGACCTTGTGGAAAAAAGAGTACCAGGTCTAAGGTGTTTACTTTTAGTCTGAGATATCTAAAAATATATCTTGGATCAGTTAAAGCAGTAACAGGAAATAAATTTAAAGGAAGAGGTTGAAGATTATACATTTTAAYTGTGTGTAAAGAAGTGTATTTCTGTCAACATWAAAGTGGATAAATTTCCTCTAGGTTTAAGACTTTTATCTTAGTTTGTTTATTTYTGTGCATTCTTGGTCATGCTGTTGTGTACTTGTGGACGTGCATGCGAGACYAGATCTGGAGCCCATCCCATGATCAGTCCTATTTTTACAGGGAAGTATCCCTGGCATCTCACAAGACTCCCCCTGTGGAGGGAGAAAGTGGCAGGTTTGGGTGGTCAGCTGCAACTCGAGCCTTTTGAATGTGAGCACACAATTTCAGGGATACACTTACACTTGGTCCTGGGGCTTCAAAGGTTAAATATTCAAATAAACACTTACATAACCAAAGTGACGCTCCGTTTCACAGGGACAMGAGTGTAATCTTCAATTCAAGGAGAATAAGAACATCTACATTAGGACCAAAGGTTTTTCTAAGTATGGAGGACAGACACTGACATAATTAAAATTAATTAAAAGGTCCTCCATGTTGAAGTGTTATCAGTGTCACGAAAGCAAAAAGATTAAATTCCCACCAAATATCAGCTATGTCTGATCTACTTAAGTGCACACTTTAGAGCTCATACCATGATTCAAATGTGTTTCCTGCAGGATGGGGTGAGCCTTACCCCCAGCAAAAAGAGTCTTCATCATGGGGGGAGCCTACAGCTGGCCCACCTGTGACAGTGGACAATGGGACATCTGCCTGGGGGAAGCCCATGGACAGCACTGCTGGCTGGGATGAGCCCAGCAGGGACAGCAGAGATTCTGGCTGGGGCACCCAAAACAAACCTGGTAGGTGGACCCAAGAACACGTTTTATGAGAAATGGTTTTGAGTGAAGATTTTTCTTTYAGACAGAAGTTACAGTATTAAATGTGTTCTGCTTCTACATCTCTGCCTCCATCCTTATTATCTTCAGCTCCTAAGCCCATGGAGACGTGGTGTGGCGACGATGCGTCCATGAGCAACAGCTGGGATCAGGAAGAAGAGGTGGAGATCGGGATGTGGAGCAACAGTCAGCAGGACAACAGGTCTCACGACCAAAACACCTGGAACTACAAGAATAAAGGCTCCAACAAGGTTTGTTCTCCACAATCTCCACATCTGAATATGTCAAACATGATTCGGACATTTCATCCAGATTGAGACGGATCAGTTTTATGTTTTGTTGACGTTATTTTTTTGTTGTCTGTTTTAAGATGAACAAACCAGTCAACAAACAGGAAGAACCCTGGATGAAACCTTTCATGAACCAGTTCAACAACATGAACTTCTCTGTGAGTACTCTTTTCAGGTCAATGATTTTAAATAGTTTTTTATGTCAGGATTTTTTTTATAAAATCAAAAACATTTAAAAAGGATGAAAGGTAAACGTGTTGAATGACGGCAGCACAGCTTCTCTCAGAAATCATTACCTAATTTCCCTCTGGGATCAATAAAATATTTTTGAATTGAACTGAATGAGTTGAAGGCATCCAAACATTTGACTTGCTGTAAATGAACACTTTTTTTCTAGCTGTTGGGGTTTTCCTGATTCCTGTTAACTTTTCTTGTGTTTGAACTTGCAGAGAGATTCTCCTGATGATCCCATGAAGGCAGCAGGAATGGTGACAGACAGACGGATGGACATGAGCAATATGGGAGACTTCAATGGTGTGGTGGGGAAGAACCTGGGGTCCCGACACCAGTTCCACAAGGATTCTGCCATGGATCGCAGTTCTTACTTTGACAAGGTAAACAGACCCGGACAGTTTCACTGCCTATTTAGAGCTGAAGTCTTTAGTTGGCAAATGTCTAGTTGGAGGTGATTTCTCATCTCACCTACACCCCTTTGTGGTTGTTTTAAGTAACTGCATGTGTGCTTTTTGTAAAGAGATGTCTTTCACTTGTATCTTGCTGAACAGAGCTGTGCCAGTCAAACCGTGCTGTAGAGGCGCTAGTGGAAAATAAATGTAAAATATTGTTTCAGCCTGAAAACCAAACAGAATGCTCCACTTAAATAAGTAGTAGACCTGTCATTAAACAGTAAACCAATTAATCAAATGAGATTGATCAATTTTATTTGCCTGCTTGCCTGTTTTGTTTTTTTCTTGTTTTGTGTCTCCGTCATTTCTACTCTAGCATAGGGAGGAGTGAACTCAGATGTCAGGTATTTGCCAGGTGCATGTTCTCGTAACCTCTGTAGCGTGAGAGCCTTATGAACAGGCACTTAGTTAGATGAGCACCGTCGGTTTTCCAGCGCCACCTTTTAGCTGGCGATGCCTCAGGATTTCCTCAGGGCACCGTGCCGAACCTTGGGTTCACCGATTTATTTATTTATTTGTTTGTTTGTTTGTTTTGACTAATTAAATTTCAGACACTTCCTTAAACTTTGTGAGCAGTGTGGTGGGTGACCACAGTTCGTAAGCAGGGCAGAGATCATTATATTAGCTTAAAATGGTCTCCAAACAATATTATTGTTTATGGCAAAAATTTCTGAGACAATCTGTTGTCCAGCAGAATTTGTTATTGTGATAGGCCTACTAAGTAGTAGTTGGTATTTTTACAAAGGTGTCAAGCAATCCATAGTGATAATTTGGTAATTCTTTACAAGCTGCCTCAAGTTTAGCTTTGCTGCTTTTGCTTTAGCACTGCTGCTGCATACTTTATTCTTTTGTTTCTAACGTCTTGTTCACCTGAACAACTTCTCTACTTCTAACTGCTCACGCCTTTTTCCATTTCATTAGTTTATCCCCTCTCTTCTGTGATTGTGTTTTACTTTATTACAATATTTTCCCCTGCAGGTTCTCTTATTTCCTGTTTCTTTTTCGCTCTTCCTCCTTCTCTTTGCCTTCTTATGCAAAATTAATTATTTTCTTTTCTTGTCTCCTTCCCTCTCTGTGCTTGTTTGGCTGGCGCTGTGCTTCCTGTCCTTTTGTGCTTGCCGTCCCTCTGCTGCATACCCCGGCTTTTGCTTCTGCAGCTTTCTGCCTATGATCGCCCAGCTTCTGATGAGCTCTCCTCCAGTCAAAGCATGAGCCTTTCCCTTAGCAATTCTGCTCAGCCAGTCTCCTGTGTCAGTTCTGGGCCAACCTTGTCCCACTCTAGTTCTGGGGCTGCTCCACAGGTGAGTCTGGAAGGATGAAGATCAGGCTTGTCTTTTGGTCTTGAGCCTGTAGTCTCACTCTGACACATCTAAAGAACTGCCTAAATAAAAATAGGCGGTATTGTATAATATTTTCAAGCTTAAAAATACATATTATTTATGTTTATAGTTTCCAAATAATTTACTCCAAACCTATATTAACAATGTTGAGGGAAATGTTGTAACTTGTTAAACTTGTAATTATTTTTCTGTGTGATTTTTCTTTAGAATGTAAACCCTATGTTGGGCGGCAGTAGCGTAGCACAGGGCCGTGGCGGCCCCCAATCCCAACCCCCACCTCAACCCAATCTTCGTAACCAAGTGCCTCCACCCATCCTGCCCTCTCAGGTAGCATAGAAACCTCCACGAAATACTGTTTTCTCTGTATTTATTGATCATTTTTGTAGAAAATATTTTGTTTAGACTAATATTGATGTAAAAACTTGAGTATTTTCAGAGATTCATTTACAGCGTAGCCACGATTTGTGTTTTTTCATACATCCAAGCAGCTTTTGTTTTGGTTTAGTAAAATATTTGATTTCTGAAATTGTTCAGTGCTGTTTTTAATTCTTTTGATTCATAGTTGCTGCTTAATGTGATTGTCAGACATGAGGGAAAATAAAACACTACAGATCAAACAGCGTTAAACCGAGTAGAATCTGAAGACCCAAACTGCTTTGAAACTTAAATCTTGTTTCTGTGCAGGTGCCCCCGTCCTTGTTGAAGTACCCAGGAGCTAACAGTAGTCTGACATCGCTGTTTGGTCCTCAGCAGGTGGCTATGCTCAACCAACTGTCCCAGCTCAACCAGCTATCGCAGCTCAACCAGATCAGCCAGTTGCAGGTAGGGAACAAAAAAATAAATAAACTAACTTACATCCAGATATTGTCAAAATATGTGAACTGCATTCGTACTGCATTTTAATGATCAGTGTGGTAAATGTTCCCTGTTTCTATAAACTCTGATCAAAATATATGGCTACAGTTTTAATTTTTGTAAAACATTTTCTGTCCACAGCGTCTTCTCCTTCAGCATCAGCAGCAACAGAAGGTTCAAAACCAGAGAGCCATGCCTGTGGGTCGTCAGAACGATCAGGTGTGGGTCCAGTAATTCTGATAAATTTTACTTCGCAGTGCTACAGCAGTCGCATGGGCCTAAGTTGTCATTTCTTTATTTTATTATTTTCTTTTTCCCCAGACGCGTCCCATTGGTTCATCCCCATCGATGATGCAGCCGCCGCGACACCTGGACCCCTCCCTGATGAAGCAGGCCCTGCCACACAAAACATACCCTGATAGCTACTTGTCCCAGAATCCCCCTGAGATGCAGAAGGATTCTGCCACCATCGGATCCTTCAACTTCCCTTTAAGTACGTTAAATAAAAGCGGTCAGGCTTTATTTCATGACCTAGCCATTAGATTCAGTTGAGGCTGACTTCTTATCTTCTGTTCATTTGTAGGCTTGAACTCTAACCTGAATGTATCCCTGGACATGGGTGTTGGTGGTGGAAGCAGTAGTAGTGGTGGAGCTGTGAACTACAAAGAGCCACCCCAGTCCAGACTGAAGAAACTTTGGGCTGCTGACCCTCTGGAGCAGAACAGCAAACCTGGTATGTTAGACAACAGTTTCTCTGTAGTAGGCTTAATGCAAACATGTTTGCTGTTAAATATGTGACCCATCACATCGAAACGAGGATTAAGTCTAAAAGTTGTATGTGGAGAAATAGGCAGATATAGTGTTTTGATTAAAACGCTTGTAAAAATAACATTTTATCAAAATATAACTAATAAATGTGTTATCAATGTATCATTTCAGTGAACAGAAAAAAAAAATTTTTTGAAGCACCTTCTTGAGTTRTAGCAACCAGAAACCAGATTTTGAGGAAAAATGCCTTAAAATGTTGAGATTTTCACTGTAAGCTATCAAAGCTTTTGTTTCTTTTCAGCTGGAAAATCTCAGTATTCAAATACTATTTGAGGTTTCTTTTTTCAAATGACATAAAAAAATCCTCATTAAAATTACATAAAATTAGGATTTAGACCAAATATTTATGTATTGTTGTAACAAACAAGACAAATTAACTATCTCTGGTTCTACTAATGATATCAGGATGATCTAAGTATCAAAATGTAGCTTTTAAAGTCAGGAATCTGAAATATGATGAGGTCATTTTGAACTAATTTGACTTAAACCTCATTTCGAGGTGATGGGTCACATATATACGTTTAATCCATTACATATCAAAGTATGTTTGGATAAATTATTTGGAGCTGTTAAATTGTGTGTTTTCCTTTTAATAGACTTGTGTGCATGCTGTGTTCGGCCCACAGGTGCTATGTCGTCTGGCCTGCGTCTGGAGGACTCTCCCTTCTATGATTTCCTGTCTCCTGGTCCGTCTCCCCTGAGTCCTCCCGGCCAATCAATGGGCTCTGTGGGCGATGGTTGGCCGCCCCGTGCCAACTCCCCCCCACCCCACGGAAACACTGTCACTTGGCCCCCAGGTACATGCGCTTTTCAGATTCACAAACAGCTTCCAGCGGTTTGCTTTGAAAACTGCTAATTGCTTCTGGGTTCTTGTTTGCAGAGTTCCGGCCCGGGGAGCCTTGGAAAGGTTACCCCAACATTGACCCTGAGACTGACCCTTATGTGACCCCCGGAAGTGTCATCAACAACCTCTCCATCAACACCGTCCGCGACACAGACCACCTCAGGGACAGGAACAACGGTAAAAGACTGGTTGCTGAAAAAAAATGTTGAACTAGTGTAGGGATGGGTACCTTTGACATTTGAATCCATTCGGTACCAATATCTGGTACGGTACCAATATTCGGTACTTTGTGTGTGTGTTGTTTTTTAATAATAAACTTTTTTTAAACATATTTCTCAATATATAACATTTAACAAATATCAAGACAACATCCAACTCTTTGTATTGTAACATCAGTTGTGTAACTTGTTTCTTTAAAGTGAAAACTCTTGAAAACAACAAGACTGTTTTGTCTTATTGCACAAATTAAAATCCAGCTCCACGTATTTCTATTGATGTCATTTCCCAGCTAGAAAAATTGTGTGATGGAGATCCATGGAAGGCAAATAAGTTTAAATCAAATAAGCAAAAGAGGATGGAGTTAAAATAAATAAAAGTTATTCAAGCTGCGTTTTGAGCATCCAAAACACGTCCAACACTTTACTTGGCTGCTTGTGCTCTTTCAGGTCAGACGTGTTCGGACTGTCGGCAAGTACCTCTGTTGTTTTCCACTTCCGGTCTCTGTTTAATGGTGGATGAAATAAAGAAAGTGGCTGTACTTTATTTTACTTTGAGCAAGCAAACGTCGTGTTCACAAGATAATTAATCCAGCAGATAATTCAGAGACGGTCTGTTCGGCAAGTTTCACTCCAGGAGCTGCGAGGCTTTCAAGCTAAGTTCAGACCGAGCTGTTTACTGAACCAGTGGCTGCTGACGTCATTACGCTCTTGCGCGATGCTGTGTTCATGACAAGCATGGAAAATCTCCCACTCTTACGCCAATACAGTCACAATGATGCGTTTAGGTACCGAAACATGGTACCCTTTGATGTTACGTGAATAGGTCCTAAGTAGTACTGACAGAATTCCGTCTGTACTTAAAAAAGTATCGAATTCGGTACTAGGAATGCGCGAAATAAAGGATATAGGGTAGAAACGATATAAATTTGTCCTATGATAGAGATCTGTAGTCTATCGGCCAACCACGCAATTCTTTTTGA
>NW_013952440.1:1053368-1059495 GCF_001266775.1 Austrofundulus limnaeus | reverse complement strand
ATGATTTAACCAGGTAGATCTCCCTTAAATTTAGATTTTTATGGGAGACTTTAAAGTGTCCCTTAAAAAAGGAGATTTTAAGGTCTAAATTTTTCTACCTATACATATTTATTCCACTCAATTAATGTGTAATTTATTTATTTTCTATTATAAGTTTTATATTGTGATATACTGTATATCGTTACCACCACTCATCATTTTGCATATCGTGATATGAATTTTTTGCCATATCGCACATTCCTATTTGGTACCCATCCCTAAACTAGTGTCAGTTTTGTGAAAGCACATGTGACAATCTGAACACACAAATGTAACATATAACGCTCCTCCTCATGTTTCTCAGGGCCATCCTCATCACTGAACACCACGATGCCTTCTAACAGTGCCTGGTCATCCATTCGTGCCTCCAGCCACAGCGGTTCCCTCACCAGTACAGCACAAAGCACTTCAGGTCTGCTTGAAATTTTCTCACTGTGTCACCAGATAGATGTACAATATTTGTTCTGCTCCTGTGTACACACACACCATTTCCCACTGATAACATTTAGTTGTTTTGTTTTTTAAACTTCAGCTGAACATTTTCATCAACTTTTTCCTTCATCTTCTCTCATCTCGTAGTTCGACCCAGTGAGTCAAAGTGGTCTCCTGGCGGCGGTTCTGTGTCCAACTCCTCTCTAGCCCATGAGCTTTGGAAAGTTCCCCTGTCTCCCAAGCCGCTGCCAGTACCAGCCCCCTCCAGACCTCCACCGGGCCTCACCAGCCAGAAGCCCAACCCTGCCCACTCTGGCTGGGATGGCTCTGCCCTGAGGCTGGGGGGCTGGGCCTCCTCTGAGTCTAGATACACACCTGGTGAGGAAGAGGACGACACAGGATTATTTTCCACTCAAAATTTTAAAAATCTGCAATGCCAACTTTATGAACCAGGTCAAAAGTTATTGTAATTATTCATTTGATAAAACATATTTTTCACAAACACATTATTTAGAGAACATGACAGCTCAGTTTCTATGATCCAAACTTACAAAGTGAATTAGTGTCAACCTCCAAAATCTGGATTATTACTGCTTTAATGTTGACAAAGATGTACTATTCGTAGTGTTGCAGACTGATATATTTCAGACTTTTCATCACAGATTTATGGTCTCATACTGTATGTGATAACAGGTTCCAGTTGGGGTGAAAGCAGCAGCTCAGGGAGAACTCAATGGCTTGTTCTGAAAAATCTCACCCCCCAGGTACTAGCGTCTAAAGAGCCACATTTTATTTGTCAGCTTTTATTAGTTCATCAGAAGTAGAACAATGGAAAAGCTTTGTCATTTTTGTCATCTCTGTTTCTCGTGGTCTCCCAGATTGACGGCTCAACACTGAGGACCCTGTGCATGCAACACGGCCCTCTGATCACATTCCACCTCAACCTGCCGCATGGTAACGCCGTGGTTTGCTACAGCTCCAAGGACGAGGCTGCCAAGGCCCAGAAGAGCCTGCACATGTAAGGATGTCAAATAAACTATCACTTCAGCTTCTGCTTTTGGCTAATAAACAGAAGCTGACCAGCTGGAGACAGAAAACATGTGAAATTAAACTCTTTCCTCAAATTTCAAGTTCTTTGGTTCTATTTGCAGGTGTGTTTTGGGGAACACTACTATTCTGGCTGAGTTTGCCAGCGAGGAGGAAATCAACCGTTTCTTTGCACAAGGGCAGTCATTGGCCACCCCCTCCTCCAGCTGGCAGACCATCGGCTCTCCTCAGAGCAGAATGGATCAGTCTCACCCCTTTCCCAGCCGCGCCTCTGAACTGAACCAGTGGAACGGCGGCGATCTACCGAGATCCTCTCTCTGGGGCGGGCCCAACTATTCCAGTAGCCTGTGGGGGAGCTCCAGTGGCACCGAATCAGGGAGGATCAGCAGCCCCTCTCCAATCAGCTCCTTCCTACCGGTGGATCACCTGACGGGGGGCGGCGACTCCATGTGAACTACCTTTCAGTCAAACAGGCTGGAGGAAGGGTCAGTAGAGTTCATCATTCGAAGAAAATAAAAAAAAAGGTAGTTCTAAATGCAACGGCACTAGTTGGACTTTTTCTCACTTACAAGATATTCAACAAAACGGGGTCTCCCCTGTGGAATACAAGTTACGTTTCTCTTTCTGCACATATGTCCACTTTGTTTTAGCCCAAAAACATATCAGTCGGAATACTTGAATCATGCAGGCCAATTCTATAATGTGAACGGATGGATATTTGCTTCCAGGTAGTGCTCTTTCAGACCGAAAAAAAGCTTCAGTAAAGTTGAATATTATATATACATATATATATATATATATTGTTTTTTTTTTTTTCAAATCGTCGTGTTTATTTTGAATTCCAATTCTTTTTATTTTAAAATTTTCATTTTAAATTCTTTTTTTTTTTTGCATTTGTTTGCTGACAATGTTGGAGTATGAGCTTTTTTTTTAACTTTGCACTGAATGTGGTTTTTTCTCAGTATATATAATCTGCAATATAGAGGGAGCAGCCAGTTTTTCCAGTGTAGCTGTTTACTCATTGAGGTCCTTATTGTATGTATGTACGTATGCGTGCGTGGAAGAACTTTACGTATATGTGATTGCATCGTGAATGAATGTGTATGTGTGTGCTCCTCTCTGCCTTGGCACGCCTACCTTACTGCGTTGTTGTGGAGTTCAAGATCAACAGATTAAAAACCTGACTAAGGATGATTATCGGGTGAAAGAAAAAAAAGTGACATTAAAAAGTATTGCACCAATTTTGTTTTAAAACTAAAGAAAGTTGAGCTCTGCAGTGCAAAGGACTGTAGCCGCAGCTGGGACTAGCAAGCCCCGCCCGTTCTAATATAAGAGGCGGGGCCTATCTAGCAAGCCCCTCCTGGTTCGCTCCCTAGCGGGCTGGGAGGGAACAGCACTTTCAGAATAGGCTTTCAATGTTTTGGAGGTGCCACACTGCAACCTCTTGTTTACAAGACTTAGGAGGCGGAACGTGTGTTCATTCTTCATTAAAAAAAAAAGAAGATGGAAAAAATATAAAAAATACAAAAAAATAAATAAAAAATAAAATATATATAAAAAAAATTATAAAAGAAACAAAAACAAAAAAACAACTCTTGAGGATGAAGACGATGCGTTGTAACTCGGGGAATTCGGATCAGTGTTTTTGGCCATGGCGTTGGTTATTTCAACTATTCCTCTTGTCTGCTAAATAACCAGCAGTGGTTCTCAGGAAATTAAGCCAGTTTCCCCCCTGTAGTTGAATGAAAATAAAAAAATAAAAAATCTGCTACTTCTTGTAGGAAAGGAAAAATCCAACATCTAGCACTGAAAACTATGTATAGGTCTTTATTTTTTTTCCCTCTGCCAAATAACTGCTTTAAGCTGGAGAAGCTCACACACTGCTTTTAATATGCTGTCTTTTGAGGGAGGGGGAGCGTCCCGGCGGAGGGACGGGATAATGGAGGATCTCCCTCTCTCTCCCCCTCCACTTCTCCACTCCACTGTTGTAAAAAAAATGTGGGGAGTGTTTATTGTGTCAGTGTGAAATATTGTCAGATTTATAAACCAAGAGAAAAGGCAAATCTGTATCTATGCATACCCCCTCTCACATTCACAAGGCCTAACCCACCCCCACGTGTCTCAAATGTTTTAAATGTTTAAGTACAACAAATGCTAAATATAACATCCTTTGTTTTGCTTTTAAATCATTGCCACAAATGGTGTTTTGGGAAAAAAAAAGAGGAAAAACAAAAAATCCTGTTTGGGTTGAAGATATTTTAACAGTGAAAAAGTCGTCCACATTTCATTGCCTTGATCCTAATTGTGTCCGAAGATGCAACAAGTCAAGTGGCTTCTACCTGTTTACAAATAGAATATGATTGTATTGTTGTGCTGATTTTTTTTTTAGTTGTTTTATTTTCCTCTTCCTTTGATTCGGGGGAGGGTGGTGTGTTCATCTGAAGTTTCTGACGTCATGAATTTGCGTGTGAAAGAACGGCGTGAATGTAAAAATCCACCACTGGTGTTCGTAGTAAAAAAAACAAACAACCAACCAACCTACTGTAGTGTGAATAATTTACCTACACACCAGGTTACAATGATGCACAATTTTATCAAAACGAAACAGCTTCAGTGTGAGCAGATGAGAGATCAGCATTAGTGAAGCCATGGACCTTAATTTCCTTTGTATTTTTCCTGTGTTGTGCGTTTGCGTGCGCACGTGTTGTGTTTTTTTGTTTTTTTTTCTTCCCCACCGATATAGGTTTTTATTTCAGAAGTTATAAGCTTTTGCTTTAGTTGTGTTTTTAGCCTTGAATATAAACAACTTTAAAATGTAGTGAAACAGAACCTCGAGTATTAGCCAGACTTGACAGTGGTGTGTGCCAGTATTGAACGCTTTTTACCAAATACTTCAATCATACAAAAAGATTAGTTTACCTAATTCCACATCTGTTTGCTTAACTATATATAAAAGTATGTTATTTGTTTTGTCTTGTAATCAAATGGAACATCTAAACTGTGTTATTTTTTTAGTTGACTTAATTTGGTGAATTGAAATGAGGGGGCTTGGATTTTGCACTTGAACTGATTTGTAGGCTGAGCGAGCGAAGGAAGGAGGGCAGAGCTGAGTCGGTCAGACGAGCGRSGGGGGGGGGGGGGGSGGGCTTGTGTTTCAGGCGTGTGAAAGATATGTGTCGGCGTGTTTTCAGCAGAAGTTAAAGGTGTGTGTTTACGTTTGTGTGATGGTGCTTTGTTGGTCCCAGTGAAGGAACGTAAGAGTTGTTTCCATCATTCACTGGGCGGCTGCACAGAACTCGTCTGAGCCAGATTGTAGCAAAAACGGTTAAAAAAAAACAAAGGACTTCTCTGACCGCCTCAGCAGCCTCATTCATGTCCCCTTTACAAACCCCACCGCTCATTGGGTTGCCACGAAGACGCTCGCGTCTCGAGTTTGACTGAAACGAGGCGAGGTTTCTCTGTGGTCCGTAGTTAATCAGGCAAAAAAGGGGCCGGGACTCAGTGACGGACTGGTTCTTCCAGGCTTTTTTTTTTTTTTTCAGGGACACGGGGTCACATTTGCCTCTTTGCTAGCTTCTTTGGAATCCACTCTCCTTATGCATCTCTCAAACTTAACTTACAGGAGAGGAGACGCAAAAAAAAAAAAAAAACCTAACAAAACGTGTGGCAAGTGAACTCCAAACTGTCCATATTCCCTTTCCGCTCATTCAGATAACTTTACATTTTGTTTTCTTTCCATTCTTAGCAGTGCTTATTTCCACGCGCCGACACGAGCAGCGTTGTCCTTTTCCTTAACTTTGAGCGGGACAGCAGCTGCTCCGTGCTCAGCCGCCAAGGAGGCAGCACTGCTGTGCTGTTAGAGAAGGGACAAGCAACGTCTGTAAAACAAAACAAAAAAACGCCTCTCAATAATAATGTTACTGTTTTTGTTTCTCAGCGTCATTTTGCTGTGTTTCTGTCTCGTCCAATCTACTGTCAGAGTGTGTGTTTGTGTGTGAAGACAGAAACTGTGCGTGAATTTATGCCAAATCCAGGAGGGGAGGGTTGATACGGAAGGAAAGGGATCGATTTTTTTTCTTTCTTTTTAATAATTTGAGTTGTGTGCATATGTGTATTTAAAAAGCTGGACAATATTAAATGCTTGAAGAAAACTTTCTTTTTTTTTTTGGCAAAAGGATGATGACGTGAGAAAAAAACCACCATGAGCATTGTACAATCCCCAGGGCTGCCAAGCAGCTTCATGACAGGGCCAGATAACGGGAGGAAAGAAAGATGGAAGGAAGTTTGCTGATGATACTCTACTGCTTTTTTTAATATTTAAGAAATAATAATAATGTGACTTGTGTTTCTCTTAACTATCCTGTGAGTAAAATGCTACATCATAACACACCCAACGGCTTCTACAGTCGATCAAAAAGTGCTAAGGTTATTATATTTTAGACAGGAAAAAATATATATAAACTAAAAAAAAGTCAAACTGTGAGAATCTGCTGTCTTTGTTTTATTTAGTATGACCACATGCGTACAAACCCTGAAAAGCTTTAGTCTAACCAGCACAAAGATGGGGTTGGGGAGGGGGGAGGGGGGTCGCTCGGAGAGACTATGCAGT
>NW_013952440.1:1042588-1050488 GCF_001266775.1 Austrofundulus limnaeus | reverse complement strand
GAACTATAGGGGGAAAACGTGTATAGTAGCATGTTTTTATTGTATTTAATTGCATCATGTTGTATTGCATCCTGTTTTGTATTGTATCTAATCATATTTGCATATATTTTAAATATCGTATATTTAAAACATATAGTATAGTCTAGTATAGTCATATCTAMAAGGTCTACGTCTTCAAAAACTGAAACAAAAAAATAATATTTAGAGTCAATGTAGTCAAGACCATCTATGATGGATGGCAGTTTTCATKGTATTGCTTCTAGTTATACTCATTTATCACTGACACATAAATGGGGTCATGCTTGTCTTTCAACACAAGGGATAAACATAGATCAGGTGATTCTCTGCTRTAAGCTGCACAGGCTCTATAGATTGACTGCCCCCCCCCCCCAAAAGCTCAGTTACCATGGTAACSTACTGGTATGGATGCTGCAGTCATCCCCCCGGCAACTCCAGTCAGGAAACGGCCAAAATGAAGCATCCACAGGTCCACAGCTCCTCCCATCAGCATGTACCTGAGACACAGAACAAGAAACGCTTTCAAAATGTTGTCCATTAAAACAAGTTGGGAAGTCATGAACCAACTTATTAAAGCTTAGAATATCAACTGGAACATTTTTTTCAACTCATGACATTTTAGATTTCCTTTTTTATTCCTTGCAGGATTAGACCACTTTGTTTCTTTGAAGCCAGCAGCTTCGTCCACGTGTTTATTGGTAGTGTGTGCTACACACTGCAGGGAACCTACAGGGAGCAGAGGTCCTAAAAGTGCAGATCTCTCAAAATTAGGGAAATTGGGGCTGATTTATCGGTGCACCCCTTCTATCCAGGAAATTTATGTTAGACACCCAACAAAATATTTGTTTTTTGCAAATACACATTTCATTATCAACTTAGTTTTTGTTYAATAAGTATATGTGTTTGCTCTGAGACCCACCCGAGGGTCGACGGCACCGCTGACATCATGATGCTCAGCTTCCGACCAATCAGGTCATTGAGCAGCATAGCCCCCAGCCCACCGGCTGCTGCGCCCAAAGAGTAGATGGATCCAAACCAGGCGGCCTGCTCCGTGTCCATCCTGAGCCGAGGGTCCACATCAGGGCTTTTGAACTTTGGCAGGACGGGAGACGAGTAAACCAGGGAATAACCAAAGTTGAAGTTGCCCAGGACCGCTGAGAACACGGCCAGGTACAGTCTGGTGTTACTGATCTGAGACGAAGGGAGACAAAAATACAAATTATATAAACTTAGCACAAAAATAAGTAAATTTGTGTTTGGTAGATCATTGATTTGTTGTAACAATGCTTCTTGGCAATAAATCTTTTACAAATGAAAAGCCTGTTATTTTCTCATTTAAGGGGATCCCTGATTAGTTGTAACATTAGAATTTATTTGATAAACATTTTTTAACTGTAAAATAAAGACTGTAAAAATACTGTAGGCTGTTTTGTTTTGTACATTTTTAAAAATATATATTTTAACACGGACAGACATGAATTCTGGGTAAATTATGATGTGGGTAGGTCATCAGCGCAAGGCTGCTAGCGAGCTATATCCACCCTGAAGGTTAATCTTGGACAGTATCTGACGATCGACTCTTTTAAATGAAACCAGAGAGCGTTGACAGAGAGGAGAAGGTAGAAATGACTCAGCCTGTAACTGAAAATATAGATGGAGGACAACAGAGCTGCTTCACGGAAGAAGAACCTCAGCTTAGCCTGTTAGCCTTTGTGCTAGCACTGACGCTATATTGCATCATATGTATTAGCTCGGTGCTAGTGCGACAAACAAGCTAAACTGAGGTCCTCCATCTATATTTTCAGTTACAGGCTGAGTCATTTCTACCTTCTCCTCTCTGTCAACGCTCTCTGGTTTCATTTTAAAGAGCCAATCATCAGATATTGTCCAAGATTAACATTCAGGGTGGATATAACTCACTAGCAACCTCGCACCAATGACCTAGTTGATGTCATCATTTACCCAGAATGCTTTGCATGTAAATAAAATGGCCCCGTCCGTGTACTATATTTTTAAACTTTTAGTTTAAAAATAATAAAAACTAAACATCCTACAGTATTTTTACAGTCTTTATTTTACAGTTAAAACATATGTTTATTAAATATAGTCTAATGTTACAACTAATCGGGGATCCTTTTAAATGATGCCACATTTGTAAGGAACAATTATTTGTAGGATGAGCAGTAGCTGGGTATGTGGGTTGTACWCATGAAAGATATTGCAAATATTCTCTGCCAAACAGCTTATTTTGCATATTTTTATAACTGAAACTTATTTGGAGCATCTGATACCCTCAGGTTCTGCCAATTAGGTGCTTGGTATACGATTTATTGCCAAGAAGCATTGTTACAACAAATAAATAATATACCAAACACAAATTTACTCACTTTTGTGCTAAATATATTTTAGTGCTTGTCTAATAAAACCTAAACWTTTGTGTAAATGTTATAGTTGTTGTCACGCACAGACTTGTGACTCCATGTAGCAGACAGGTGTGGGCCAGGTCTGGTGTCAATTTGGCACTGCTGGCAGGACAAGCAATTTGTCAACCAGATGTGGGCCAGCTCTGGCAATTGAGGCTCTGTTTTAAGCTGGCATGCCACAACTGGCCCAGTTGTGGTTTGGTTTATGTGGTGCTGGCCCATGCATGGACAGCCTCTGGCAAACCACATCATTCTTTAGCAGAATGTTAATGCATTGTGTGGGCCAGACTTGGGCCAGACAAATTTTGCTTGTTGGACTTTGGGCCATTCTATTATAAACAAAGTTTACATTTTTGCAAAAGTGCATGCCTTCAAGTTGTTCAGCACTAGTTCTTTTTCCTTTTTAAACTAAAACAAGTGTCTGTGCTCTCATTGTAATATAATAGTCAGAAATTAAACACATGAAAACAATCAGGGAGTGATYAAAGATCCAGTTTGCACCATGCAATGCCCAAAACAACTAAATACTGTATGCAAAGTGGGGGAAAAACATTATTTACTCAAATTAAAGATTTAGGACTGGTTTATTTGTAGGAGATGACTGTTAAGTATTACATCATCAGAAATGTCACAGTCAAAAACGTTACTGTTTATAAAATAAAGAGGTGAAGGAGAGAGTCCAAGCAGGGTAAAGAAAAGTTTCAGTAGGGCATTTTTGACAAACCGGTGGCAACAATGATCAAAGGTTTACAAGAGAGTATTGAGACCAGCTATGTTGCATGGTTTGGAGACAAAGACAAAAAGACAGGAAACAGAACAGGAAGTAGTAGAGCTGAAGATGCCGAGGTTCTCCTTGGGAGTGACATCAGACATCAGAGGTACAGCACCGGTTGAACCACCAGGAAATAAAGTAAGAGACTGAGATGGTTTGGACGTGTCCAGAGGAGGGACAGTGGACATACTGGTAGAAAGATATTAGAGATGAAGCTGTAAGGAAAAAAGACAAGGAGGAGATTTATGGATGCAGTTAAAACTCAAACTGCAGTAACTTCCTCTTAGGGAAACGGCAAGAGCTAAGCCCCTCAAAATGATATTTGCATGGGTTAAACATAACGTGTTAAAGTCTTCTTCCATTACTAAATCCAACTGACTATTGCTAAAAAGATTGTTCACATTCGACTGATTTGCATTGATCTATTTTATTGCGTGCAGCCACTTTTTAGCAGGTATCTCCAATTGTTAAGGTGTGTTCAAATCCCAGTGCTGCCATGCAAATCAGACAGTATTTTAATGTTAATCAACAAAGACTATATTCTTGAAACAACAGTTGCATGATTTTCCAAAGAAAACGAGAATCAAAATGCTATTGATTCAATTTCTTGATAAATAAAAACAAAAAAAAATTGGAGTCTCACCTGAGATTCAGACAGCAGTGGAGTCTCTTCGTTCATGTTTGCAGCAGACAGCTGTGCATCGAACTGAGAACTAAAACCAACTGTTTGATTTGAATGAGCTGTTTCAGGAACTCAATCCTGTGACAAAAGATCAACTTTCCACTGTAGTTAAAGAAAAAAGAAAGTTGCTGAACCTGCGAATTCACATCCAGCCAGTTGATAAAAAAAGAAAGCACATGAGGTTTTGAGCCTCCAAAACAGACCGCATTAGTTTTTGACTCCCATGGCTCAGGTTGATCTCAGGATCAGCGTGCAGTCCAGAGGTTTTTCCAGATTGATGCAATCAAACTGACCGAGATGACACATAAGGCTATGAGTGGTCAGAACAAAACAGAAAGTAAAAGTTGCCTCTCTTTTTGAGTCTTTGTTCTGCAGCTGGAAGAGGAACTAATAACAGATTGGTCAAAATAAAACCATCAAACAAAACTGTCTAAAGCTGAAGTCAGGTCTAGGTCTAGGTCAGACCTTTTAAAGACTTTCTGCATTAAAACATGAAGGAAGTCACTGTTGTAACCAATAAATAAATAAATTAAAAAAGCAGAAGGGTGGAATCAGATAGATTCCCAGATTGGGACATTTGTAAAGAAAAAAACAGAAGTAGAGGAGAA
Source organism: Austrofundulus limnaeus (assembly GCF_001266775.1). Classification (NCBI taxonomy): domain Eukaryota; kingdom Metazoa; phylum Chordata; class Actinopteri; order Cyprinodontiformes; family Rivulidae; genus Austrofundulus; species Austrofundulus limnaeus. The sequence goes on along the minus strand of NW_013952440.1, from coordinate 1,045,985 downwards.
CCAGATCCTCCTGTAGCTGAATCAGGGCGAAGAGGGAAATCCACACAGCTATGACACTTATTGTTTCATTACGACCACACACCATATAGAAGAACTCTCGCACACTTAGGTGTGTCACTCTTTTCTCCTTAGCCTAAAAAAATCTTTTATAAGTCAAAACATTATGTCAAGTTCTGGACATTGGGCCTCATGCAAGAACCGTTCGTACGCACAGATTTGTTCTTAAATTGTGCGTACGAGTGATTTAGGAGAATTTGTGGCATTCACCAATGTTTTTGTATTCTAAGATTTTTTTCAGATACGAACAAAATTTACGAGYGGTCCAGACCTGTCGTATATTTTACGTACAGTCAGTCTGTTGTTATCCAGACGGGTTTTCTTCATTAATAACTTTATATTTCGTTAGTTTGAAGATATTTTAAGTTGAAAATAAATCACACTCCATAATTATGTTGACAATAGGCTATTCTGCTTGAATTAGAGTTATAATTTTAAATGTAATAATTTAGACTAACAATATAAATTGTCCGTCCGGCCGGCTTACCCGCTATCAGGTGCGACAGTGGGGCAGCAGGAGAAAGACCCCGCGCTCTCTCCGCAGCGACACTTTCCAGCTCGTCCTGGGGGACTCTGAGACGTTCCCAGACCAGAGGAGGTACACATTCGAGTCCTGGGTTTTCTCCAAAGTGCCAGACTTATTTTGAAAACATTTTAAAATGCTTATTTCAAACCTGCATCTGAGACCACCGCAGCGCGCGCGGGGGGGGGAGGGGGGGGGGATGTACGGTGCGCAGCGCTGCGGCTTCTGAATAAATGAAAATGATTTAACACAGTTGTTTATACTTTTAGCAGCTCTTTTTATCCCACAGCTGACCTGCTAAAAATGACAGATTTTCTTTTCTTGATCTCTGACAGACGGACTTCAATCTCTGAACTTAAAGTTCTTTTTAGATTTCGCTGTAATTTTCATGAATGAATGAACACTTCCTGGTATCTGAGGCAGGAAACATAGCCTTATATGGTGTTTTTGGGGKGGTAATTATGCTAATCTCCTCTCACGTGCACGAGCAGCTGGATAGAACAGGTGGAATTTACGCAGCTCATTTACGCACTTTTCCTGMAGATAGAAGAGTTTGTTGAATCTGAYGTGACATGTTCGTAYGAACCCTTTGTACGAACAAAAGTAAGAGAAATTTAGGAGAAGAATACGAACATGTTCTTGCATGAGGCCAATGTGTTCAACAAACTGGAGGGATGCTGGACTTCATAAATCTCTCAATGGTTTTATTTTTACATTGTTGCTTCAGTTCAGTTCAGACTTTTCTTTCAGTTCTGCTCCATCACAGCATTTCACTTTGACTGGACCACTATAACACCCTTTTTATTTTTAAATGTCCCATTTCAGTCACTCTGTTGTAGATCTGTTGCTGTGTTTAGGATCATCCTGAGTTATGGTCCAGTTTGGTCCAAGCTTCAGGACGGCCTATAAGGCACTTTGGTAAAGTGAAGAGTTCATGGGTGTCTCAGTGACYGCAAGGCTGCAAAATGAGACTAACTCACCTCCCCTCTACCACCGTGCTTCACAGTTTGTGTTTGGCTGAACGTGTTTTTACACAGTTGAAGCTAGATTTGAAACATCTTAAAACCCAATAAAGACCAGATTATTTAGTATGTTTTGATGTGTAAAAACTTAGAACTAAAAAATACCTTTAATTTCCCATAACTTATTATTTTACACACTGAAACATGAACAAAGCTTTATAAAAAGGATAAGTATCATTTTTTATCTGACCCAACTGTGTGACTAACTATAGCCATTAAATTCAAAATTACAAATATGAAAGTCCCCCTTAACTTTGCTCATAGATTAGGTGTAATGACAACATTCTTCCAGGAGACACTCATTCGAGGTGAGAACATGCAAAACTCCAGAGAGGCAGAGGTGAAGCTGCAAGGTTACGATATAACACATTATTTTTAAAGTTTATTTTTTTATTTTTACAAAGCAGAAGAGCCAACTTCTTTCTGATTTGCAGAAATTCAAAATGTGCCAAGATAATAAAAACAAACAAACAAACAAACTTTAATTAATAATTTGTAAACGATTTTGTGTTTCTAGACTAAATAAAAATCCAAGTGAAATTCAACCTGGAAAGACTCACACACAGAAATATAGCAGTTAAACAGTTTTATTGATATGAAAGTTCTTCGGCGCCCGAGCCCCGGCTGAAGACAAACTGCTGTGAGCTAGAAATCAGGAATAACGTCTTCCCCCCGGGGCTCGGACACTGGTGTGGAGGCCAGAGGGAAGAGGCAGCCAGAAAGAGCCTGAGATGAAGGTGGAGGTGGGTTGAACATATCTGGAGGGCAGACTGATCCTTGGGTGCTGGGCCTTTAGACCTGGATCTCTGTGAGTTGWTTRRTACGGTGAGGYGAGGATCTGACAGCAGCTGGGAGCGTGACGCAGTGATTGGATGGAGCAGGTGAGGTGGAGAGTCTTCCAGTCTGAATTTGTGCTTAAGCTTCATTTATTAAAATAATCATGTCTGACTCAATGAAGACAACAAACGTTTTTAAAAAATATTTTGAAAACTAAGAAAATAGCAAAAAATTACAATTATGTTGCACTTTTGACATACAGATTTATCATCCATAATAAAAAAAATACACTTTCAATAATGTTTTGTAAAAATAGATCTTTTAAATCAGGCTCAATAAGTCAACACAATTACAAGACCTGACCTTATTTCAGCTGCTGTCACACATGTTATTAGTCATTTGTTCACTGAAAYGATGAAACAACTTTTGCAACAATCATGAGGGCTCATCAAAAATTTGTGGTGTTTTTTTTTTCTTGGAAATTTTGCAAATATTCCTGACATTTATTATAGCTGCAAGCAGTAAAATCCAATCACCATTACTTAAGCTTGTGAACCAATAGCACTTAAAAAAAGTACACTAAAAGTGTTTGTCCTTTTCAGAGGTGCGTTTTCAGAAAATTATCCATTTCGGCAGCAAAGAGGCGGAGCTAGAACTCTGGTGTCTGAGCTGACAGGAGGAAGGAGCAGGAAGAGAGAAAACAGAAAAACCATTTCTCTTCTAATTTAGTTTTTTATATTTAAGCAGACTGAAATGGTGCATTATGGGCCAAAGAGACTTAACTGCGCATGCACACCAGGTTTATTATAGTTAACTAAAATTAACTAAATAATGAATACTGAAATTGAAAAAACATCTAAGTTAACTGAAATAAATAAAAACTGTAATAAAATGAAAGAACGACAACTAAAACTATATATATATATAACCTTTTTACAAAACTAAATAAAACTAACTGAAATTATAGATAGAATATCCTTAGTTTTAGTGTTTGTCAGTATATTTTGAGACATGTGGA
>NW_013952440.1:1028790-1041744 GCF_001266775.1 Austrofundulus limnaeus | reverse complement strand
CCATGAAATAAAACTAAACTATAATGAAAAATCCAAAGCTATTATAACCTTGATGCACACTTATTCTTTGAATTGTCAGTGGGAGTGACCATGGCTACTTATTATGGCTACTGAGTCTAACTCTAAATTAAGTAATGTTCATTCAAAATACTTTTGCACTTTTGACAATGCAAGTAGCTGTTACTTAATAAATAAGTTAGATATACAAATTGTTGATAACCAAGTAATGTTAACTGTTTGTAAGTCAGGATAGCAATTGATTTTTGATGTTGACTCAAAACCATTCAGACTTTTTGGGTCTGGACCAGAGAACTCTTTTAATGGACTGTAGAGTCATGCTCAACCACATGATCTTAAACACCTGAGGCATAACACAATGAGGCAGAAGGTCTAATGTCAGCCTGTGTCATATAAACTCACTGTAGTAAGTTATGTGCTTATTGTGCCTATAGGCAAAATTATGTAAAAAACACTTAGTTTAATAAACGTCAGAAAGGCTAAAAGGTTTTCTTAAATGATTGTTCAAATCTAATAACGGTGATGATCAATTATTGTTTTACCAGCTTCACTTTATACCTTTATACTGTAATTACATTACAACACATTAAAGTTGTTTTAAGGGAGCAGAGATCCATTCTAGTCTTGAACTCGTTACAACTAGTAGCATCTTGTCAGTTTGATCAGAACTAAACTCTGTTTCCACAAAATGAGGTCGATCAAAGAGCTATCTGCAGCCGTGAACAACATTTAAAAAAATATCATTTTAAATCTATCACTTCAAGACATTAGGTTTGTTGTAAATGTCAGAAAGTTTCCAAAAATCCAATTTTTTTCTGTACTTTTGTCTAAATTGTCTCCATCACATAATGGACTTCACAATATTTTCTAAATCTCTTAGGTTAGGAAAATTAAATTGCTGAGTGGATGATGTTTTTTTTTCTTGTTTCCTCTTTTAATGGGATTGTTTAGTCACGCAATGCTGTTCATATGTTTATAACAGTCATTTCAAGGAATGTAGATTTGAGTAAATTTTGTGTATACACATTGAATACAGACTAAAATTATGCATCAGTCAGAGTCACAATAATAGACAAATCTGGTCAAACAGTATCAAAGAAACAAACAAGCCTAAACAAGCACACAGATTAAGATTTCAACTATCTTATCTGCATAAAAAAAATCCAGAATCCAAACCTTGAACCACAGTAGAAAAACCCATATTAATCCCATTAGACTGTGTTAAATAATGCTGGGCCCTCAAGGCATTAGGATTATTTATCTTTCTGTAAGGCACAAAATCTCAGCACTCATATTCCAGTTACTGAAGATTAGGACCCGACTCGGGAACATGTGGAAAACAATGGATGGATGGATGGATGGATGGATGGATGGATGGATGGATGGATGGATGGATGGATGGAGTGGGCAGCTATTTACACATCAAACAAGACTGATTCAATTGAACATGGCAAAATATAAATATGTCAGTTAAAATGGAAACCAACAGGAGTGGTGACACAGAGTTATATTGACACTATGTTCTGTTGAAACAACTAAATTGCTTAACTCTGGAGTAAAAGTTAAATGCATTTGTTTTTATCCACAATGTAAATTTTAAGACGTATATTTACACAACACTGGCATTAATTAATTATTTACTAAACCAAATGTAATATATTTATTTTATGCAAACATGTTTTAACTTAGGTCAATCTTATATGTGTCTTTTATATTATTTGGAGTAAGGTTGAGAGACTGATTTTTACACTCTCTCACAGAAAGGACTTATTTTACTACAAATACCAGAATGCAACGCGGCAAACATTTTTTTTTAAACCCGCACGCGAGGCTGACCAATCGTCACGAGTTTCTTGGATGTTTATTGGGGGGAACAGGAGAGTTGTATTTATAGTTAGCTGGTTGTAGCTAAAGTTCATGAAGATTTCTCTCTCGTGTTTTAAAAGCGGTGAGTTTCAGAGGCCGCCATTATGGCGAACATCACCAAAAAAGTGTCGTGGTCCAGCCGAGGCGACGAGTCCGGTGCAGTGTGGGAGGGAACCCCGCTACTGAACGGTTCCGAGCGGCCCTCGGTATCCAGACAGGTACGGCTAACATGCTAACAAGGTAGCTAACTTATGCTAACAGCTGTTTCCTCTGTAGCTGAAAGATAAAAAGTCATGCAAATAAAGCGACTGAGTCATGTTTCTGAATGCTGCACGGGTTATTGATGTGTGCAGTCATTTTAATGYGTTTGCCTCAGACACAGTCATGTTTTTATCGTGTCATGGCTTGTTTTGTTGTGAAAATGACCTCCTTGATGAACAYATTTGCGTTTGGAAACGTTTGTCCTGCCCACTCTTGTTTGAATGATAGGGACTTTAACCTGGTGAGAAAAGAATGACACGCATACACATCAAACCTAAATAAGATTGTACTGTCACATCTTCAACACAGGCTGTAAACCCATGTGGTATAAAAATAATCAGGGAAAAACAACTTCCTTTTTTTCTTAAAATAAAGCTCTCAGAGCTAAAAGGAGGACTACAGGTGGATTTGAATCAGCTGCATGTTTTTGATGTTGTTTTACTTTTGCAGAAGTAATAGAGCTAACAGAAGTTCATACTGCACCCACACCAGAACAGGGATGTTTCTTTGTTTGTTTAGGCATCAGAAAAGCAACACACAAAAGTTATTAATGCAAATTCTAAACTGTCCTACTTTTATATTGCAGTCTTAAGTTTTTATTTGTGTTCGGAATAATTTTCCATACTTGTGTTAGTTTCCTGCACTGTTCAGTTGCATTACATTTTACTTGATACTAGTACCTGTTTGTTATGATCAGCCTGGACAAAGACACATGTTTGTGACTGTCTGTAGCTGTCTGGAGGAAGGAGGTTATTTCAGATAGGCAGATTCAGCACGGTGGATTTGGACGAGGAAATAACAGCCGAGGAGGTAAAGTTGGAGCTCCAGTCTGGTCAYCCTCTCTTTGTGTCTGTTGCTCCTATCAAGTCGTCGCTTCAACAGCAGGATTTTGCTTCTTTTGAGCCTTTTAGACAAAAATATTGGTGATATCCTACCTCTGTGATTTGGCCTCACAACCTCATTTTACTTTTATTTGATGTAATAGATCTAATTTTGATTTAACTAATCGGGCTTTGTTGATTTAACAAATGTAGTTTGAGGTAAAACTAGCTTGTTTCATCTTCATCTCAGCTGCTTTTCTCTGAAAATGATCTGGCCTGATTTGGGACCAGCGGCCCAGTGTCAGCTGACTCATTCAGAGAGCTCTGAAGGCACATGTCTGATGTTTTCCACTGTGAAGCAAGCAAATAATACAATTTAATCTGGGGCACGTGTTTGTTAATGTGCACAAATGTGACCTCTCAGTGTTTTCATATTTTAAACACAGAAGATGATGTGGAAGAAAACAGACACTGAACTTGTAAAGATCCTCCTGTTCAAAGTGTTTTAGAAAAACCTACAAGGAGTTCAAACAGACAAAGACTCCAGTAAATACCAGTTTAATCATCTATTTCTGTAAGAAGATTGGTCAGATCTTTTGAAGTGGGGTAATGTTGAAAGGTTATACACAAACGACATCTTAYCTGATGTAGATAGCTCTTCAAATGGCTTCAGTTTGGAGAAAACTGGAGTTAAATTCTGAATGGATTGACGAGCTAGTGGCTGGTTTGAGCAGAACCACTCCAGTTTCCAAAATGTCATAATTTATCWGAAGGCTATTTTATAATATTTTACATTACTGTCCATTTTGCATTTAACATTATTAAGATGTAATTCAGTTATTTGCAAGTGCAAATAGCAGTATTAGCAAGCTGTAGCAATTCCAGCAGAAATATTACAGAACGTGCCAGAACAACCAATAATTTGAAACTGAAAGCTAAAGTCACGTGAAAATATGCTCTGAATTATTTTTGTGGTTGGAGTTCCTTTAAGATGGCAGCAGTTCACTTTCATGTCCCTATCTCAGTTAAACTATGAGCTTGTCAGAATTAAGTTCTCTGCAAACTAAGGCTGTTAAAACAGCTCTCTACAACAGGTAAAATAGTTATTGTTCTTCACTTCAAAAAGTCTGAAATTTACCTGTTAAAGTTGGTATGTAACTTACAATTTATCACCCAAAAGAATAAGCAATAAAAGTATCAGGCAAGTATCGCTATCAGTCTTTCCATTGATTTCTAATCTTTTTTTTTTTAGCAACTAGACAACATTTGACCCACACTCTGTGTGGGACAAGTGTCCAAGTCTTGATAGGATGTCTCATTCCTTTCCATCCATCACAATAAASCATTAGACGCAGCTCAGTTTTCAGGGAATGTGACTTCAAGCATGTGATTTGCTTCAATGTWATGTTTACTGTCTCTGTGAATGCAGCCTTTTATTGTAGCTGTGTTTTAGTTGTGTAGAAATAAATGYGAGTCTGTCACTGGCTTGTTTTAGTTAATGCATTAATCACAAATGCAAGCATTTCCTCCACCACCTAATCTGTGTTAATAATAGTTAAAAGAAAAATCCTGTTTTCAAGAATCCACAAGAATAAAGACTTTCACATCCAACGTTCTGGAGGAAATGCTTTTTTTTTTCTCACCACAGTCGCTCTATGTGTCTCATTACTTATGCATCACTTTGAAAGTCAAAGTCATTCAAAGCTTTCCTCATTTTCTTAGTGGCTTTTGAGATTTTGGGGAAAAAAAATCTGTTTATGATGATGTTTTAWATTCTTATGCTGCACTTCCAGCTGCTTTGTGTTGAATATTTCAGTATAATTCCAGCTTCTCTGCTTGTGGTGGTGGTGTGGTTCACCAGGTGATGAAATGTTGATCTGTCTTTCATTTATTTTCCCCTGCAGGATCCTACAAATTGGAGACCCAAAGAGATCCCTCACAATGAGAAGTTGCTTTCACTTAAATACGAGGTAAAATGAATCACATCACTGTGAAAAATAGAAAAAATAGTTTTAAGTTGTTCAGTGTTAAAGTTCCTTCAAATAGTTTGAAGTATTTTTTTAATGTCGGATTTTAACAGACTTTTTTGTCTGTTTTGTTTTTGCTTCTTTTTCTTGTGTTTGTGTAAAAACAAAACAYTCAGTTAACTTCAAGTCTGCTTCCTTCAGTAAAAACTGCTGATTCTAGCCGAATAGAGCAGCTCATTTATGATACATTCATTGACCAAATAGACAAATACAGAATTTTTGATCGTTAGTTGAGAACTGTCTGTGACTGAACTTGTWTTGTGGGCTTGTTGTTTTAGAGTCTGGACTATGACAACATTGAAAATCAGCTGTTTCTGGAAGAGGAGAGGAGGATGAGTTTCATGGTGAGTTTAGCAGGAAGTGTTTTAATGTAGGTTTTCYGTCTTTCATCCTGCTCTCTTCTCCTCCATTCCCCTGTTCGTTCTTCTTCCTGCGTCACTCATCGGTTCGTACCGTCAGGGTTTCCGCTGTCTTGAGATCAGTCGTTGGGTGGTCTGTGGAATAATTGGCATTGTGACTGGACTCATCGCCTGTCTTATAGACATCGCCGTGGAAGAGCTGGCTGGCTTAAAATACAAAGTCATCAGAGACAGTATCCTTAAAATGTGTTCATTTTTTACAGACTTTGTTGTAACCAGGTGTTTACGTTGTATATAATCCTTGGGTTAAAAAATAGTTAAACTACTTGGTATTATCTTTGTTATTTGTTATTTAAATACTTGTTTATTTCTAGATTAAGATAATTTTGCAGGTGTATGTATAATTTTGCTCTTCTTTCTCCTAGTTGAATAATTTTAAATGCTACTTTGGCAGACTTCAGTGTTCAGACAACTGGACCGGTCCTTGACTCCGGTACTTTTCAGACATTATTCAGTTTACAGAAGCTGGTGGTCTGTCCATCTCTCTCATCCTCTGGGCCGTCCTTAACTGTGCGTTTGTCATGTTGGGAGCCATCATGGTCGCATGTTTTGAGGTAAAGCAGAAAAGGATCAGGCAGCTTGTTCATTTGCATGGTCATCAGTTTACTTGGCACAAAAAGTAAGGACTTTTTTTTTCTCTTTCTTTTCTTTATTTAACCAGGTAAAACCCCATTGAGATCCAGATCTCATTTGCAAGAGGGACCTGGGCAGACATCTGCAACACACAAGAACCTGGTTACACAAAAATTAAAACAAATGAAATATACACAAGTTAAAACAAATTACAAAACAGTAATTAAGAGGCACAGGAATTTGTGTTTGGTAGAATATCTTTTTTGTAACAATGCTTCTTGGCAATAAATCTTAAACCGTTGGAAAGCCTGTTAAATTCCCTTTTAAATGGTGCCACATTTGTAAGGAACATGCATTTATGGGATGAGCAGTAGAGCTGAGTATGTGGGTTGTGCAAATGAAAAATTTGCCAAATCTTCTTTGCCAAACAGCTTATTTTGCTGTTGACATTTGTTTTGAGCTTCTGGTGCCTCCAGGTGCTGCCTGGTATAAGAGTTATTGCCAAGAAGCATTGTTGCAAATATTCTACTACACATACATTTCCTTACTTTTTGTGCTTTTATTTATTTATCTATTTATTTATTTATTCCTTTCCCATCTATATAATTGCATTCCTGAARTKTAAAAGTAGATTTTGAGGAAATATGCAGTTGAAGCTCWTTGACTAGTTGGCTTATGTGGCACACTGACCAGTGAAAGTGAAAATCTCAKTTGGGAACCAAATATCCTCTTTGTGTTGTGAATGTTGAAATTGTGTAAAAACACATGTCTTTATTCTTGAATTTATTTTTTTTAGTTTAGTTTCAGTTTCAAGCTTGTCTTTAACACTGATCTAGGTTATAAACAAAAGTTCAGAATTATTAGTTTAAATCTGTTTTCTTCTGCTCATACTTACTGCTGATATATCCCTCCTACTGTCTCTTCCAGCCCATAGCAGGAGGAAGTGGGATTCCTCAGATAAAATGTTACCTAAATGGAGTCAAGATTCCCAGGGTTGTACGACTCAAGGTACGAGCACATAACTCACAAACTTAAATATATTGTTTTTAAAGCAGGGAAACRTTCTTGTTTTAATCTAACATTTGCCCTCCACAGACTCTGGTGGTGAAAGTGTTTGGTGTCATTTGTTCTGTGGTTGGCGGACTCGCTGTAGGGAAGGTAAACATTTCTGAAGTATTTTAAAACCTAATTTAAGATGGCTGCCACAGCAAATCAACATTAACCAACACAAATGCAACTCCGTTTTAGTAGTACAGGTACTCCGCTAAAATAAGATGTGGTAAAAAGCTGGGAGTAATTCACAACCTGAGATCATCTTGTGTTGGGAAACGTTAAAGTTTTAGCTGTTTGTGRTACAGCGAGATGTAATGTTTGTCTAAAACTCTTACTGGGTTGGTGGGTGATACTGTATGTATTCCTCCAAGGAATGCAAGGACACAATGCTTGTACTGTCTGTTTTTATTTATTTATTTATTATTTAAAAAAAAGAAAATAATCCTTTAACATATTCTGTTCTCTTACCTACCCACAATGTTTAGGAAGGTCCCATGATTCACTCCGGTGCTGTTGTCGCTGCAGGCGTTTCCCAGGGGAGGAGCACCTCTTTGAAAAAAGATTTTAAGGTTAGTGCGTTACAAGTTTCTGTCATTTTTGTCAGGTTGTTTTAATCCTAAATAGTACTGTTAAAATTGATTTGTTTTCTTAAAGTTTAAAGAGTTTCAGAGATTTCTAATCAGTGTGTGTGTTTTTGTAGATATTTGAATACTTTCGCAGAGACACAGAAAAAAGAGACTTTGTCTCTGCTGGAGCTGCTGCTGGAGTTTCTGCTGCTTTTGGAGCACCTGTTGGTAAAACAACAACAACCAAGTCACTGCACCGCTGCAGAACATTAAACATGCTTTGTTCATAATCRGCTTTTGCTCCTTTGTTCAGCTGCTATAAAGCCAGCATTACAATATTATGACTGCAGGGCCAAATAAAGAGCAAAGAACTAACAAAACATACAGAGACGTTTCTGTCTCTGCTCATTTGATGGTGTTAAAACAATATAGCGGATGTGTTTGCTCCTTTTGTAATAGAAAGGAGTTTTTTCCAGCCTCCAAATTGAATATTTGTTCAAAGCCTTTGATTCTGCCCCTAGTTGATCTCTGAGTGGGCCAGACCACCGGGAAATGTCCCGGTTCTCTTAAAGGTGGGGCAAGTAAAGCCTGGCAGCCTGCCTGGGTAATAATACACTGAGGGAAACCCTGGACATTTGAAAATAGAATAAAAATACTTTGCAAATCTTTTCTCTTGTCTGCAGCTATCCTCATGTGAAAAGAGTATTTACATTTTGTTAAAACTAATGAATGCCTGGCTTATTCACACAATAAAAAGAAAGCTGCGGGCTAATATCAGCTAGTTTTAGCTTAATGTTAATTCACTGTATGCATAATAAGTAGGGCTTATGATTTGTTTAGTTACAGTTACAGCTGTGAATTTTAGTTTTTATTTTTGTTCAACAGGGGGTGTTTTATTCTCWCTTGAAGAAGGAGCTTCTTTCTGGAATCAGATGTTGACATGGAGGATTGTAAGTCATGTGCCTGAAAGTGTCACCACTCTGAACAGATCAAACCAGTAGCTATCTGTAAAAAAAATGGAAATGTTTAGCACTATTTGTACCTCTCCTATCCCTTTCCTCTTTATTTGACTCTTGACTCTTTTTTATTTTTATTTTTTTGTGATCTGCAGTTCTTCGCCTCCATGATCTCCACCTTCACTCTGAACTTCTTCCTCAGTATTTATCACAAGAAACCAGGAGAGCTTTCCAATCCAGGTCTCATCAACTTTGGACGCTTCGAGAGCGAAGTGAGAAACTACCTTTATWTATTTTTCACTTAGATTTTCCCTCTTCTTGTCTTTAATTGTAAAACAGATCTGTTTTCTCCCTTCAGACTATGGCATATAACCTCTATGAGATTCCCTTGTTCATTGCCATGGGAGCTCTAGGTAAGTATAGTTTGATATAAGTTTGTTATTATAAAACTAGAGCATGGTTTTATTAAAAATGACTAAACTTAAAGTTAAATGAACTGCATTAACAATGTTTTTAGACGATCTCTGAACACAAGAAGCTTCTGTTTTAGTCATTTTTCTCAAGTCTGTTTACAAKTTTGCAACATGGCTCCACATGGGAAATTAATGCAAGACTACATTTTAGAAATTRGACAGAAAACAGTGCACACTGTGAAAATCTGTGTCACCATGGTCAGTTGTACTCAAGAATGATTCACAGCTAAAAACTGCAGCAGCCTTTTTTATTTAATTACCTTATTTAAAGGTGAGTCATTGCCTGAGCACATTCATGTGAGAACAAGGTCGGGTTACTAGCAAGAGTGTGACCACGATTAATTCAAAGACATATTCTGCACAGTAAAGCACAGAGGTGGAAGTGTGATGAAGGGCCAAAGCAAGAATTATACATTGTATATATGTATGTATTTATAACCCCCCACACACTTTTTTTGCTGTTTTAGGTGGTATGTTGGGAGCTTTATTCAACATACTCAACTACTGGCTGACCATCTTCAGGATCAGGTACGGTTAGAAAGAAACCCACTGCCAAACATTTGAACAGATATTCATTCAACACCCGAAACTGCCAAAACAACATGTTGCTTTTCACAGAAAAAAAAGGTGTGGATTCAAGATGAGGAAGTTTTCAATGGAAGCCTTTAAGAGTTTCTCAAAATATCCTCATCATGTGATTGAAGCAAGTAAAACTAGTCACATTGTAGGAACAGGTATGATTAGTTTGACAGTGTAATCTTTAAGGAAAGTCCCGCTCGAACGCTTCTCAGCATGAAGCTGGAGGTTATTTGTGTTAAATGACTAGTTAATAGTTATAGTTAATTAGACTTAATTTTAAATCCTTGTTTTCACTATCCATGGGATAATAGTTTGTAATCATTTGCAGGATCTGTCTGGACACCAACTCTGTTGCATTTCATCAGCTAACCACAAAATTTAATTCCAATTTGACTGATTATAGAAATGACTTTGAAAGTTATTTATGTGTTTCTTTTTATATTCAACATTTTAAGAAATGAAGTCTGGTTGAAGCCTTTTTGAAGTTTGTTTGTGAACAATTACATTTTTGTGTTATATAGTGAATAATAGAATAACAGTTGTGAAGCAATCCAGTCCATATGTGAGCTATGCTTGCTTTAGTAACAAAAGCTGAAAGACAAAACCATAATAACATCTAGATGGACATGGAAAAATAGGGAAAATACATTATTAAGTGTGAAATATTTATGCTTATTTTAGTAACTATGTGCCATTGTTGTAAAATACATTTACAAAAATAATCATAGTGGGACAGAAATATCCTCATTTAGTCCAAAAATGGATTTTATTAACCTTATAACTGTATCTAGTCTTAGGTTGTTATACTACTACTAAGACTTTGTGTAATGAGAGGTAAAGTTACTTTTAAACCTTGTGAGTAACATTTTTGAAGCGTGTTTGATCTATCTTAAAAAAGACAGTGTAATTTAATAAGGTTTTTTATGAGCAGTTTATTTATATGCTGGTCAGACCTGTTTTTAAAAATACTACCTCCTCTCTACCACCATCACTGTCTGTAAGGAAGTTTTTTTAATGTCAGTCACTGCTTTGTTTTCCTCTCAGCTGGTTTTCAGCACTTGGACTTTTCTTTTTGTTGAGGGTAATTCCACACCGATTTRTAAAATGTTCTTTTATGTCACCGTCAGTTTTATTTATAGGACATATTACAAACAACAAAAGCTGCACTGCTAATGAGCTGTATGTATAGCGATGATTTTACAAAAAAGAATAGTAGTGTATCTTAAAATACAAAAAGTGACACACTTAATTAATAAACAAAGTATCAAAAAGGTTTCATAAAACAGTAAAATCACAATGAATAAAATCAACTGGTTGTGCTCTGCGAGTCTTGAGCACATCATTTTCACAAAATCACAAAAAACAAAAATAAAAYAAATCAAGATCAAACAGTCTGAGAGCATCTGGTTGTTTGACATCAGTGTTTTTGATAAATGTAATGACTATAAGATCCTGAAAATAAGACTTACGAAAACAATAAGTCCTAAAAACTAACATCTTAAAATMTGTTTTGTAACAGACAAGAAGATATTGGTGTCTGATATCATTGGTATCACCTTCATGCTATGAAAATGTCTTTGTGGTTTAGTAAAAGTATGATTAACCTTTTGATAATAGTTGAAAAATAAAAAAAAGGCTTTAACCTGCCAAAGACTCGTAACTGAAGAAGCTTGTTTTGACAGGTCACCCAGCTATGAGCATTAATCACTTTTCTGTTTAGTTTCTGCCTTTTATAAATTATTTCTGCTTTGTTTTCAATAAAATTAAGAAAATATGACGACATCTGTGGCCTGGTGGTATTCAAACAATACAATAAAGGCTTACAATACAATCAGTAATTTGTATTTTTTTGGGCACAAAAATCTGTAAAGCAGTAAAGGCAACACGTGTAATTAAAACAGAATAGGACTCAGGATGGAGCCTTGAGGAACTCCACATGTAAGTAAGGAATATTGATCTGTAGACAGGAACTTTGGTACATCAAAAACCCAATGTGTTCATTAAATGTCCTCACAAAGTTCAAGCTGAGTGTTTGGTCACATACTGAGTTTGAACTCGTGGACCTGAAAACCCTTCACTTTTTATGTTTCTTGTAGATATGTGCACAGGCCATGCTTGCAAGTGATGGAGGCCATGTTGGTCGCTGCAGTCACAGCTGCAGTGTCTTTCATCATGATTTACTTCTCTAATGACTGTCAGCCTTTGGGCCCAGACAACGCCGAGGAGTATCCACTGCAGGTAGACACAGACTCACTCAGCAGGTCTGTCTGCTGCCTGTTAGTTTGGTGCGTCCATGAAAGCTTAAAATATGCCAAAAATCAGATGTTCAAAAGGTTTAAAAATGAATGGGTTTGGAAAGTGAGCTCAAAATAGATTATTCTCCTCATGTCGTGATTTTATTTATTTGGTTTGAATTTTCCACTTGTCACTAACCCAACCACTGTGTGCTACTCATTCACAAAGGTACAAGAATTAAAAGTACATCACAGACCCATAAATTAAAGAAAGTGTTTGTGACTTTTTAAATTTCCCTTTTTAAGTTGTTTTGTGCAGATGGAGAGTACAACTCCATGGCAACAGCCTTCTTCAACACTCCTGAGAGAAGCGTGCGAAGTCTCTTTCACAACCCACCAGGTAAACCTGCAGGAGGACCAGCTGGCTTTAGCCTGAACGTATCGCTCCATCACATTTTGTGTTGTTTGTGCGTTAAAGGCACCTACAACCCTCTGACGCTGGGTTTGTTCACGCTGACCTACTTCTTCCTGGCTTGTTGGACTTACGGTCTGTCTGTGTCCGCCGGGGTTTTCATCCCGTCTCTTCTCATCGGAGCCGCCTGGGGGAGGCTGTGTGGAATCCTGCTCGCCTCTATAGCTTCAACTAACTCGGTTTGTGACACCTCACAGGTTTAATTTACCTCTAAACGGAATTCATCATTAACTCCTTATGGGTTTGTTCTTTTATTTTTTAGATCTGGGCTGACCCTGGGAAATACGCCTTGATTGGAGCTGCAGCTCAGTTAGGTGAGTTTCTGTTTATTGTCTGCCTTTTTTTAATAGATTTAAAGAGATCCATGATTAGTTGTAACGTTAGTCTTTATTTGATAAACATATATTTTAACTGTAAAATAAAGACTGTAAAAATACTGTAGGATGTTTAGTAAATTTTTAAAATATATTTTAACACGGACGGAGCCATTTTACTTACCCACAAAGTATTCAGGGTAAATGATGATGAATAGGTTCTCGGTGTGAGCGAACTATATCCACCCTGAAGGTTAATCTTGGACAATATCTGATGATCGACTCTTTTAAATGAAACCAGAGAGCGTTGACAGAGAGGAGA
>NW_013952440.1:1023698-1028050 GCF_001266775.1 Austrofundulus limnaeus | reverse complement strand
AAAATATATGTTTATCAAATAAAGTCTAATGTTACAACTAATCAGGGATCCCTTTAATAACTTTTAGGTTTTTTTTTTTACGTGATGATCTTCTCTGCACAGGTGGAATTGTGAGAATGACTCTCAGTTTGACTGTCATCTTGGTGGAGGCAACGGGTAACGTCACATACGGCTTTCCCATCATGCTCGTCCTCATGACTGCCAAGATAGTCGGAGACTATTTTCAAGAAGTGAGTAATAAGGAAAAGACTCTTTAATGTTCATAACCAGGAAATTCTACAGAACTTAAAAAAAACCCTCTTCTAAAACTTTGAACACACAGTGACAAAGAGTGTTTTTATTTCTGTGTAGGTTTTGATTGTGACACATTCTCACTGAAGAAAATACTTGAGCATCTATCATGCTAACGAAATGTTCATCTGGTTGTGTTGAAAAGACTCACTGTTAATGAAAATCAAACATTTTTTAATGGGTGATTTTAAAATTAGACTATTTGATTTCAGCCTTCTTGTTCTGTTTATGCAAGACAGTTAAGTTTTTGCTTTGTTGTTGTTTTTTTAACCACTCCTGCCCTTTTTAGGGTTTGTATGATATTCACATCAAGCTTCAGAGCGTTCCTTTCCTGCACTGGGAGGCTCCTGCCACCTCCCACTGGCTCACTGCCAGGTAAGTCCTGTCTGACTTGCTAAAGGCTTGTTGACGAGTCACGATTTGAAGAATCCAATCTGTGTGGTGTGACTGCTGTCTGCTTCATGCCCCTCCTTTGTATTTATGTATTTGTGTTTTCCACCTTTGTGCCCACCCTTTTCTCGATCCAGAGAGGTGATGAGTTCTCCGGTCACATGTTTGAACCAAGTAGAGAAGGTGGGGACCATCGTGGATGTCCTCAGCAACATGTCCACCAATCACAACGGCTTCCCTGTCGTCGTGCAGGTTTCTGATAACGACGAGGTATTTGTTGAAAGTTGATGTTTTGGCTCAACGTTTTGCAATACCAATTACTTTTTTATTATTCACTTCGTTAAGTAGGGTTGAACTATATGTCTTTTTTTCTGTAATACTGTAAAATACGGTTTTATCTTCTGTCTAAAAAGACTTGTGTTATTTTTTTACTGTAGTCCCTGAACAACCTTTGACATGGAGACAAGTAGAAAAGCAGATTTGCAGCTAGTCTGATGCACATTAACTTAAGTCAGACTAAAATACTTTCTTTACTTCAAGTTAATAAGTGTTTGATTAGTCTCATTTGATGTTTATTTCCACTTAAATCAAGTATTACTTAAAATCAGACTTTTTTCCTTAGATACAGTGGTTTGCAAAAGTATTCATACCCCTTGAACTTTTCCATATTTTGTCACATTACAACCACAAACATAAATATATTTCACTGGAATTTAATGTGAAAGACCAACACGAAGTGGATACAATTGTGAAGTGGAAGCAAAATTTTACATGAATCAAAACATTTTTTACAAATAAAAAACTGAAAAGTGCGATGTGCAAAAGTATTCAGCCCCCCTGAGTCAATACTTTGTGGAGCCACCTTTTGCTGCAATTACAGCTGCAAGTCTTTTAGGGTATGTCTCCACCAGCTTTGCACATCTAGTGACTGCAATTCTTGCCCATTCCTCCTTGCAAAACAGCTCAAGCTCAGTCAGATTGGATGGAGAGCGTTTGTGAACAGCAGTTTTGAGATCTTGCCACAAATTCTCAATTGGGTTTAGGTCTGGACTTTGACTGGGCCATTCTAACACATGAATATTCTTTTTTTTAAACCACTCCATTGTAGCTTTGGCTTTATGTTTAGGGTCGTTGTCCTGCTGGAAGGTGAACCTCCGCCCCAGTCTCAAATCTTTTGCTGACTCCAACAGGTTTTCTTCCAAGATTGCCCTGTATTTGGCTCCATCCATCTTCCCATCAACTTTGACCAACTTCCCGGTCCCTGCTGAAGAGAAGCACCCCCAGAGCATGATGCTGCCACCACCATATTTGACAGTGGGGATGGTGTTTTCAGAGTGATGTGCAGTGTTCTTTCTCCGCCACACATAGCGTTTTGCATTGTGGCCAAAAAGTTCAATTTTGGTCTCGTCTGACCAAAGCACCTTCTTCCACATGTTTGCTGTGTCCTCAACATGGCTTCTGGCAAACTGCAAACGGGACTTCTTATGGTTTTCTTTTAACAATGGCTTTCTCCTTGCCACTCTTCCATAAAGACCACATTTGTGTAGTGCACGACTAATTGTTGTCCTGTGGACAGTTTCCCCCACCTGAGCTGTGGCTCTCTGCATTTCATCCAGAGTCACCATGGGCCTCTTGGCTGCCTCTCTGATCAGTGATCTCCTTGTTCGGCCTGTAAGTTTAGGTGGACGGCCTTGTCTTGGCAGGTTTACTGTGGTGCCATACTCTTTCCATTTCCGGATGATGGATTGAACAGTGCTCCGTGAGATGTTCAAAGCTTGGGAAATCTTTTTATAACCTAAGCCTGCTTTAAACTTCTCCAAAACCATATTCCTAACCTGTCTGGTGTGTTCTTTGGACTTCATGATGCTGTTTGCTCCCCAATATTCTCTTAACCAACATCTGAGGCCGTCACGGAGCAGCTGTATTTGTACTGAGATTAGATTACACACAGGTGGACCCTTTTGAGTCATTAGCAGTCATCAGGCAACTTCTGAATGCAATTGGTTGCACTCAGGGAAAAGGGGGCTGAATACTTTTGCACGTCGCACTTTTCAGTTTTTTATTTGTAAAAAATGTTTTGATTCATGTAAAATTTTGCTTCCACTTCACAATTGTATACCACTTTGTGTTGGTCTTTCACATTAAATTCCAGTGAAATATATTTATGTTTGTGGTTGTAATGTGACAAAATATGGAAAAGTTCAAGGGGTATGAATACTTTTGCAAACCACTGTAAATTCATTTAAAATACCTGACATCACATAGCTGTTTAAGTCACAAAATGGTGTGTGGAGAAACGGGCAGCTTTAATGTTTTGAAAATGATTGCAATAATTGCATTGTCAAAATATAATGAATAAATACCATATCTGAGTCATAATATCTGAAATATAATTTTAAAGATTTTTTTGATGTAGCCACAAAATAAAAAAATTTTGAGCAGAAAAACCTTATTTTTTTTTATCATTTTTCCTACATGCTAGCAAAAAAAAAAAACAACCCCAAAACAATTCTTTCCAATAGACCAAATATCAGTGAGTTATCAGGATGATCCAAAATGTAGCTTAAAAAATTACAGTTGACTTAATCCTCAATTTGATGCTACTGTATGTGTCACATATTATCTTGGGGGGCAGATAAASTGCTAAAAAGGCCAAATTTGGCCTGCAGGCCTTAAGTTTGAAATATGTTGTATATAATTTAGGGCATTTTTAAGAGTTTTTAATATACTTAGATTTTTCTTAAGCTTAAAAATGCATTTAAGTATTAAGGGATTGTACCATAATATAAACACTGACCACCAAATGAAAACATGCTGTAGATAGATCTTCAAATATATATATTTTGCATTGTCATATCTGAATAGAAACCCAACTCTTTTTTCCCCTTCTTCTCAGCCAGCTAAACTCTGCGGTCTCATCCTGCGCTCCCAGCTCATCGTTCTCCTCAAACACAAGGTACCCTCAGCGCCACTTTTGACTGTTTTCAGCCGTCCTGCCAAGTGTCGTAGCTTTTCTCTCTCAGAACTGATCCTCGTCGCATCCCGCTCCTTCCCAACAGGTGTTCGTGGAGCTGGCCCAGTCCCGGCTGACTCAGAGGAAACTCCAGCTCAAAGATTTCAGGGACGCCTACCCCCGTTTCCCCCCGATCCAGAGCATCCACGTGTCTCAGGATGAGAGGGAGTGTATGATGGACCTGACAGAGTTCATGAACCCAACACCGTACACTGTACCGCAGGTAGAGCGTTGTAATGAAATTTTTCTGTTTGAAGTGCTTTTTGCATTTCTTTTTGTTTTGTTTTGTTTATGAAAACTTTTTTTTTTGTCCAGGACACGTCTCTGCCTCGAGTGTTTAAGCTCTTCAGGGCTCTGGGACTCAGACACCTGGTGGTAGTAGATGATATAAACAGGGTAAGCACATTGGGCCTCATGCAAGAACATGTTCGTATTCTTATCCTAAATTTTTCTTACTTTTGTTCGTATGAAGGGTTCGTACGAACATGTCACATCAGATTCAACAAACTCTTCTATCTTCAGGAAAAGTGTGTAAATGAGTTGCAAAAATTCCACCTGTTCGTATCCAGCTGCTCGTGCACGTGAGAGGAGATTAGCATAATTACCACCCCAAAAACACCATATAAGGCTATGTTTCCTGCCTCGGATACAAGGAAGT
>NW_013952440.1:1020966-1022978 GCF_001266775.1 Austrofundulus limnaeus | reverse complement strand
GAATGCCACAAATTCTCCTAAATCACTCGTACGCACAACTTAAGAACAAATCTGTGCGTACGAACGGTTCTTGCATGAGGCCCATTGTTTCTGTATAAATCATACAAGTTTGCTTTGATTAGTCAAATCAAATCTTGTGATTGTGGTTCTGCTTTAATGTTTTTGGGATTAAATGCTCTGCAGGTGGTCGGACTGGTGACCAGGAAAGACTTGGCCAGATATCACCTGGGCAAACACGGACTGGAGGAGCTTCATTTGGCTCAGACGTAACACACACACACGCACACGCACACACCCTTATGGACTGAGACCACCTGATGCCTCAGAGAACAGAGGACACCTTCCAGGCCTCAGAGATCGGTTATTCTTCGGATAATTATCCCAGAGAATACCTGCTTCATGTGAAATCAGCTTGAATTGTTTCTGATTTGTAGTTTCCTCAAGACTTTTTAAATAGTTCCTTGTTTTTGTGTTTTGTTAAATTCTGTCTGCTTTTATTTGTCATTTGCTCATCCGTTTTTACAAACCATGCTGCAGTAATTTGTGTCCAAAAATAAAGACTAAATGTATGAAAGCAAATGGCAACTTCTTCAGCTGGCAGAAGAAACTCCTCTGTGTTAAACTTGATGAATATTTTTGACTGTAACCCAACGAACTACATGACAGGGACACTACTGACCGGTCCCCTCTGTAGCAGTTTACGTTGACTTGTTAAACAGGAATTTTGTTTACGTGAGACAAAAAGGTAATTTTTATTTGTTTAAAATTAAACCAGGCTCACTTATTTCTACTATAAGAAGCTTTTAGAGCTTAAACAAAACTCTCCTTCCTCATTTTTTCTGTTGAAGCACAAAATATATATATTTTTTTCCGTAGTTAAAATCACTGTTGTAATGTTATGAATGTGAGCCATTTTGAAGTGAGAGAATATTATTTATTAGTGTGTTTGATCACTTGTTTCAGGGGCTCATGTTTTATTTTTCTGGATTTATTTTTTTGACAGGAGATGATTTAAATATTTTCTTCTGGCTCTGTAGCTTCTGTGTCCACAGGATGTCTTTAGTTTACTGTCTGTAATAATTAGATGCTTAAATTTGCATGTCTTTATTTTAATTACCTCCAAAGATTTGCACTTCCTTCAGAATCCATGAGAAGTTTACAGAAGCTCCCCGGAAGCTCTATGATTGTGGATGTCTCCCAAAGGCACAAATATAATATTTCAAATGATTTAACGTTTGTTTGTTGACCTCACAACTCTTTAGTTGTCAGTATTATTATTTTCTGCACTAAATGCTACTTTGATTTTGTCACCTATGTGCTCTTATTGTACAGGATGTAAAAAAAGTTCTACTTACCGGTAACTCTATTTTATAACGACTGGATAAACCTTTTGTGAATGAATAAAATTGGAATCTGTCTATAGTAAAATGTATTTGTGTATATTTAAGCATTAAAATACANTTTTGAAATAACAATTGATAGATTATTGTGTTTATTTGAATAGATATGAATAAAAAATAGGTTAGCTGTGCAGTTTGATGCTTCTGTTGAAGTTTTTTTTGTTTGTTTTTAAATTTAGATCTCAAACAAGTCCTGCCTTAGATGTACGAATAAAAACTGATACTATCATTATCCCATCAATTACTCCAAATTAGGGCTGGGCGATATGGCGTAAAATCAATATAACGATATATTGAGCTGTTCACCTCGATAATGTTAAATGCACGATAACGCTTCTCGCCACCACAAAACAAGTACACGGTATAGTATAGTCATAATATACACTGTGTCCATGTTCTTAGTCAAAGTACACAGTTCAGAAGCATTATACAGAAATTTTAACCTGAACCATTTGGACCAAAGATTTGTAAGGAATCGTTTGATTTTAAACAGCTTTTCTGGAGTTTATATTTGTCATTTTAGTGTTTTTAATATATTTAATAAAAAAAAACATTTTTGGCAAGACTTGAGTCTTAACCTTCTTCATAACTTTTCAGTGCAAACACATTATG
>NW_013952440.1:1012126-1015937 GCF_001266775.1 Austrofundulus limnaeus | reverse complement strand
CACATTATGTATGTATGTACAATTATTTTACATTTTTAAAAAGTATACCAAATGTCTTTTGTACTGCACAAAATAACTACATGTTTTTATTAGACTGACTGATTTATCTATTAGTAAAATAACTATTTCTTTCAAAATGATATTATTTAGAGAGCTCATGTAATCATTTATTCATACATGTATTCTCACAGGACAACTCAGCCGGTGTGCTTTCGTAACAGCGCTGTCCAGGAGAGAAGTTTGATCAGACGAACAAAGTTGGACATATCTGTTCGATAACGACGCTCTGAACATAAACTTATAGTGTGTTAGATTTTAGAAACCAAAGTCTCGGGTAGCTCGGGAGCCAAGTGTGGAGGATGAGGTTTGTTCAGTCAGGACAGGAGCYGCAGGCTGACCGGTAGGCCCACCCTGCTCTGCTCTGATTAGATAAAGCTGTGGGGTTCGTTTGATTTGTTRAAAGCAGCATCTGTTTAAACCTGTATCAGACTGGGCGGCTTTAACCAGACCGCAACAGAAAACAAGCAGGTTTGTCTAYACCGACATGGGCAAAATGACGTCGGTCATGAAATTAGCATATCATGATATAATTCATTTTCCCGGACAACTTTTTTTTTTACTGGTATTATYGTGAATGATATGTTATGGCCCAGCCCTACTCCAAATGAAGTAGATATTAAATTCCTGCTAAAAGTSCTAAAGCTAGCTGCTGCTGCCTTCTCTTACAGACAATCACATAATTTGCCTAAATGTAAACGAAGGTCGAAGATGAAACTGACGGAAATGTAAATTACCATTAGCATGATTAGCTATGAAATGTTGGAAATAGTAATTTTAGTATGATAATAATCCACCTTGCCTCCACTCGGACTAGTCTTTAGCTCATCAGTCTGGTTAGAATCAAACRGAGGTCGCTCAAAGAGCTTTGTWYAGCAGGTAAGATRTTAACTGTTCATAACCTCTCCACTGAATCTCACTTTAAACCAAACAAAGCACTTTAAGTTCTGTTTTAGTTTAAACTGTTAATGCGTGTCTCTCTCCCTTCAGGTCGTCTCCTCACCTGCAMTCATGCCAACCCTCTGCAGGTGTGCTCGGCCTGCATCAATGTGCCACGCCCTTCCTGAGGGAGAGGGGATGCTCTCTCCTCTCTGCGGCAGGCAGCCTGAACGCAGCATAGCTGGTGGTCTTCCCGTACAACTTGCATTTTAGTGTTAATAAACTGCTTTTTTAGTTAACTTCATCACTTAGTCTTGTGCTCTCATTGCTTCCCTTTGAGCCAGTGGCTTGTAACAAAACACTGACAAAAAATATAATCAAGCTGAAAATGAAGTCACTTCAATGCGCTTCTAACTGAAAGTACAGTTTTCACAAATTATGCAAACTTTAAGGACTCTATGAAGTGATTAGAAAAAAACTGACCTCACTATATTTTATTTATTTATGCCTCCACAGAGTGCTTATGTTTTCCAATCGTTAATGAGTTTGTATGTTTGTTTCTGAACAAAATATTAATTCTGCCACCTGGTAAATTTTTGCAACTTTTGTACCTCTTATCTGTTTAAGACTTCATCATCAGACCTCTGCATTTTTTTCTTCTTAATTATCTATTATTTTTCCTTTGATGTAATTAGAATTTTATAAGCTGGTAAAGAAGCAATAAAACACTAATAATACTTTATGTTTTGCACTTAGGCTGAAGGATCGTGCAGTTTCCAGAGTAGATGTTTTGCCAAATTGTCCTACCTCTGTGAAAAATAAAAAGTTGTACTGCCATTTTTGGTTTTGAATTAAAACAAGCTTTTTCATCACGYTATGAAGGCTAAAAGTGCAGTAAATCCTCGCGACTCGTGCCTTCTGAGAGTTTTACATGTTTGAGTTGAAATGTGATTATGAAAGCTGAACCCTGGGGAGCCCTTGAGACGCTCTTTATGACACCATCTGTAGCCGTTTGAGTGCACGTTTTTCTGGATACGTGAGGTCCACCGGGGCCCACGGCTGCTGCAGATTTATGTTTCCATGAAGCAGTTTGAGCGTAATCACTTTAACTCGACACGTCTGGGTAAATTATAACAAAATGACAAATACAAAATGTTTACATGGAATATTTGTTCAGTCTGACAGATCTGTCATGGAGATTCTGTGGTAAGGTTATGAATAGTGATTATCTTACCTGTTGTAGATAGCATGCTTTCTAACCTCAGCTGCGGCAGCAGGTCAAACAGACACCTCTCTCAGTGATATGTTCAGGATCCGATACCTGAACCTCCCTCAGTTTACTGTTTTTGATGTGGAGGAGCAGCAGCTCCACTCTGAGACCCTCGCACACCCACCAGCTTTTTCTATAGCCAAGTCTTATGAAGAAAGTTTGGATCAAGGATTTTGTTCTCATTTCAAACCACAACAGGAACAAGATCCACTTTGAATGCTTTACCTGCAGCGGACAGAACCATGACAGTTTGAAGAATCACAATTTCACTTGGAATTCCTGTAAATTACATTTGCATGAACTCCTAACTAATTATGGACCAAAATTTGACAAGAATTTGCATATTTATATACAATATACATAGCACAAAAAGTAAGGACATCTGTGCTTTGTAAATTCTTCTTTTGTTGTAACAAATCTTGTCAATAAATCTTATACTGTATCATTAATGTCCCTTTTAAACGGTGCCACATTTGCAAGTTACATTCATTTGTGGGATGAGCAGTCAAGCTTGCACATGTGAAAAATTTACAATTTTTTTCTGCCAAACAGATTATTTTGCTGTTCTTATTGACACTTGAGCTTCTGGTGCCTCCAGGTGCTGCCAATCAGTGCCAGATATAAGATTTATTGCCAAGAAGCATTGTTACAACAAAATAATCTACCAAACATAAAGTTTCTTACTTTTTGTCCTAAGTTTATTTATATATCCATTTAAATCTATATCTATACTGTCTATCTGTAAAATGGGAATGATGGACACTGTGGCTCCAGATGTTCTCAGAGTTATTTTGAGAATAAATTAGTCTTTTTGAACCGTGTTTAAGATTTWATTCACTTGAAAAACTAAAGAAGGGTTATGCAAAATCCACTTTTGTTTTATACTTATCGTCTCTAGAAAAATTTAGATATCTTTATCCTCTGTTTGGGTCATATTTTTCCAACACGTTCCATTTTCTCTATCTTCTATAACAATTTCTGAGATGTTACCTCACAATTTTTGCAACAGAATTGCCAAGCAGAACTTACCAACTACAATTTGGAGGTCTTTATTCTCCTCTGGCTCTGGGTCAGACTCTGGCTCCAACAAGGACGGATGGACAAGTCTTCTGTTTCTGACATTTTAATTAATTTGTAAATAAAATGTTTCTACAATGCTATACAATCATAAAGCGCTTTGTATGAATTTAAAGAGACAGCATCAAAACAAGCTGCTCTGAGAAACACCTTGGAAAAAGGGTGAAAGAGGGGCTTGTGGAGTTACAGTAAGCAGGAATTCAAATCAAAGCATTGCAGTTCCACTTTATATAAACCCCAACTGATTAATTGAAGAGGATGGAGATACTCATGACAGCTCTATTTTAAAAAATAAGATCTTGCACCTTTTCTGTTCAAAATTCAAACTTAATGCTGTGCAACTCTGCGGCACACGAGGAAACTGAGAAWCCCCACAAACACTGTGAGACATTACTTCTTCACAAATGCTGCCAAGTAGTTTCATTCCAGTGAGATCCTACCTTTACCTTCTGGATAACTAATGAGGCAGGTGTGTGTGTGTGTGTGTGTGTGTGTGTGTGTGTGTGTGTGTGTGTGTGTGTGTGTGTG
>NW_013952440.1:1006719-1011805 GCF_001266775.1 Austrofundulus limnaeus | reverse complement strand
GTGTGTGTGTGTGTGTGTGTGTGTGTGTGTGTGGAGAACAACCCCATTTTGTATTCAGCTTCTTTCTTTGCTCCAGGGGGCGTCTTACAGGGAGAAGGGAAAGTAAAAAAGGAGTGTGGCAGCAGAGTGCAGAATAAATGTTCTCATGAAAATATGGGGGAAAGAAAATCAATTAGAGTAAAGAAGAGTGAAGCCTGACAGGGCGTGGCCACTAGAAGACTGAGGCTGAAGAAGAGGATAGAGACAAAAAAAACAGGCTGGAAGGGAGGGGCAGTGAGGACAGAGGGATGGATAAAGGGAGCAGAGTGAGGACACCACATGGGAATCTATAGAAGAGAAGACAAAGGAAGCATTGAAAAACCTGGTAGAGTTGGAGGAGTGAAGAAGAAGAGATGTGAGGAGGGAAACCAGGGAGTGGAAGGAGGGGAAGAGTTGGGGGGAGCAAAGGATGAGCTCATTGCAGTCGCTGGGCTGATGACACGAGGAGGGGAGGGAGGGGTTCACTGCTTGTCTGCGAATCAATAGCCAGCATCTGAGTGCAACACACACACACATCCACAGACACACATCCACAGACACACACACACATCCACAGACACACACACACTAACTGCAGACAGCTCTGCTGGCATTTCCTCTGTGAGCTTCCAGCATCAGTGCAAGAAACAAGACAAAAACAGAAACATTGAGATTTTTTTCTTTCACTCCACCGAACAGTCTGTGGAAAAGAAGCTGCAGCTGGGTGTCTGCTCCTGCCTCACCCTCCCTCCATCCTYGCTCTCTCTAACTCACACATCACTCCCACACCCAAGGATACCCTCTCCACACCTCCCTCATCCCTTCCTTTCTCTTTAACCTCTCCAAACTAAGGTATTTTCTCTTACGAAGAGATGCTTGCCTGAGCTTTTTTTTTTTTTTTTACATTTTTTATTCCTTCTTCTTAATTTTCCAATCACTTCTGTGGATGCTCTTCTCCTCTACCCTACTTTGGTGCTACCTGTGGAGGTCCTCTGGGTTTTCTGGTTGAGTCTGAGCCCCCCTTCCCGCCTGCTGAAAGGTACCATGCTGGGACTGGACGTGTGTGAGTTCGGGGGTCAGGTGCTGGAGCTGCTGTGGCTCACCATGTGCTACAGAGGTGAGGCGACAGATGGAGGAGTGTGTGTGGGTTGACAAGAACTTCGGTCATTCACATTAACTACCTTTAAYGACWTTTGWTTAGATGTTTTTATACCAAAAATGCAAAGTTTTATKATTTTGTTTTATTTAAATGCCCTCTTCGTGTATGTATCTGGGTGTGGACAGTTTCACAGCCATTCAAAGAAAAGGCAAAGCTTTGGATCATGACTCTCGGGTGTGTGTGTTCATGCAAACAGGTTCTTAGTCTTGGCCATGGTTAATTAAAAAAGCTGATAAAAACAGCTGGGTTGAGGAGTGAGGTGTGTGTGAGCAGGATGATACAGCAAGAAGCTGGACTGAAATGATGTCACCAGCATCTGCTCAGAGTCATCAGTGTTCTTTTATTTTCTGCATCTGCAACAGCACGGTTTATACAACACAATGCAGGTGTAGGTGTGTGTGTGTGTGTGTGTGTGTGTGTGTGGTACACTGCAGCAGTGCTAAACAGTAGCAGATGGAGGATTAGGGTGCTGGGGTTTCCCCTGTACACAGATGTGTGAATAAGTGTAAGACTTTTGCACAATAAAAAAAAGCAAAGAAGAAGAATGATGATGAGGTAATCAGAGACAGTGAATCAGAGCGAGGGGTTTGATTTGAGCTCAAACATTCATTTCCAAACCATTTACCTGYGAAACCTCTCTGTTCTGACCACCTACAGCTCGAAAAGTGCAGCCAGTTCATTAGCAGGTAAAATGTTTGTTTTAAGTGCAATAATGTTTATGATCCAAGTCACCACTTTTTATTGCCCAAACTGCAGCCAATTACACTTTTAGAATAAACCAGATGTTTAAGTTAAGTTGAAATGAAAATTATGGCATTTCTTCCTCATTTAAACCAATCATTAGCCATGACCGCWTACATGAAGAAATGATTGTTTACTAGAAAAAACGTGATCACGATCGTTTACAGTGGGGTTCTGAGTAAATGTTATAAAGAATAAATATCTTACCTGTTGTAGATAGCTTATTGAACAGCCTCAATTTGACACGTGAAACACTAGGACTGGTCTGTGTGGCCATTTGGTTAAACTGTTTAAGAAAGAGCCTGTTGTTTTAATTCTGACTGAGTCCCWGAACTAAAGTGTATACTGTCATCTTAAAACGTGTCCAAGTTTAAATGCTATAATGCAGGGGTGTCAAACTCGGGTCCTGGAGGGCCGCTATCCTGCATGTTTTCCTTGTTTCTCTGCTCCAACGCACCTGATTCTGTGATTTATGTACCTCTTCAAATTCTGTGGAGGTCTGTTAATCGTGCACTCGTGCAAATCAGGTGTGTTTGAACAGAAAACATGCTGGAWAGTGACCCTCAAGGACCAGAGTTTGACACTTGTACTTGGAATAATGGATCGTGTGAACACTGATAAACAAACCTGTAAKATATTCCTGTAGGACACRTGTCAAACTCAAGGCCCACCGCAGTCTTTTATGCGGCCACGAGAGCTTAAAAGATGTTTTAATGTCTTAAAATGAAGTGCATGATGCTTTAAAGTCAGCATTRAACAGAAACTACATCTCCCATAATGCAAGTGGAACATTTTGCCTACAAAATGATGGCATCCCACCACTAGGTSRAGACGCACAGGATTCAAAAGTATCAGGCAGACATTTTTACCGACTACCTTTGATGTGATCCAGTTGTACTGGGAAGTGGGAWTTTCCCACTTAAAAGGTGTAAATTTAAAATGGAACACTGCTCCAGTTGGAATTCTCTGTCGGAAAGTGGGAGAGCTCAGAATTCAAAATAGCAGCTCACCACAACTCATCAGTGAGTAAAGCTCTCTTATTTTTACTTTTGATAAAATTTCTGTATTTTTTATTTCCTTTTCAGCCACGTAGTGCATTTCATGGTTTATAAGAAGGYATGTTAAAATGCTGTTTCTATGCAGGAAATACCATGCAGAGCTCAGTTTTTGTTTTGTTTGCTCAGCTGTAGCAACGAGAAGAGGAACGTTTTRTGTTTAGTCGAASTTAAACATGAAACTTCAAGTTACAACAAGTTAGTTACAGCTGGACCTTTGGGGGCCACCATGATGCTCATCTGGCCCTTGATGAAAATGAGTTTGACACCCCTGCTGCAGGAAGTGCTTCAGTTAGCTGCACCCAACGCTGTTTGCACTCACTTACAAACACAAGGTTTGTTGTAAATTAACTGATAATGATGTGAAGATTTACAAAAAAAAAAAAAACATGAAACGCTGTTGGGTGGATTTTACTGAAACTCTCAGAATCAGTAGATCTATAACTGATTAACAGTTCAAGTTGGTGAGTTGATACATCCAAATGAGTTTCATTAAAATGGTAATGAGATATTTACTAACATGACAGACAAAGAAACACACAAAGGGAAACAAATCATAAAAAGGTTATTGTTCTGCCAATAGCTGCCACCAAAAATGAAACATGGGCAGCTCTGGGTACTTCGTGATATAAAGAAAAAAAATTCCCGAGGCCCATGTGTCTGGATATTTTTCGTGAAATGTCAGTCAGCAAACACCAACTCACACAGCCAGGAGCAGCCCTCAACAACAGACCCCCTCTCTACTTCCCTTCAATAACTCAGACAATTCCCAGACTTCCTTCCTGTCTTCATTCTCTCTCTCTATTTCATTTCCTGCACAGAATTTATTCTGCRGCTGTTCCGCGCTTCTCTCCGTCCATTGTTCTCCTGCATCACTCAGATTACAGAAACTAGCTGCCATGTTCAGGCCTGTCCTGCTTTTCCCACCTCCCCTGCTAACATCCACACGTTCACACTTCTTAGCTTGTCACATTAGASCGTTTAAGTACTCTCACATCCCCCCGTCTTCTTCTTTTGCCCCCCGGTAAAGGGGGCTGTATGCGTGAGCAGACACATAAGAGACCAATCAAGTCAGTCAGTTAGACAACCTGCTGTCTCATCACAGCTGAGAACAGGTCATCAACTGGGTCTGCACGCTGTTCTAACCCCCTCACGGATTCTCACCATGTCAGCTTTGCAGAAGATCTGAATGAAGTTTGAACAAAGACTCCATCATAAAGGCTAATTATTCTTTACCGTAGGTCCAACTTATGTTTAAAATGCCAGGGAAGCCCAAATTACAGGCAATAATCACAGCAACTCACTGTACTTCTCGTAGTTTTGCAAATTTGTACGAACAGAGATTTGCTGATGCATTTTAGACAAAATACTTCCAATATCTCTGCAATTTCTCAGTCTTTATTCAAATATTTGTCCATTACCATAAAGTTCACTCACCCCAAGTCCTGCAGATGAAAATCCGTCTGATGAAGAAAATGTGGACTTCAGGTGCAGAGACATGTACTGCTACTAATTCTATTTTTTAAATATTCTTTCATTTTCACTGGTCCATTAGAAGAACAAGGCAGCGATTACTCATCTAGTCGCAGTAAAGCTGAGTTCAACTATGGCTATTGTCTCCATTGTTAAATCCTTTCAGAATAAAGTATGATGGCAGATAAATGATGGGACACTCCCAGTTGAATTTCTGTTCCTTTTTAATTTTGGTTTGGTGATTAGTTGGGAAAAAAAAAACGGACTGGAAAAGCACTGTTGGGAAACAACTTGGAAAATGTAAAAAGTAAAAATAAATGTAAAGAATGTCTTTTATTTTTCAGACTTTTTCTTTTCGTTCATGTGTATGTCTTTATTTAGAGTCTCCCTTCTACGTATAYGTAAGGATAAATCAGAGCTAAGGTCCAATTTCATTCATCTTGATCGTCTTTGTTTCCTTTGTTGACCTTTTGTCTGCAGACTTTTTCCTCAGATATAAAGCAGGTTGCAGTCTAACTCATGCAACAACAAGCCGTGTTCACACACACACACACACACACACACACACACACACACACACACACACATCCTTCTCTTTGCCTGTCCCTCATGCCTCCCCTCCTTTTTAAAGAGACTCGCG
>NW_013952440.1:1004517-1006538 GCF_001266775.1 Austrofundulus limnaeus | reverse complement strand
CCTTTTATGGCTTCTTTTTTCAGTGTATAATAGCTTTACAGAGGCCTTGAAAGCTTCTGTTTTATCTCCCGCTGTGTGTCTTTTGGTGTAGTGTGCATGTTTTCTTGTCTCTGAGGCCTCGTTACAGTATTAGAGCAGAGCGGTGACAGTGAGACTCAAAGGACTATTAAAAAGCAGCAGATCAACACTCGGGACACACACACACATTTTCACACACAGGAGAAACGATTGGTTTTCTGACTAAACAGTTATCTGGATTAAGGAAGGAAGGAAGCAATTAAAAAGCATCATCAGGACTGCAGAAGAAAACAGCAGCAGGTAAACTGAGTTACCAGCCAATAAGATTTAACTTTTYTATGATGAAGTGGTTAGACAGACTTTTTATGCAAAAACCTTCTAAATTTGTCAGTAATTATTTCAATTTCCTAAAGTTACTTACGCATACATTTCAGCAGTAAAGCTGAGCTCTCCTTTGACCATAGTTTTTACTTGTCGATCCTTTCAAAATAAAATGCGATGGCAGGAACAAAGGTGGTAGGACTGTTTTTTTTTTGTTTGTTTTTTTTTTTTTGGTGGGAGGGTAATACCAGGTTCCATAGTTATTTTTTAAGATGAATGCATTATTTCTGTGAACTTGCCCCYTTTAATTAGATTTTAAATATTCATAAATCACAGGGGGGTTAGTGTTGTTGCCTCTCAGAGAGGATGTCTCAAGTCTTTTCTGTGAGGTTTGCACATTCTGATGCGTGGATTTTCTCCTGAGACTACATTTTATGCATATTAGGTCAGAATATGATTCTAATTTGGCCTCAGGTGTGAGCATGATGGTTATTTGTCTTTCATCTGCCTTGACCCTGAATAGGGACAAGCCAATAGAATGAATGTACTGTATAATGATGCCCCGTATTTTTCAAAAAAAAAGTCATAAACTCAATTTGTCTACCTGTAACAAGTTCTGTCTTGCTGATTTAATCCACAAAGAGTAAAAACAGAAATAAACTGAACTCGCTCTGCCTTTAAAGTGTTGCCATGCAACCACTGGAWGAAACAGAAGTAGCTGATGCAGAAAATCAGCTACATTCAAAACTATTAGCTGCAAATGAAAGCAGAGCTTTTTACACTGCGTTAGAATAAAAAGCAACATGCTGTCTTCAGTGTGAAACCTTGATTACACTGGAAAATTCTTGCCTCCTTGATAGTTTACAAGAAATATGTTTTATTTCCAAAAAGTATTTGGGTACAAACTAATAATACCTGGTGAATGTGAGTCTCAGCTGCCACCTAAATAGCTGTAAAATGTACTGAGTTTTAGCTTATTTTGTGATTAAATAATGAAGAATTGGATCAGCTGACCTGGTTTTTTTAGAACAAGTTTTAAGTCCCACCTTTTCATTGCAAACAAATGAAAAATTGCCCTTGGTAAATAAAATAAAATAAAATAAAATAAAAATAGTTGTTACCTCTTGTTAAGCCACTTAGTTTTTTTTCTTGCGGCTTAAGTTTAAATATTTAATTTTCATGCTTTGAAGATTGTGACACCATGATGGAATTTTGGCGGAGGAGGCGGGACTTAAAGCCTCACACTGGTAGTGTACAGACTCTGGTTCAAAAAATAATACAGCACCATGAAACCAGGTCCTGCTAGCCTCAATAAAGACAGAAGGCAGAGACACTTGGGGTCTCTTTTTATCTTAAAAAAATCAAATAAATATTTTTGGATACTTTCACGTTTTATTGGTATTTCACTTGTGATGGTGAAATGGATTCAGTGTGTCAGGATGACTGCAGAGCTGAAACACATGAACACTGTTAAGACCAGGTGTTTTTCAGTGAACCAGAGATGTAAAAAGGTGCAAACAGGTGCTGTAAAGAACTGAACAAACAGGAAAACAACCATTTCATCTCAGAGGTTTCTTCTTTGACTTGTGTTCAAAAACCCCAAAGAACATTTTCAGTTGTGTGTGTGTGTGTGTGTGTGTGTGTGTGTGTGTGTGTGTGTGTGTGTGTGTGTGTGTGTGTGT
>NW_013952440.1:999745-1002752 GCF_001266775.1 Austrofundulus limnaeus | reverse complement strand
TGTTCAATACTTTTTCCCTGTGCCATTCCACATTATTACAAATAACTTCATTTCTGGACATTTATCGTTTGATTTCTTTGTATGTATGGATCACTTGGGTTGTTACCANGCCTCTAGTAATATACTTACTGAGAAAAATGGTGGCGTGTTCAATACTTATTTTACCCGCTGTATATATTAAACTATCACAAATGATGAAAAGGAAATGGCTGCAGAAGTGTTCACCTAAGAGATTTTGTCTGTCAGATTACAGACYATGAAAACAATACATTTCCACTCTGTGGTTCAAGTTCTCCTTTAATAATAGAAAGTGTTGCCTCCTGTAGAAATAATTCTGCTGCATGAGAACAATCGGCTGGGCTTTAAATATATTTGATCTCAGTAACCACATGAAATTTGAGCTTACTGTTTAGCTGGTTGAATTATAGTCATTCTTTGTGTTTGCTAACATTGATTAGCTAAGGCTAATCTTAAAYTGGGTTGTCTCCAAATGTTGATCAGTTGTAGATGTGCATCTAATCATTCATTTCTAGGAGGTTTGTTGAAATCAGTTCAGTATCTCATGAGATATTTTGCTAACAGACATGCTGAGTTGAATCCAAAGCTTTATGCTGAAGTGTTAAACAAAGCTCTTGCTTGAACTTTAAGTGCTTAGAGTATGTGTAGGGGAGAACTCTCAGCTACTACYCCACTAAATTTTAGCTTGTGATCAGTAGAACTGACAGCATTATGGCTGTTTTTGTGTTTGATAAGGTTCATCAGCGGTGGTGGCAATCTTGACTTAACTGTATGTGTCCACCTAATGATTCCTTTTTCATTGTTCCATTAAAATRTGTCCACTGAGCTTGAGATATTTTGCTAACAGACAAACACGCATCATTGCTTGAAAAACTAGCACAGATTCTGTGTCCAAACAGAACACAGCATGAACAACTGAATTTTAAAGCATCCATATTGAAAGGCCCAGCAGCAGCAAAGACTCGTTCTCTCTGCGGACCCTTTCAGAAGGAACAGTAACTGATTGAGGRGCCGTGACGGGTCAGAAGCGTGCAGTTCAAAGAGGAGCTCTCAGATGCTGGAGAGGAAACAGATTTTTAAAAGCACGGTTAGCAGCCTGAAACCTGCGCTGTGTGTAAATGTGTGCATGTGGGGGRAGATGGGAACAGTTTGATATTTAAATTCAACCTCGTGAATCATTTATGAAGTCATCTGCAATCCATATTCAGCACACAAGCTTGGTAAAACTGCCTGTGTGAATATAAAATATATAAAAAATAGATTCTTTGGGATGTTTTACCTCAAACAGTTTACTTTCTCTGACTCAGACACAGATAAAATTGGCCTAATCTGTTAGCTAAATACTTTACCAAATACTTTTCATGGCTTTAGATTAAGAGCTTTAGACCATTTAGACATCATAATGTTCTGATCTTTCAAATTACTTGTTTCCTATTGGAGAAGAGATGAGTGTTTGTCAAGTTTAAAAAGATAAAGAAGAGAAATCAATTCATTACCTATTTCTATTAGAACTAGAGAATTGCATTTCCTGTGAAAATGCTGTGAATGCCTTTTGCTGAAAACTTTAGCTGAAAGCTGTTGAAATTGAACTGAAAATGTTTAATAGCAAAGGTATTACTGTAAGTTAAACTTGGAAATCTGAAAGAAGCAAAAAAAGCAGAAAATCAGTAAAAAGGAGCAAAAATATAGATGAATTAACAAAAAAAGCTAAAATAGCTGAACATAGCAGAAAGCAACTGTGAGAAGCATAACTCAAAATAGCAGAAAGAAGCTCAAAAAAGTAAAAATTAACAGAAGAATAACTGTAAAGGGCAGACATATATCTAAAACACTAGAAAAAAGCTAAAAATAGCAAMAAAAAGTAGCACAAATTGTCACAAGGAATTTAATAAGAGCAAAACCAGAACAAATTGTGCAATTTTTTTGTTAAGATTTAGAAACAATTTGAAGGATGTTGAAAATAGCTCCATTCATTTTCAATGGAAAAAAAATCAGAAATACCAAAAGTCGTAGCTGAAATGTCCTGAATGAGCTGAACGTTTTGATATTTGAATTGTTGAAATAGCATAAAAATTGTGGAACGAGAAAGGGGCCAAAAACATGTACGGAAGAAAAAAACGATCTCGACGTCAATAATAACATAATAACAAAAAGGTGCAGATGTGTGCATTCATCTAACAACTYACATAAACTGAGGAGAACACAAGGAGACACGAGGAGAACTGGAGCTCCAGAATGCTCAAACGTTGAGTGAGGTGAGGCTGAGGAACGTCACAAGGTCTGGGGCTGATGAGAAGAGAGGCTGCAGCTGTGACTGAAGAAACACACAACAGGTGTAAGCAGGCGTGGCAGACTGACTAGAAAAACGAATTACTTATGGAAGGAAAAAGGCACAGAGGAGGACGCAGGTCAGGAAAATAAAGCAAACAGATAAATATGAAGAGGCAGAAAAATACAACAAAGTAAGCTTCAAAGAATTAAAACACAGGCGACACAAATCCTGACAGAGGTGAAACATGAAAAAAMCCATAATCACGCTAAATGATGTGGTGAGGGATGTTTTATTCTAATACACTCAGGAGCCAGCATGCCTTTTGTCCTTCGTCTTCTAACATGTGTTGGAGAAAGTTTAGATTATTTAAAGCAGATGTGTCAAACTCATTTTCACTGATGGCCCCATGAGCAGAGGGCCGGTTGTGATTACCTCCAGCACTTCATGTTTAACTTTGACTAAACACAAGTCATGTTCCTCATCTCATTGGTTGAGCACCGCTGACAAACATTAACTAAGCTCTACGTGGTATTTCCTGCATAGAAACACTTATGAACACTGAAAAGTACTACATGTACGACTGACTAAAAGTGAAATACATAATACAGAAACACTATTAAAAGTAAAAGAATTTTACTCATTGTTGAGCTGTGGTGATCAGCTGCCATCTTGAATTCTGAACTTTCCCACTTTCTGACAGATTTCTCAATGGAGGGG
>NW_013952440.1:990982-999735 GCF_001266775.1 Austrofundulus limnaeus | reverse complement strand
GCAGAGGGCCGGTTGTGATTACCTCCAGCACTTCATGTTTAACTTTGACCAAACACAAGTCATGTTCCTCATCTCATTGGTTGAGCACTGCTGACAGACATTAACTAAGCTCTACGTTTTATTTCCTGCATAGAAACACTTATGAACACTGAAAAGTACTACATGTACGACTGACTAAATGTGAAATAAATAATACAAAATTATATTAAAAAAAGAAAGAATGTTTTACTTATTGTTGAGTAGCTGCTGTCTTGAAAAATGAACTCTCCCACTTTCTGATGGGGAATTCCCAATGGAAGGGTGTTCCAGTTTGAATTTGCAACTTGTAAATTTTAACTTCCCACTTGTAAGTTGGAAATTCCCGCTTCCTGGTAAAACTAAACTACAGCAAAGGCAGCCAGTGAAATTTCAGCAAAATGAAGATTTTACAGTGTGAGCATTGCCACCCAATGCTGTCATTTTGCAGGTAATATAACTAATGTGCATTATGGGAGATGTAGTTAATGGTCAATGCTGGCTTTAAAGCAGCTTTTTTTAAAGACATTAATACATCTTTGAATCTCTCGCGGGCCACATAAAATGTCATGGCTGGACACATTTGGCCTGCGAGCCTTGAGTTTGACGTGATTTAAACCTCTTCACTGTCTCTTATTTTGCATTACTGTTAACTGCGGTCGTTAACAAGCACAAACAGCCTTTGCCGATTCACTTTCTTGCTAAATATCCCATCTCTCCAAAATGAGAACACAGCAAAAGGTGAGAGGTGATGGAACAGCGAGGAGACTTAAAGGGGTTGCCATGGTGATGGGCGAAGGCGGTCCCAACCGGTTTGCTGCCTTCAGGTAGTGGACGGACGMGCTCAGACAGTTCATGGAAGGATTCATTTGTGTGTTTTCTATAAACTCCGCACACGCACAGCTTTGAGGCGACGTCATCTCATTCATCTCACCTTCRCCCTCAGTCTGCCACTGACAGTGAAGGTGCTAAAAGTTTGGCATGTGTCTGTCTGTTAGCAAAATATCTCATGAACCACTGGACAGATTATAATGAAATTTATAGAAATTAATCACTGGATGCATATCTGAAACTCTTTAACATTTGGAGCCGACCTGATTTAAGAAAAGTGTCAAAACTAGCTGAACTACAAATCATAAAAAATAACTGTAACTTTGTTAATTTTGAAGATACCAAATATTTGGTGTGGTAGTAGATGAGACAAAACCCCAACAAACGATCGGACCGCCAACAGATTGAAAAGATCTTGGTTTGAAAATTTGCCATTAACCAGCTGAAGTAAACTGTGTCTGTCTGTTAGCAACATATATCATGAATAATTAAGCAAATTTTATTGAAACTCCTAACAAGTAATCATCAAAAGTATGTCTACAACTGATTAACTTTAAGAGTCTGTACAATTCAAGATGGCTGCCACAGCTAACCAAAATTAGCCAACACAAAAGTGTCTGTAACTCAGTCAAATGTACAGATTTTGGCGATAAATTTTCAGTTGGTTGTAGCTGAGAGTAATTACCAACACATTCTCTGAATATTTGGCATAACATTTATTTAATACAATTTAAAACAGTTGTTATGTCAGCTGACTTACACATTTACAGAATATAAATTGTGACTGGCTGTGTTGTCGTGACAAAGTGAATCTGATCAGAACCCTCCATCCGCCCTCTCTGGAGGTGCAGATTCAAAGCCAAAATTAAATTTGAGCTTGCAGAGCCCATTATCGATGTCTGCAAAGTTCAATATCAAATCTATACCCCTGATGAAATCCAAGCCAGACAACAGGAGCTGCTCTACATAAAGTAATCTGCCTCCTGACACAGACACTGAGCAAACGCTCCTGTGCTGCTGGAGCAGTTTAGTCACTAATACACCAGAGCTGTTTCCTGCTGGTGGGCTTCACTGTTGGAAAAAATGGATTTTATTTCAAAGGGTCTGAAAACAAACCTCTGCTGACCTTTAAGGGACTTGATAAATGTAAACCTTTAAGAGGTTTTGGCATGAACTGTGAGGACTTGAATCCATTTCTTTCCATTCCAAATGGGATAAATCACTTGTCTTTAGGAAAGATAAAAGAATTTTTTTTATGATGCGTAAAATTTGTTCCAGATTATCAAACGGGTCTGTTGTATGATATTCAGTCTAGAAAGCACCTTTAAGCTCACATTTATTGTTTTCCTTATAATGTTCAAAAACTTGAGCTGAAAACTCTTTTTGTGTCATTTTATGTCATTTCTTAAGACATTTTTTTACCACCTAATAAACAAAAAAAGACCACTCACAGACATGATTTGATTCAAAATGACTAGTGATCTTTGAGTCTTTCCGACACTGATACAGAGTAAAATTCAGACTGAGATCAACTATACTGATCCAATGATGATATTTTGCGCAAACAAACCTAATGTGTCTGGTAAATCTAGAAAAGTAGTGAATTTCAAATCACCACTTCATAAAGAATACAAGATATCAGACTAATTTATTTATTCATTTTAAACTCAGAATTACGTTGATGCAGCATCCTCATTTACAAGTCAAGCTAATTAAGAAAAAAAAAACAGGGGACACAACCATACAAAATATGTGAAAATTGTGTTTTAAATAATAAAATAATAAAACCATTAAAATAAATTATTGTTTATTATCAAGAATGACTATAATTAAGAAAACTTGTATTTTAAATCACATTATATGAACTCTATGTAACTTTAGCTGTTATTAAAATGCTTTTTTATGTTTAAATAGAAAATAAACTCATCTTCTCATCACTTTCTCTTCTAAACGCCTTGAAATTGGCCTCTGTCTCTTTAAGAACCACCTTCGCTTCTGTCTCACTCATTTCGGTGAGGGGTGGTGGTGGTGCTATGATGCAGTTTACTTGGCATCTGAAAAGAGCTTCACTGAGTGAGAACTAATGCTGAGAGCTCAGCAGACAGTTAGGTTTCACTTTCACCCGAGAGCCTGCAGGAGTCATGGGCGGGGTGTGTGCAGAGTGGGGAAGGAGGGCGCTCTGCCATGTGGAAGTTTGAGAAGGGGTTATCTGCAGAATCAAAGTGGGTGTGTCACAAGGGTGGGCGTGTCTAAAGCATAAACACTGTGGGCTACGAGGCCTACATGACGGTATCCTTAGACCCTGCTTGACCTCTATACAGCCTGACCCTGACCCCAACACTAAGGTTAAGGAGAAATGTGACCCAAGTAGGGGTCTCCAGAAAAAGTGGTGCCGCGGTGACACCCCTTTTTTTTGCTTGTCCAGTCAGGTGTGTCCCTTCAAAAAAGTCCGTCAAATCAGCTGTGTCGCTTTAGAATCGCCTTTCGTTGGGACACGCCCACTCGTCCGCAGAGACCCCTACTTGGGAAGTTTGGCTTAAAGACACGTCCCAGGGGCGTTTCTGGTCCCAAAAAGTGTTTCTGGTCCCCACCTGTCATTTTGCTCTTCCTAAGCATGGCTGCCTAAAAACGCTGCAGGATTTCTCAAACATGCATGAATGAGTCAAAGCAAGGCTTTGGGCATGTTTTTTATGAGAGTATAACATTATAACATGATATAAAACTCAAAAAAGTAGATTTTGCACGATATTGCCTCTTTAAAACATTATCTAAAGCAGGTAGGATGTTAACTGTTCATACCCTTTTCACAGAACCCTGCAAAAACTGACCTGAGCTATCAATAAAAGTTAATTTAAAGTCAATTTTCAATGTAAATCAGCACAATCGCTCTGTAGATGTTTGGTCAGCAGATCGAGTTAATCCCATTCAGAAATTTCCATGATGTGACAGTGACAAATGGGGGAAAATAGTCTCTCCTTTTTGCCTGTAGCTGAGAATGTTTATAGCACCTAACATACTTCAGTCATGGTGGCCATTAATCAACAGAATTAAAACAATGTCTTCAGGAATGGAAACATATTTTTCCCCTCTGCTGAGCTTGTAAAAAAAATGAAATAAAAATCAGTAAAACATTCACATTATAAAAACCTATAAAATGGAGATTTACTTTTAGCACAAGCATGTTATTCTTTATCCCCTTTACTTATCATACATTGAAAAAAAAGCATTATTTTTAAATTTTATCTTTGAGTTTCTTTCTGCCTCCTTCTTATGCTATTATCCTTTTTTAAGACTTATTGTATTTTACTCTTCATGAAGGTCTGCTGACTGACAAGAACGATTTACCCATCGAGGAAGAARCCAATGAGAGAAAGCTCAACTACAATCCTCCGGCTCAGAAGTCTCTGCAGGAGATCCAGGACCTGGACAAAGATGATGAGAGTCTGGTGAAGTACAAGCAAACCCTGCTGGGGCCTGAAGCGCTGCAAGCAGGTTTGTGTGTTTGCTTTGGCTCACAGTGTGTCTGCACATTTAATGGTATTGTTCGCWCTCTACGGTATAATGACTTGGCGCAGAGCTCTCACAAGCAGATCTGCTCGTCTCAGCATCTTTATTCCAGMAGCAGCCGGGCCTATGACAGCTGATATCAGTGAAACGGCTCTGACCGCTTCAGCGCTGTAACTCAACACCACGTCCTCCGCAGCTCAGCAGCTCTGAATTCAGTCATCTGAGAGTGGAAAAACACAGGACTTTATTGCCAAACAGAAGCTGTAAATTTATGCCAGCTTGTCAGATGTAGCAACAATTCTTTTGGTTTCACATTTGAATAAAAAAAAGGCTTTCACGTCAAAGATAGCTGCACCRTGTTTGTGTGATTTCACCCGTAGTGGACTAAATAATTTATTCTTATAATCAATCAAGAACAGCAGATTTAAAAGTGATCATGAAGCATAATTTGCAGTCATGAAACTTTTCCATCTTCATCTTTTATTAAAATATAATGCTAAGAAAAAAGTTAAAGGGATAGTTCAGATTCGAAGTGGGGTTCTGTGGAAAGGATATGAACCAATGATATCTTACCTGCAGTGGATAGTTCCTTGAAGAGTCTCAGTTTGAAGTCAGAGTCCCCGCCTCCATTAAGTTTCACTCTAATCCAGGAGTTTCCAAAGTCTACGAGGGTAATACACTTTGGTCTTAGCTTGTTATTTGATYACAATTCAACTTTATTTCTCCRAAMTGAARCTGTTTAAAGAGATATCTWCAACATGTAACATAATTACTTTTTTAACCTTTCAATGTAACCTTACTTTAAAAAATCAGAACTATTTTATCAAGTCAAGTAAAGTCAAGTAAGTCAAGTACAACTTTATTATCCCCGAGGGGCAATTTGTTGCGCAGACAGCAGTGAAAAGAGAAGAGAAAAACCCACACATACAATGTACCAAAAAAAAAACAAAAAAAAAAACATACATACATATATTCCACATTAACACTTAAAATATAGGCCTAGAATTAATCAGGCCAATTGCAGCTGTCATATCCTAATCTGCTTCTGTGTGCCGAGTTAAGATAAGCAACTCGCAGCTCCATCACGTGATTGAGGCACGATTAAAAAGGTTTCACCAAATTAAAGGAAAAAGCAAATAACAACTATAAGACATTTTTTTAAAATAACCCACTTTTTGTCTCTGTCAGACCTCTCTGGGCCGAACGTCAAGGTGACCAGACTGATCCTGCTGTGTGAAGAYGCCCCTGACCCAATCACCATGGACCTTACAGGTACACCAACCCTCTTCATGTGTGGCTTGATGTCMCTTTCGTCTCACTGAGCTGAACTTTGTGTGGTTGATTGAAAAAAAATAAAATAAAACATCGAAAGGTTTTGCTACAGGAAGGCAGATGGCAGGATTGTTGAAACTTCTTCTCATTTTCAGATGTTATAAACTGTGTGATGTTTGCTTTGAATTGTATAGATTTTTATATTTATTTTAACTCCTCAGAGCCCGAGCCCACAGCATGATGACTCCACCACTGTGCTTAAAGCTCGCTACATCTTTAAAAAGACACAAGACACGTGTTCTTGCTCACATGGTTGTGAGACCTTTTATTCCTGAATTTAAACACTTCACATTCATAATACATTTTCTGTTAAAAAAAGGAACATGTGCTACTTAAACTTTATTATGTGAAGGCTTATAAAGAATTCACAATATTGAGATATTTTTTCTTTTGTAAGTGTTTCAGTGCATAACTCACTCTGTAATTTTTATATATTTCAACAAACTATATATCAAAACATCCAGCTCCTTCAGGACATACGGCAGGACTTTTGGTGCTTCAGCTACTTGTACTTTCTGAGATATTTMGCTTATTCAGCCATTTTATTCCTCACTGAAAATGAATCTTCATCCTTAAAACTATTCAAAGCATTCATAAATCTTAATTGTACATTTTACCTTATGTTCTGGTTCTGTTTTTTCAATTTATTTATGCAAATTTCAGCTTTCTTCAGCTTCTGTTTTGCTGATTTTAGCTTTTTAGATATCATTTTGACATTATCTGCTACTCTTTTGTTAATTGCAACTTTTTATACTTTATTCTGCTAATTTAAGCTTCAGCTTCAGCTGCTTTCTGCTAATTCTTCTGTTTTGTGTGTGTTTTTAGCTACTTTATAACCTGTTTTTTTTTCAGCTAATTTTTTAAAAAATCTTTTAACATTAAACATTCACACTGCTTTTTCACAGGAAATGCAAATTCTCTAGTTTTATTGCTTTTTTTTTTTTTGCCCAAATGTGTTGGAGCAGTCGAATGTGAGCAGTGTAGTTGACCTGCTTTTCTGCATAAACACGCCCWCAAAGTCCTGACCAATCACGCGATAGTTGGCGCATGCTCTGCGAGAACAAAGTTCCACCAGGAACTTATGAATGAAACAGGTTCTAGAGAATAAAAAAGATGCAATCCTTGTTACGCAAACACTACATTAAGTTTGTTTAATTGGAATAAAATATGTGTTTGTTGAACAATGAAGTGATAATTTGCAGTAGTATTGCAATCAGATGCTCTGGGGTATCGTGTTACAGTCATAAATTTCTGGTCATGAGGTGAACTTTCTGCTGGAGGCTGAATGCATTATCATCCACCACAGGCTGTGCAGCATTGTCTGTTACTGTAAGGATGTCAAACAGGGTCACTCACACATTGCACCATTACAGAGATGATTGCTCGGCACTCTGAGCTGAAAGGGAAAGGGAGACAGTCTGACGGCACGCTTCATTCCCACCGGAAAACCTTTTCACTTCTGCCAGGTTGTTTTGAGGCTGCGACTCTGCCTGAACCCTCRGTT
The DNA here is from genome assembly GCF_001266775.1 of Austrofundulus limnaeus. NCBI lineage: Eukaryota > Metazoa > Chordata > Actinopteri > Cyprinodontiformes > Rivulidae > Austrofundulus > Austrofundulus limnaeus. The sequence goes on along the minus strand of NW_013952440.1, from coordinate 992,546 downwards.
CATGACTGCTCCCGCATCAAACCACACATCAAACCACCGAGTCGCTGTCACAACAACCGCGTGGAGAGAACGGTTCAGTTATGAATAAATTACTGATTCCAGCGTGTTCAGAACAAGCTTTTAAAAACAGAACGAAACACAAATTACATTTAGGACTAAGAGTAGCCTATGTGGCAAACCTTGAAATGGAACCAGTCGAACGAAGAAGATGCATTGAATTGTAATTTCCACCTTCGTTTTCTTGTCTGAGCTGATGGACACATTCAAACAACATGCTAGCTGCAAAATGTAATGTGTTGATTAATTTTTTTCAGTAGAGATAAACAACTGGACAYACCTTTACACACTCACATCTAAGGTCAGTATCATTGCATCAAAAWCGTGTTTTTTGTGCAAGACTCTCGGGTTTGAAACGATGAGTAAATYCCATCCTCCACTTTTATTCAGTTTGGGGACAAGAGGTGTAAATCAGCAGCTTCATCATGGATTTGTTTGGATGATGAGAGGATATTTCTCAATATMACAAAGTCTGTCATGATACCATTTCCATTCAATTCACAAGTCTGCAGTTGACATAATGSAAGATTATATTATCAATCCACATCAGGCATATGATGACGATATCAATCAATGTTTTCATTGTGCCTTAATGTGATTGAATCATCGATATAATTGATAAGCTGATGTGGATCAATRYATTGTTACACCCCTTGTTGGAACTGCAGAGAGTTTTTAGTGCGACTATGTCTGAAAAAAGCATTACATAAAAAATTATATCATATATTTACATCTTGCTTTGTAATCCAGGGTGGAATGAGCTGAAGCTTTGCACGTACGTGTTTCAAATGCAGTGTGGATGTGAGGTGGAGTGGGTCTCCTCTCTGCTCTGACTGCAGACMGGGTTTTCTGAGCCCTTTTGTGCTTCAGTCCATGTGGGAAATATTGCGCTGCACAATGGTTCCTCTTACAAAAAGTCTGTGTTTCAGTGTRAAAAATACAAAGTGTGGCTCATTACCTGCATGAAATGCTCGTGTCTCACAGTCAGTGTGTGAGGTCTGAGAGCCATGTTTTTGTGTGAGGAAAATGTCATGTAGCCACAAGAAGAACCTGCTAACTTCACCTCTGCTCAGCCCATAAAGAACCGTCAGTATTTAGTTAACACACCAACCCGTTCTCACCTCCTGCTCATCACTTACTGACGCTTGGTCAGGTTCCCTCTGCGTCCAGTTTKGACACGTCAAGTACCTCACTCATTTAAAGGGATCCCCGATCAGTTGTGATATTAGACTTTATGTGATAAACATATACTTTAACTGTAAAATAAAGACTGTAAAAACACTGTAGGATGTTCAGTTTTTATCATTTTTAAACTAAAAGTTTAAAAATATACAGTATTACACGGATGGGGCCATTTTATTTACATGCAAAGCATTCTGGGTAAATGATGACATCAACTAGGTCATCGATGCGAGGCTGCTAGCGAGCTATATCCACCCTGAAGGATGGGCTCTTTTAAATGAAACCAGAGAGCGTTGACAGAGAGGAGAAGGTAGAAATGACTCAG
>NW_013952440.1:988747-989756 GCF_001266775.1 Austrofundulus limnaeus | reverse complement strand
GTGTGTGTGTGTGTGTGTGTGTGTGTGTGTGTGTGTGTGTGTGTGTGTGTGAGGGGAGTAGGTAGACAGCTTTCCTCACTGACCTAATTTCTCAGTCTGGCGTTCCCAGAGGAACGCAGCATCTCTTCCTCCTCCTCCTCTTCCTCTCTGTCTCAAGAGAGGAGCAGAGGAGAATCAAAAAGGAGAAGCAGGCGGTGCTGTGGTTCTCACAGGGAAATGGGTTGGAAAAAATAAAACAGCAACACAGAACAACTAAACGTTTTCATCTTCAGCTACGCATTTTGTTGTTCTGCTGATTCATTTGGTGCCATGTGGCTCTAAAACACATCACCATGAATCCAAACCAGTACAAGCACAATGAGGTGGTTTCTACATGGCATCAATAATGTTTTTAGACACTTTTCATTAAAAGTGATCGTTCAGACCCATTCCTCTGCAGATCTGTGAAAATGTTATGAAAACCTAGAGAATTTGCATTTCCCGTGAAGATGCAGTGTGACTGCTTAATGATAAGAATCTTGCAAAAGGAGCTGAAGTCAAGCTGAAAATATGTAATAGCAAAACTGTTAACATGAGTTCARTTCGAACAGCTAATTTTTGCTGAAAGTAAGAAGACAAAATTGAAATCAGAAGTAAAAAAGCAAAAATCTGTCAAAAAATCTAAACAGAGAAGAAATGTAGACAAAATTAGCAGAAAATTGCAAAAATTAGCACAAAAGTAGCCAAACAATTTAAAAACATGTTGAATCTACCAGAAAGAATGTGAATTTATGAACAACAACAACAAAAAAAAAGAATAAAGCTGAAATTGAGACAAAAAAGCAAAGCAAGAAGAAAAGAGGCTAACCTCTGACCTTGACTTTTTATTTTGTGACCTTGAAATTAATAGGGGTCATCATTCGGACAGAAACGAAGCTCGGTTCTGACTGCTTCGATGAGCTAAAGGCTAGTTTGAACACAACCAAAGGAAATTGCTACCAGATTAAAATTAATTTTAATCTAAAAGCTT
>NW_013952440.1:983662-986646 GCF_001266775.1 Austrofundulus limnaeus | reverse complement strand
CTCTAGTAATATATTTACTGAGAAAAATGGTGACGTGTTCAATACTTATTTTTCCTGCTGTATATGTGAAAAAATAATAAAAGACAGGAAAGTAAAAAGCGAGGTGCAACTTAACTGAAGCAAACATTCTCCAGAGGATTAACAACTTGATGACATCTGTGATACTTTTCCCCCTCTTTCACTGCACACATCTGTAAAATGTTTTTTTTTTCTTTTTAGTATACTTCTTTTCCATATAACTTAATAGAAATGGTCTGTGGTAATCCTGAGCCTGCAGGTTTAAGCCCAGATTGTGTTAAAAAGGACAAAACAATTGACTCTTGTAGAAGGGAGCAGCCAAATGAAACTTTTTTTTTCATATGTTAACTTAAAAATGCAAAGATGTCACCAACAAAGAGGACAAGAGAGGATAAATATGTTTAAAAACTTTTAGTTTTTTCTCCTTTGCCCTTTTTTATCCATTCAGATTTTTGTTTTAGGTTGGAACCAATGGAAAATGTTATAAACRCTTAGTWTCTTACCTGTTATAGATAACTCTTTGACCCTCAGTTTAGAGAAAATGATTTCAGTTCTAACCAGAATGAAGAGTGAATGGCCAGTTTTAGCAATATTAAAGGCACTACAAGGTCAAAATTTGCTGGAAGTATGTATATATATTGACAAAAAATACAGATCTAAGAGGTGTAAGATGAGACTTTATTACTCTAGAGGAAATCCAGAGGCTGCCAGTCGCTTCAAATCACACAACACGATGATAAGAAACCAACACAGATATAATGAAAGGCAAGCATAAAGAAACAAAATGTMAATTGGTAAAAGCTTGATAAATTGACGGTTTGATTGATGGATTGATTGGATTGATGTATGTATCTGCTGCTGCTATTACACCTGAATTTCCCTGTGCGGGACAGTAAAGGCTGTTTCTATTCTATTCTATTCTATTCTATTCTATTCTATTCTATTCTATTCTATTCTATTCTATTCTATAAAGTCTTCCTCAAGATTTATACAGCTGTTTGTCAGAAACAACATACTGCTGTGGAGGAATGTTACATTAGCTTAAACTTTTATGTATTTGCATACAGTTTGTTTGTTGCTGTTTTTCTTGTGTCTGTGTGCTGAGCATATAGACCCAGTGAAGCAGACCGTGAATAGATGGATGTATCGATCTGCCTGGAGCTGAGTAAAGTTTTGTTCGATTAGATGTGCTGAGTGGGYGGAGTCACCCGATAGAAACATGCTGAACCAGACATTGAGTCAATGTAAAAGGGCTGATAGTGTGTGTACTGAGGTTAGTGTTTAGGAGACTTGACTCTGAGAGGAAAAGAAGGTGGAGGAAACTGCTGCTCAGAGAGAAACAGCCTCTGCTGTGCTGTGGGGACACCTGCTGGAAGGATCTGGTCACTGCASTCTTTAAAAAAATAAAAAGGTCACTGTGCAGTGTCTGCTGGACGTGAAACCATGACTGTTAAAGGAGATTGTACTTCAAATTTAAGGAATAGGTTTATGGAATAATATTGAACAATTTAGATGTTTAAAAGGATGATAAAACTAGTTTATTAAAAACAAGCAAAACAAAACATGATACTATAGTATTTATGGATGTAAACTGTTGTTCAATTAAAATGTAATATTATTTTTGTTTTTATTTGCCATTATTACATATGTTCAAATTAAGTCTGAAACTTGGATTATGATTGTTTGAGTTCGTTTTTTGTATTTTTAATGTATGTTTTTTATATATTCCTTTTGTTTCAGTGATGTTAATACAAAAATAAAAGGTAAAAAAAATGATGAGTGTCTTTGTTTGTTTCCAGGTGAACAGAGAAATAGTTTCTGGTCTGAAGTATCGTCATGTGACCTACAGGAAGGGAGTGAGAAGTATGTTTGTTTTAAGCTCTTTATGACATTTAAATCTGTTAATTGTTCCTTTTTAAAATTTAACACATTTTGTTTCTGTTGGTTTCAGAGGATAGTGTGGTATGCATGATGGGAAGCTACGGCCCCCGAGAAGAGGAGCAGGAGTTCCTCTGCCYGGCTGAGGAGGCCCCAAAGGGCGTCTTGCTCCGCGGCCAATATCTGATCAAATCCTGCTTCGTCGACGACGACAAGAACGTCTACTTATCCTGGGAGTGGAACCTGAACATCAGCAAAGACTGGAATTAAAAATAGCTCTGTCCTTCTCCCCTCAGTCACCCTCTTCTTCACCCTCCTCATCCTCTGAGCCTTGCAAGTCAGGATGCTCTGTTTTCTCCCCTTCTGCTCCTCCTCCCCTGCTGCTGCTTTCTTTCTCTTCCTAACGCCTGCATCCTGAGTGATCTGTTTTGACGAGCAGGTTCTGGCTTCCCTTCCATGCAGGCTTGTCACAGGAAGTCCCACAGTTACTGCTGGGGTGACGTAAAGGCATCAACAACCTGCCGCTGCTGATAAAACCTGCAGCATCCAATCAGTCTGCCTWAGTGAAAGTTTGTTAGGTTCGTTTGACAAAAACAAAGGGACGGACTGTTTCAAACGGGGGAGATAACTTGTCTAAATTTGTGTCTGTGGCTCCTTTGAAAACAACCTCAGCTGACCGACGCGCTGTATATGAGAAAAAGGAGAAATAATGCTTTAAAATGTATTTACTCTTTGACTAAAGTGTCTAAAAAGATGTTTTCAAACTGCCTGAACAGCAGATTGAGTGGATAGCAATTCATTTAAAATAAAGATTGTTGACYTTAAATAGTTGTAACTTTTAGCCTAAATTTTAAAATTCTTAATTCCCCAGGTTGGCTGGAACTGAACTGTGTATACTGTAAAAAATAACAAAAAAAAAGATGCATGTGTCATCTTTGGGATTTAACACCTAAAAAAAGAATAAAATCTTTTTTTTTTGTCTTTGTAAGAAATATAAATGAAGTTTTGCTTTTTGGAGTTAGGAGTTAAAGACATGAAAGGAAAGCTAGATAACCACTTAAAAGTGTGTGTGCGTGCGTGTGTGCGTG
>NW_013952440.1:974469-982888 GCF_001266775.1 Austrofundulus limnaeus | reverse complement strand
CTTTCATGTTGCAGGAGGCCCTTCTTCTGCATCTGCCTCCAGTTCTCTGTGCAGCTGTCACCACGCTCTGCAGGGCCATCTTCTGCCGTGCCAGAAGGTGATTCTGGAGCTCAGTGTGAACTCAGCTGTCTGAGGACAAAAAGACGCTGGTGTGTCTTTTTCACCAGGCTGGAAGTGTTGTTACTCCAGGTCAGGTTCAGGTACCTGAAGCTGGACACCRTTTCCACCTCTGTTCCTCCCTTCCTGAACTCCACAATCATCTCCACGATATTCTTTGTGTTGCTGTAAGGTTGCTTTTTGTCCCCACCTGTCACATCAGCTTTTATTTTGTTAAAAAACAAAATCCTCTTGTGCCGGTCTGCATTCCTGGGTCCAAACCCTCATACAACCATGACAGCAGACCCAACAAGTCCATTCAGCTCCTCCTGGGAGATCCTGAATCGTACCCGTACCTGCATAACCCAAACCTCATGAGGCAGGAGATGATTTAATCATGGATGGACCAACTGTTAAAAACTGTTATGCTTCATTTGTGCTTGAAACATACAAAACCTGTAATGGAAAACCTTTTTGATTCATGTTCTCTGTTATGTTGCAATGAACAGAGAACAAAACCTAAATCACTTGAGGTATTTATTCCATTTAAAGTAAAACAAGTTGTTTCAACTTAAAAAAACACATAATAAAATTCAGCTTAAATTAAGAAATTGGATGGCTTAATATGAACAAAAGATTTCAGAAGTCAAACTAAATGATTTTGGTTGCATCAAACTGAACAAACTCAATAACTGTGACCTCGTTTGTTTTTTTAAGTGGAGCCAATGTGATTTTGTTTTTGTTTCCAAGGAAGATGGTTCTGTTGGTCTCCTGATRAATGACATGTTTTTGTCCATTGCTTCAGCTCATTTCTGCGTCACAGCAGCAGCAGCAGCRGTGGTGGTGTTGTTGCTGCTCAGAGCCTGCTCCAGCAGGGCTCTCTGGGTGGTGGCAGGAAGGTACAGGAAGGAGTAGATGAGCAGCAGCAGCAGCAGAGCGAGCAGCAGAGGGACGCCCCAGTCGGATGTAAATATGGGCTCATCACAGCGAGCCTGCAGAAACGACTTGTTGGGCATGGTTGAAGGAAATCGGCCTTAATTAGCAACAAATACTGCTGTAGTGGAAGTGATGTAAGGCTTTTATGTTCGAGCCACGCAGCCTGCAGTCACTAAGAACAGAGAAAAAAAGCTGGTGAGAAACTTTGATAAATGTGTGCTGTTGAAGGCTCCTTCATCAGGCAGGTTCCAGCTCAAAACCAAGACTTCAAAGGCTTTAAAACATCCAATAAAAGTAAAAAAGTAGGTCTCCAAACCATACAGCTAGATCACTCAGCTGTCTCTTCAGAAAGGAAMAAGTTGTAACAGTATTTGTAACAAATATCCAGTATTAGAATAAAAAGTAAAAATCGATCCTTCTTTAGCTGATCCGTCTCCTTCAGCAGCAGCAGTCAGTCTACAGCCACTCTCCTCCTCMTCCTCTCCTTTTTATTGTTTGGCTGCAACATTTAGGGTTTCCACAGCTGCCGTCTGTGTCAGGTGCACCTTCTCACAAGCACACGTGTTTTTCAACACAAAAATCTGCCACCCTAAAGGCTGGATTGTTACGCAACAGTAACCAAGGAGAAAGAGATGACACCTGATGTACTGAAGCAAACTCAMAGTGTTATGAAATGTAACTTACATAATAATTCTTAATCATCACAGACATACCTGCCATGATGAAGGGATTTGTTTCAGAACCGTCTGCTCCTGACAGTTAAATCATTAAATATTTCATTTTTGCACCACATGACGAGATCACAGCTTGACATTGAAATGGTATTTTTTTTCCTGCAGATTATAGGAACCAGGTGGATATGAGTGCAAATAATCCCAACTGTCTGAAACTGATTAGTTCAGCATATTTAACTTCTTTTAGACCATTAGATAACCTTGTTAATATATTTTAATTGACAATGATGTCACTACGTTACTGATGACCCATTGGACTGAAAAAAAAATAATTTTTTAGTTTATTTGATGCTGTTCCTTTTGTATAAAACAGGATTGTRTGTTGGTAAATAAGACAAGCAGAAAAGTAGAAATGTTAGTAGATTTACAAAATGCTGCAGCTTATTTTCTGTAATCAGCCTATCAATAAAAAAGAACAAATCAAGCTATTTAATGGCTGATAGTCTTTTTAAATTATCTGGTTTATTATTCTTATTTTATTAGCACCCATTTAGATTTCAAAATTGCTCTGTTGTTTTGTATATACATAGTTTAATTGTGGTTAGAGGAAATTTAAAYAGTAARACAGCAAAAGYACCAATATRTCTGTCAYATCTTCTTCACCTCCTTCACAGATGTTAGACTAGATAAAATATTTCATCGTTCCAAAAAACTTGGAGTATTTTCGGTCAYAACTTATTTTGCAGCAGAGAAATTATCAAAAAATTATCTGGTGACAAAAGTGAGGGCCCACTGTTTTGGACACAGCCTCAGTTTTAAGCTTCTGCCCTCCTCGCCTGTTGGTGGCGGTATGAACCAAGTTCACAATAACTCCAAAATTTGCGCATGCGCAGAAGCAGTTTTTCTGACGATTTTTTTTTTTTTTTGTTTACAGTTTATGGAGTAATGTTATCGCAGGATTTTGTTTACTAGTTGAAGTAAGTGACCGTGGTCATTTTTATGTAGCTGATATTAGGTTATTTTATGTAAAATTGTGGCATTAAATTTAACAAATTTATGTTTTCAGCAGCTGGCGAAATAACGTTGATGCTAAGCTAACCGGAAGTTATAACCTAACYTTGCCTCTTTTCACACAGAACTCAACAATAAATGATTAACAAACATCACAACCACTTTTGTCACATTTTACTAAGTAATGTTTGTCACAAGTCTGTATTAYTATAAATTCTGATATTAAAAACAGTAGGTTCCAAACTGTTCTGATGCATCTCAGTAATCCAGGTAAAAAATCAAAAAGAAAAAAATTGTATAGGTCTTCTGGACGGGTTCTTCTCTATTGAAACGTTTCGTCTCTCCTCCAAGAGACTTCTTCAGTCTGAGAGTTTCAGGCAAAATTCAGGCTTTTAAGCCCTGCCTCCATGTGACTGATACATCACATGGCTATCGTTGACACCTAATTAACACCTATTGTTAACAGGGGGTGGAGTGATACTGGCAATAGCAGCACTGTAGGAGGAAGGCAGGGCTTAAAAGCCTGAATTTTGCCTGAAACTCTCAGACTGAAGAAGTCTCTTGGAGRAGAGACGAAACGTTTCATTAAAGAAGAATCCGTCCAGAAGACCTATACAATTTTTTTCTTTTTGGTTCCAAGCAGTGTTTACTTTGGGAAACTAGATATCTAATATATCTGTAATAAAAATGACATAAATAAACCTAACACCTCTGTTGTGAGATTACATAAATATTAGGACCTAATTGTATTTTCTGTTGCGTTTAAATCCTCAGTTATGAGTTTTTTTTTCTCCCTGCAGGGCTGTGAGCTGCCTGTTGATACCTGCTCACGATGAGCACAGAGCCTGCGAGCATCGACAGCCTGCGTGTGCTGCACCAGAGTGATGACTTCATCGTAGTGGACAAACACTGGGACATCCGCATCGACAGCAAGATGTGGTACGAGAAACAGACTGTGCAGATGCAGCTTCAGCACCACTTCCCTCATCTGGCAGACCCCAGCACCTATTACGGGTTCAGGTTAGAAATCGCATTTATTTCTCTGTTGGAACAAATTGTTYGGATAAAAAGCTGTTCTTGCATCGCTCTGCTTTTCTTAAGGTTCTGTCATCAACTGGATTTCTCCACCAGTGGAGCTCTTTGTGTCGCCCTCAACAAAGCTGCTGCTGGCCRGGCTTATCGCTGCTTCAAGGACCGCACTGTCACTAAAGCTTACCTCTCCCTGGTTAGAAAAAACAAACAGACAAATGACCCAAGCATGCAACACACTCATTATCATAAAYCATTGCAAGAAAATGTCAAATCCCACGTAGAATATTTATAGCAGCCATAACCTCCTCTCAGCAACTGCCTAATAATCTGAAAATTTAAATAATTGTYGCCAACAAACCAGAAAAGAGCAAAGTGGGTTTTTTTTGTAGTTCTTGATTTGAGATCTCAGAACGTCATTGCAACCTACACCTGATAAAGATGAGCTAATTTTGTATGTTTTGCGTGGCAGCTTCGTGGATGGGTTGAACTAGAGACCCAAACTCTGGACTTCTCTATTGGCAAGAACTCAACACAGGGGAAAACACACATGATGTGCATCGAAGGAACAGAAGGTACAGGAACCAAGATGGCTCAGCCTGGAAATGAATAATAGTTAAATTCTAAGTGCAATATATTTTGTCTGTGGTAAAGTATTTGTATCTATCATTAAAAGCCTTTAAGAACTTGAAACGTTGTTTAAGTTTTTCATTATTATCCTATCAGGTTGTGAGAACCCAAAGCCGTGCCAGACTGAGCTGACGGTGTTGGAGTACGGGTTGTATGATGGAGATCCTGTCACCAAAGTGCTGCTGCAGCCTCTCACTGGTGACTGCACTCATTTGTTTCCAGTCAAGGGAAGAAATAAAGGCGTGTAAGGCTGTTACAGCTGTCCAACTCCTTATCTTTTTGTCTCAGGCCGAACCCACCAGTTGAGGGTCCACTGCAGCGCCATTGGCCACCCTATAGTTGGAGACTTCACCTACAGCCTCGGAGCAGATGACTCTCCATACCGAATGATGCTGCACGCCTACCTCCTTCACATTCCCCTGGAGCCCCAGCCCCACCTACTAGTCACGGCCGAAGACCCCTTTCTCCCAGAGGTGGATCCTAAATGGGTCCCGCAGCGATCGCTACGGACATCAGCAGCCACCGTTGAAGCCTTGCTTGAGCACAGAAAGAGTAAAGAGAAAGAGCAGGAGGGAGAACGAAGGGAGGAGGAGAAGAGGAGGAAGCAAAGCAAACATCTGAGGYTTCAGGAGGAGAGCGAGGAGCAGAGGAGGGTTTGCCAGGAGTGGCTGAGTGAATGGGCTGGAGACTGATGGAGGATTTTCTGTTATTTGTTTTGATTTATTTTTGCATGTTAAGCGTGCTCCCAATACACTGATGAGTTTTTTTCATTCTGATTTTGCTTATTTCTCATAAGCAAGGTAAAACCGTGTTCCTATTTTCTCATAAGAAAGTTGGAATTMATAAAATGCATGTAAAATTGTTTTATACGTCTTTAAAATGATAAAACTGTAATCTTCCTTATGCAGTTCAAAAAATAAATAAATAAATAAATTTAAGTACCCTAAGAAATCCACAGATGTTAAGGTCCTTGCTCATGATCATGTAAACTACTCGGAGACTGGATTTAAACTGTTCCTGCTTATAAGAATTTTCAATGTGTATTTTTTTTTATCTTTTAGCTGCAGTTACCCCTAAACCAGTAAAATATGTTTTTATGATAAACTTGTGCAGATAATTTGCGTATAATGCTTCCTACTTAAGAGATGGCAGCTGTATTCACTCATGTAGCTGTACCTACAGGTATGTATTGCAATAACTGTAAAATTAATATATTTAATTTGTTTATTTATATGTTAGTCAAACTTGTTTTGTGGACAATACAGCATAAGAGGTATATAATARGTTAAAAAGCAATGTTCTTGTTTTGCTGAACAGAAAATTAAATTGAGTTTGTGCTTCTGCTGTAGTGTTTGTTGACGAAACTACAGTACCCAGAATGCCACCGTGTAAGCTAGATACCCGGAAGTGAGGTGTCAAAAAGGGCGAGGGGTTGACAGCTGTCCGGCTACCAGGTTTTTTTTAAAATAATGTATATATGTTGAATAACATTTTGGGAGTAAGAAAATAAAATAGATGTTGCAACAATGAACTTCGAGGTTTTTTCTTATGAGAGTCTGGTTCACGCTGTGGCGGGAGCAATGGTAAGCTAGTTTTTAATGTATTATCCAGCTACTATCTGTGATTTATGCTGTTGTAATTAAAGCTGAAGGCTTTGTTTTAATTCTTAGACCCGTAGCTACCAGCTGATATATAATTTCTTTTACTAAACATGCCAATTTTATTATATATAAATATATTTATGAGCTCTATTTATGACTTGCCAACGGCGTTTTGCATAGAAACATTAGAAACTCAACACATGTTGTCTTTCCCCTGAATTGTGTCTTCAATCTGTTTTTAGGGAAGTGTGACTGCAATGACAGTTTTCTTCCCTCTTGACACAGCCAGATTGCGGCTTCAGGGTAAGACATAACATGCCTGCAGATAGACCATAGTTATTTGTAAAATGCAAGCAGTGGATTAAAACTTGTGTATTCTGATTGTGTTCAGTGGATGAAAACAGGAAATCCAAATCAACTCCTGCGATTCTGGTGGACATTGTCAAAGAAGAAGGATTGTGAGTAAAATTAAGTCAATYGAAGAGGTTTGAAGGATGATTTTAATGCTTGAGCAAAGTTTGTCCCATGCTACTGAGTTTTAGCCAGATTTGTCTTTGCTAAGATTACTTAGCCATCTTAAATTGAGATTGTCCCTTCTGTCTTCCTACAGACTCTCTCCATACAGAGGCTGGTTCCCTGTCATCTGCAGTCTTTGCTGCTCGAACTTTGTTTACTTCTACTGTTTTCACAGCATCAAGGCCAGCTTACTGAAGGGAAAACCATCAACTCCCAGCACCGACTTAATGATAGGCATCGCTGCAGGTGAGACCATCGTTACTCGTATTCTCATAAATGCCTCGTTTTACTGAATCAGAACAAAAGTGTAGCCGTGTGCTCTACATTTGTTTTTATAGCTGACGTGTCWATACATTATCATCATGCATCTCAGTCAGTGTTTGACGCTCACCAGCCTCCTGGTCTCTCCAGGTGTTGTAAACGTATTGATTACCACTCCTCTGTGGGTGGTCAACACCAGACTGAAGCTCCAGGGCTCCAAGTTTCACAACCCAGACATTCGGCCCACCAACTACTCTGGCATTCTGGGTAAATTCCCTTTTTTTATTGCATCTTCTTTTTTCTCTATTACTATTTATTCATTCACTTGGTGTTTGCGTGCCTCCCCTGTTGTTTTTGCAGACGCACTCGTACAGATCAGTCATCAGGAGGGCATCGGAGCCCTGTGGAACGGGACCGTCCCGTCTCTGCTGCTGGTGCTGAACCCCGCCGTCCAGTTCATGATTTACGAAGGCCTGAAGAGGCAGCTGATGAGAGGAGTTCCCAGGGAGGTGAGCGGGACAGAAACTGGTGGTTGTATTCGGACATTATCCAGATGAACACATGTAATTGTGAGTAGAGGCTGGAGGTTAGGCCTTCTTGTGTGGCAGCTCTGTTTCAGACTCTGTTTTTTCTGACATGTTGACGATGAGGATGATAAAAAAAAGGATGATTTGTTGTTTTTGCCTCCTTCCCTAAGCTGTCATCACTGGAGGTCTTTGTGATCGGTGCTGTTGCCAAAGCCGTTGCCACCACTGTAACGTATCCTCTGCAGACCATACAATCCATCCTTAGGGTGAGTTCTCTGTTCTGTGTGCTTATTTACAATAACAGGATATGTATAAAATGTACACAATACTTTAATTAAAATCCTTCCTCTGATCTTGTGATCTTTACCGATTGTTTGACACTCAGTTCGGTCAGTTCAGCTCACCAACAGACAAGTCCAGACTGCTCTCCAGCCTGCGAACAATCAAGAGTTTACTTGTCAACAGATTTAGGTGAGTTTTCCTTACAAATTAGTGTTCAAATGAGGTTGTGTGTTTTTTTTTCCCCACAGTTTTTATTTCGGTTGACCTGTGTAGAAGGGGTACACAAAGCAACCATAAAACTTGTGTGAACTTGCAAATAAGTAACGGTGCATTTCTTAGGAAATGTGTACAGGTGGCACAACCCATCCTCTTTTAAGTGTAAGATTTTGAAGCTCAGCTGACATGTTTCATCTTGTTGGCTGTTAACTAGTGCTAGCTAAACCTCCGCCATTCAAGTTGAATTCAAAATGATGATGTGAGCTCCTGGACATGTTTAAGAGACTCTGGCTTCAAGTTGTTGTTACCTGCAGCTTCTCTACCTGCACAGCCTCTGGTGAGTTTAAAACATGCTGGGTCATTATTTTGTATGTAAAACACATATATCAGCTGATTATTCACTACATGGTGATTAAAGGTTTTTTTTGTTATGTTTGGAAACAATGAAAGTGAAATGATCAGCTTTTAAAGTTTGACCAGGAATAGTTTTAATAACACTCCGATAGAACCAGCAGCTGTGTAAATGTTACACTGATGGTCTAGTCTAATTATGGTTCTGATGTTTGCTAAAATGAACACATTTTTTTACTGAAGCCAGACTTGATTTGATTTGATTTATTGATTTAACAGGAAAAGATTA
>NW_013952440.1:971351-972523 GCF_001266775.1 Austrofundulus limnaeus | reverse complement strand
TTTATAAACCTGTAATAACACAAAGGATTTTTTATTTAGGATAAGTGAAACATTGTAAAATGCAATCACTTTGGATCTGTAGACATCCCAACAAAAAACAGATTTTCCTGGATTTTGTTTTTAAAGTRTTAGTCAGGTCCTTATAACACAATCTCATATCTAGAGTTTTTAGCATTATAAAAACTTTTGCTGTTTGACTTTTTTGTACTATTTAACTTGGTTTTGAATGCTGCGATTGTGTCTCTGCTGTAGGAAGTATGGCATATTGGGTCTGTTTAAAGGCCTGGAGGCTAAACTACTGCAGACGGTGCTGACTGCTGCCCTCATGTTCATTCTCTATGAGAAGATTGCCAGCTTCACCTTTAAAGTCATGGGACTGAGCAACAGCCACTACAAGAAACGCTAACAAACAAGAATCGCACAACAATGGACACTCGATCACACAAAAGTACTGTGATCTCTGCTGATAATTTTCTTTTAACAGACTTCATAACAGAAGTTCAAATTTACTGCAATTTGATTTCAAGTGAACTACTACTGATGTTTTATTGTTTTAATTCATTTTTTCTARTTTAAAATAAACAATACATGTTTGAAATCAGATGCCTGTCTAAATGAGTAATGTTTTTAAKTTCCTTTTCTGATCCCTGGAATTTTCCCAGCACAGTTTGCTTTTCTTTGGCATCAGGACACAAAGATTAGAAATATACAAGTYGTCATTTTTCAGCCTCACAGGGTTGTTCCAAACAGACTCAAGACAAATAAAGAAAATTTATCTAATTGCAGGACATCGCTGTGTAAAGAAGTGGTTGTTCATCATTCATTTTTCTTAACTTTGACTAAACTAAAAGTTAAAATGCAAAATAATAATTAAAAAATCTAGTTTTTTTTTTCAAGTTTAATGTCTTTAACAAGCCTAGGAGATCTATAGAAAATGAAGATGCAACATTTTTTTTAAAATCTGGTTTTCATTTCTATTTTCTGCTCTGCCCTCTGTTCACCTGCAGAGCATTAGGGGGAAAAAGTAATGTAAACTGAGTTTCATGAATAGATGTCCTGATGCATCTCAGTAATCCAGATAAAAAATCAAAAAGAAAAAAATTGTATAGGTCTTCTGGACGGGTTCTTCTCTAATGAAACGTTTCGTCTCTCCTCCAAGAGACTTCTTCAGT
>NW_013952440.1:968593-970159 GCF_001266775.1 Austrofundulus limnaeus | reverse complement strand
GGGGGGCTTATTATATATGTAAACGTCCAAAGGGATTGACATGTATGTATGTAGTCAATCAAACAAAAATKAATAATTTGCTTTCCACATCCGCGACAGAACACACGTGTACAGTGTGACAGCCGGCGCAGATCTCACACATGAGTGATGGGTCTCAGGGCTCAAAGGCGCAGCAGTACGGAGATCAGTCCGCCCACACACCRTACAAATCGTTTATACATCAGCCGTAACGTGACGCTACACCCGGCAGTCAAGTTCACGCTTTCACATTACGTAAGCGCCTCACAGGCTCACCCAAACAGTGCTAAGGTTCCTGTTATTTTATTTTCCCAACGAGATGGATTCAACAACCACTAAAGACTCAGAGAAGACTTGCGTCTTGTGCTGTCAAGACAACGATATCTTCGCCTTGGGAAAATGCGACCACCCGGTGTGCTACCGTTGCTCCACCAAAATGAGGGTGCTGTGCGACCAGAAGTACTGCGCTGTCTGCCGCGAGGAGCTTGACAAGGTGCGCTCTCCTTCGATACTGGACGCCGGGGCTTCAAGCTAGCTGGAGCTAACTAGGCCTCAACGTCAATGTAGTAACCACTATAGCAAAAACTAGTTTTGTTATCCCATATAGACTAACTTCGTGACAAATGAGAAACTATAGCAGAAAGCAACGCCTGCTATAGGAAGGACTATTTTTAACGCGTTAATTATTAGTTTAACCAAATAGCTAAAGCTARCTAGCATCAGCAAATGTTGATTGGGAAATCAGCTTTTTTAACTGTCTCATTCATATAAAATAACAATATCTGTTTCTAACTCTTTAAATGCTCTTATATTTAGACACACAAATCGGTTCAATGAGTTAGTATTCACGTGTGCCCACCCCACTTGAGTTCAAAAGGAAGCATGATTCTCACATTCAAGCTTCAGCTAACCTGTCCTCCCAGCACAGTCAGGTGGACAATCATTGTACCACATTACAATGCAGCCCTACCTTTTTAAGATGTCAGCTTTACAGTACAGGTCATTAAGTGTGAGATGCTGTCATTAGGACTGAAATTCGGGATTTTTAATGTTTGTGTCCATTATATTCTGTGGAAGTGCACACTAATACAAATACTTTAGTCCTCAGGTCTTAATCATTAATTAATAAATGTCTAAAATGCTTCTTACTTATGGTTTCTCAATGACCTGTTGGTGATTATGATTGACCACACCCATTTAGTCTTGTCAGATAATTTTTTTAACCTCTCAAAATTTGACTTCATAATGGGAAATCCAGTGGCTCTAGGCAGGATATTAGAGCATACATTGCGAACAAACACAGAAGGTTATTACTGAAAACAAACTCCTCAGTCTCATGTTCAAGAAAAAAAAACTTCAACTCATTTTGATCTCAGCTGAAGTGTGCTGCACTTTGGTTTGATTTGATGATGCCTGTATTATCGTTGTACGGAGCACAATGAAATTACCATATTTATTCATGTATAATATGATCTCAAGTATAATTTGATCATTTTTTGAGCTAAAAGAGTATAAAATAATCTAATCATCAATAACTGTGTATAATGC
>NW_013952440.1:943984-967983 GCF_001266775.1 Austrofundulus limnaeus | reverse complement strand
GTGTGTGTGTGTGTGTGTGTGTGTGTGTGTGTGTGTGTGTGTAATCAGGCGTCTGCTGTTGTCAGAGTGTCCTCTCTGTCGGGAGCCAAAAGTTTTCTCCAGATTTGAGGAACTGGAGCAGCACATGAGGAAGCAGCATGAGCTCTTCTGTTGTAAGCTCTGCTTGAAACATCTGAAGGTATTTTCATCCCAAACCATTTGGTTCAGTTTTTTTTTTTCCTGTCTGTCAGCATGATCACAGTGGTTAAAGCAGAGTTCATGCAGGGTCTTAAAAAGTCTAAAATTTGAAAATCAAAATTTTAGGCCAAATTTTTTTTTTAAAATGCCCAGATTTCATCCAAGGTCTTACATTAAATTTAAAAAGTCTTAGTTGTAAAGTTATAAAATCTTAGTTTTTTTTACTTTCGATCATTCCCGAGAAGTGTCGGCAGCGTAAATAAACGGAGTAAAGCACTGTAATAAGAGTTTGATGGGATCTGGCTTCATGAAGGGCTAAGTTTGCTATCGGGCTGTGGTTAAACTACAAATCCTGTGATAACTGCAGGCAAAAAACAGCACAGTTTACTTCCATGTTTTCAACCTCTTTGCCGCTATAATCCCCCGCATACGGTGGCTTGTTCACCCATCCAAACAACAAGAAGTTCAGTCATGTCTTCTGCTTGTTGTTTGAACATGGAAAGTGTGTTTTTAATGAGACTTGGCTTGATATCAGTGATTTTTGCACTTGGATGGAAGCGGTCCACAGCAGTCGATATCTCATTGATATGACCATTTCATTAAATTAATTTAGTGTTCTCTTATTAAAATTAAATATTCTTTGATATTGATAGCAATGAAGGTTTCTATGTTAAAATTTTTGGGACCATTTGAATGTTTCTGTTAATGCATCAGTTTGGTCCTAAATGTTGTTCCTGATGGTCTTAAACAGTCTGTAAAAGGTCTTAAGTTGAACTTACTGAAACCTGCATGAACCCTGTTAAAGAATGAAAACGTCAGGTCGGTGACGGTGAAAAATTTGAGACATTTAGAAGATTTTTACTTCAATATTAGGACGAGGGATTTCTGATGAGGAAAGCAGTTAATTCAGAGACAAAGCAGAAGTCAGACTTTTGAGGTTAACTTTTTTTAAAGGTGGTCAAGTGTACTTAAAAACATTACAACTCTTACTAGATCTTTTCTCATGAGCGGAAGTGGTACAATCGTAAGGAGCTGGCACGTCACAGAGCGCACGGAGACCCTGACGACACCAGTCATAGAGGACATCCGCTCTGCAAGTTCTGCGACGATCGTTACCTCGATAACGACGAGCTGCTGAAGCACTTGCGCAGGGACCACTACTTCTGTCATTTCTGTGATGCAGATGGATCTCAGGAATATTATAGGTGTTTACACCCAACTGCACCATATGCAAAAGAAAAAAATCCACTTTGCATTTTTCTTTCTGTGCTTAAACTGCGTTTTTAATCCCTTTATTGTCAGTGATTATAAATATCTGAGCGAGCACTTTAGAGAGAGTCACTATCTGTGCGAGGAGGGTCGCTGCGCCACCGAACAGTTCACGCACGCTTTCAGGACCGAGATCGACTACAAGGCCCACAAAGCTGCAGCACACAGCAAGAACCGAGCGGAGGCTCGACAGAACCGCCAGATCGACCTGCAGTTTACSTACGCTCCGAGACAACAGAGGAGAAATGAAGGTTCGTCACAAGCTTTCTGTATTTTATCATCACGCCTGTAACAACAACAGCAGTAAATGTAAACGAAGCACCTACACCTCTAGGTCAGGTGTCAGGCGAGGACTACGAGGAGATGCGCCACAATCGAGGAGGACGTGGAAGGCCACAGATGGGACAGAAGAGCTGGAGRTATTCTCGGTGAGTATGAATGTCTGAGTCAAAGATTTTTACAAACATTGGATTTGCCAGCAAAATATGAGTCAGCATYGTTTGTCTCTGTTAATAAATATCAAATTTAAACCCTGTAGGTAAAGTTTCTGTGTTGTCTGTCGCTGTCTATCTTTAGATCAGTAATTTTTTGCTCTTTGTTTTTAGTTAAACTGAATCAAATTCATTAAGTACTTCACTGTCTTATTTTATTTATTTTATCGGCTCCTCCTTGCAGTGAAAGGGAGGAGGAGGACAGGCAGATGGAAGCTGCTTTGAGGGCTTCCATGGCGATGCGGAGACAAGCGGAGAGAGCTGCTGTGCAGGAGAGGAACACTCCCAAACACTGCAGAGAGGAAAGGATGGAGAGAGTGGAAGCAGAGGAGCCCAAACCTCTGACAAAACATCTCAAAACAACTACCAAGCCCCCAGGTAAATAAAGAACAAATTTTATCTGTTCAAGGTATGAGGACATAATACAAATGATTGGTTTATCAGAATCWGATTTATTGTCCAAGTATGTTGACTCACACAATGAATTACAGTTAAGAACACCCATTCAGGAAAAACACACRACAAAACAGGGGAACTGGTCATGCGGCCTTGTTATTAGTCTCTTTAGTAGAAAAAGAGAGACATGAAGAAAATAAACAGGCAAATGGAAATGATTTACCCCTTTTTTTCAATTCAATTCAAAAAATTTATTCATTTCATTAAAAAACAAAACTATACAATAGAAAACAAAGAAAATACACAAATCAAAAATGAAAGGTCGCCGAAGAATAAATCTTATAAAGTCTGCCCCTTTTATCCCCCAGAATGTATTAAAAGAAAACAATTTACAAAACAATACTAATTAAAAATAAAAATATCAACTCAAACAACAATTCAAAGAGCTTCACATTTTACTTTTCCATTTTAATTTATCATATGATAATTAATGTCATAAAGTAATGCTTGTCACGATAGACTTACTCTAAATGTGTGGCTGGGTGTCATGATGAAGTTCCTGCAAGAACAGTGGTTCTCATGTTTTTATTGTTGACTCTTTTACAGTGAAAACGATGAAGAGCACCAATCCAGGAGATGAGGATGACTTCCCTGTTTTAGGAGCCACAGCAGGAGCAGCCAGGTAACTCTCAGCACACCTCACAAACTGAGCCTCTAATGATACAGTGAGCTGAAACTCTTCACTTGTGTTGTTGTTCCAGTGTAAAGCCAGCTCCGGTGGGCCCCCCAGCAGCTCAGGCAGCGCTGAAGGAAGACGACTTCCCCAGCCTCTCAAGCGCTGCAGTTTCAGCCCCGATGACCCCAGCGTACTCCGGACAGACGAAGAAGACCTCATCATTTCAAGAGGAAGATTTCCCCGCGCTCGTCTCTAAAGTGCGACCTTTCAAACCTGCAGCAGGTACCAACTTGGCGTGGTCCAGCCATACTGCTGCCCCTAAAACAAACACTCATCAGCCCCCTCCCACCAGAGCACCCCCTCCCGTCTCCTCTGCATCCTCCGGCCCTCAGCTCCTCTCATCCTCAAACTCATCCACTTCACGCAGGAAAAAGAAAGTCGGGGAGAATGGAAAAGCAGCACCTCATCATTCTCCTCCTCTCTCTGACGATGAGAGCGGAGGAATGACGCAGCAGGAGTTCCGCTCGGTGCCCACCATGTTGGATATCTCCTCTCTGCTCACTGTTAAAGGAGGAAACAGCAAACCGTCCACTGGGACCTCCACTTTTTCCAATCCAACCCCCAACACGGATCAGCCCACGTCTAAGTCCAACAAAAAGAAAAAGCAGAAAAGCACGACTGCTTCCTCTGCTTCTGTGTCCACGATGTCCGGGGGGACAGCAACTGAAGACACGAGGTCAGTAGAAACGACGGCGCAGAAGGAGAACAGACCGGAGAAGACTCGGAACAAACCAACCTCTAACGCTGCTCCAGTGCCTGTTGTGAACGGAGTGGCCAAGGGCAGGGCTGATACTCCTCCCGCTGTTTGTAGAGATCMACCAGTGGTGACCCCCTCCCCCTGCACAGAGCCCGCTCCCGAACCGGAGGAAGAGTTCCCTGCTCTCATAGCAAAGAAACCACCTCCAGGTACGAATATCTTAAAATATTATTACTTTAACTAACAGCTGGGACTACAATAAATTATTCACAATTATTATTGTAGGCCAATAAAACTTTAGATGTTTGATACTGAGTAGGCCTGTCATGATAACAAATTTTGCTGGGCGATTAATTGTCTCACAAATTATTGCGATAAGCGATAATATTGCCTGGTGAGCATTTTACAACAAATAATTATAAAAGCGTAAAATGTAAGTGTAATAAATCAATAAACTTTAATTTTTAAAAGAATGATTAACAAAGTGGACTCTCAGTCTCTAACAAAAAAAGCACTTGAATAATAAAAAACAAAGAACAACAAAATGTAAATTAAACACCACACACAACTAAGACAGTAAATAAACAATATTAAAGAGCAGCATSTCTTTAGAGATGAARCAAACTACACAGCCTGGTGAGRACCCACTGTTTCTTATGGGGACATGAGCCCAGTTCACATCCAATGTAAAGTGTAGGCTAGGTTTAGGGTCAAATGGTAATAGAATATACTGGTAAATGAATGAAAGTCAATGCAAAGTCCCCATGAGGATAGAAGAACAAACGTGTCTATGTGTGTGTGTGAGGAGGGGACAGTCAGAGGAGACGAGCAGAGCGCTGCGGGGGAGGAAATCAGACAGTTCGAAGGTTTCTTCATGAGTTGTTGGGACAGCTACAGGTTTTTTGGGTGTTTTGTTAAAACACAGATGGTGCGTTTAAGTTTCCTGTTATTTTTGGGAGCTCTCTCTCTGTCCCCCACCCCCTTCTCTCTCTCTCCCCCTCTCTCCCTCCCTCCCCCGATGGACCGGTCAGGTTTTTGTTTAGAGCCATCTCTTCAGGTGTTCTGCAGCATTTTGAGTCTTCTTTTTTTTCTGTCAGGTTTCAAGAGCTCTTTCCCAGTAAAGGCCTCAGCAGCCAGCACACCTGCTGCTATGTCCAAACCTCCACCTCCACCTGGCCTGGGGATCTCYGCCCCCAAGCCGCCCCCAGGCTTCACAGGAATCCCCCTGAACAGCAATGTGGTGGAGCCTGTGGTCAATCAGTAAGCAGTTATTTTCAATATTTAAAATAGCATCCATTTGGTTTGTTTATGATCTACAAATATATTTGCAGTACTTAGTATTTGTGGGTGTTTTTTCTTTCAGGCCCCCCAAGGGGCTTAGCAACGAGTACCTAGTACCAGATGACTTCCAACAGAGAAACCTGGAGCTGATCCAGTCCATTAAAAAGTTCCTCAACAATGACGAGTCAAAGTTCAACCAGTTCAAAAACTATTCTGCTCAGTTCAGACAGGTGCTGGCAGTTTTTTTCTGTTCTATATGAAGTAAAAAAAAAAAACAAGCCAAGTTAATGGCACAGTTTATTCAGAACCGTTTCTGCTCACCTGGTTTGTTCTCTTGTTTCCAGAGTTTGGTACCAGCAGCCCAGTACCACCGCAGCTGTAAGGACCTGCTGGGAGACAACTTCAGCTGCATCTTCAACGAGCTGCTGGTGCTCTTACCGGACACGGGGAAGCAGCAGGAGCTCCTGGCTGCCCACGGAGACTGCAAGGCTCTGGAGAAGCAGTCGGGCGCTGGGGGAGGGAAGAAGAACAAGAACGCCTGGCAGACGCCCACCACGTCGGCCAACACGGCAGCTGAGCTGGACTGTCAGGTGTGCCCCACCTGCAGACAGGTGCTGGCCCCCAAAGACTTCAGCTCCCACAAGACCTTGCACATCGGTGAAAATGAGGAGTTCCCTTCCTTGCAGTCGATTAGCCGCATCATCAGCTAGCCCCCGTCACGTTGCTCAGTTTGCCGTCGTGTGGGGGGTAAAGTTTCTGTTGCTTTGCAGCAGCCAGTGTGGGAAAACGGCAGCCTGTCTCCTGTTTGACCACGCCCCTGAAGGGCCTGAGGCCCCACTCTCATAACGACAGCTGCTTTTCTCTTTGATGAGGATTACGTTGTTGGGTTTGTGTGGACGAGTTTCCTGATCAGACAAGAGAACGCTAAACATTTCTACTCGCATCCTGTGAGGATGTCTCCATCGGGCACTCACAGTTAGAGCGTCATATCTGAACTCTGAATTTATTGAAAGCAGAGATTTTATTGCTGCCTAACACAAAAACTAAAAAGATGACATTCTTTTTTTGCATTTTTGATTTCACGTAAACAGAGAATGACTTGTTTCTGTAACATTCGACTTGATCAATATGCATGGTGGCGGTGCTGCTCTGTGAAATAACTTTAAGATGTTCTGTTTAAATAATTAGCATCATATTTATTGAAGTGTATGCTTGTTTAATTGCGAAGTTTTTGTTGCTCTAAGTAGAGGAAGACCTAATAGATTGTTGGTAAGAAAGCTGCAAACCAAGATTGAGTAAATTTCTGTTCTTAATATGGGATCTTTTTGTACGCGTTAAACCGTTCGCCACTGAGTTCGGCATATCTGTTGATAAATTGGCTCATCTGGGCTGTTGTGTTGCACAAAGTTTCAAATGGAAAATAAACTAAACGACAAATCAGTGTGTGTGTCAAAAATGTCCATAAAATCTGCATTTCTTCTGTTGAATGTTTTCCTGCTGTGCAACGTTTGTAGTTTATGTATCTGCACATTAGCAACACTTTTAGTTGATTTTTTTTAAAGTCCACCTATAGAGTTGTCAACGTTTTACTGCTCCAAATTATCAGCAAGCATATTTCTTTATCAGATATTTCTACAAATTTGTTGAACAAAATTATGATTTATTAAATAAATGCATTTATTAGGGGGAAAGTTATTAGATATGTTGGGTGACATTGAAACAAGTCACTTAAAAGTTGTTTTGACAAAAAATTAGGTCAATCCCATTCTAGAGGTAGGGTGTACATTATAAATTAGCTCAGCAATCACATGGAGGACGTTTATTAACAACACTTAACAGGAAAACTCAAATACAAATATTTAGAAGACCCCCCACACACTATGGAGGTGGTGGTTCTCTTTTCTGTTGAAGTGTGTGTTATGGCATCCAGATGTGTACAGATTTGTCAAACTAAAACTCAAAAAAGATTTTAAAGGATCTGCAAAACTAGGTTCTTAAATCGATCCTACATTTGATAGTTTAAAAACAGTAACTTCAGCTTTAAGTCTAAATGTTTGATTCAAAAGCAAAGAAAATCCTCAACGCTTCACGCAATCGTAAATCAATTTGTACAAATCTAACCTGCTTGTTTTTTTTTTTTAAAGAGAGTTTAAAATAAGGTTCAGGATTTGGCAGCTTTGATTAGTTCTGTGCATCATACAGTGGTTTGCAAAAGTATTCATACCCCTTGAACTTTTCCATATTTTGTCACATTACAACCACAAACATAAATATATTTCACTGGAATTTAATGTGAAAGACCAACACAAAGTGGTATACAATTGTGAAGTGGAAGCAAAATTTTACATGAATCAAAACATTTTTTACAAATAAAAAACTGAAAAGTGCGACGTGCAAAAGTATTCAGCCCTCTTTTCCCTGAGTGCAACCAATTGCATTCAGAAGTTGCCTGATGACTGCTAATGACTCAAAAGGGTCCACCTGTGTGTAATCTAATCTCAGTACAAATACAGCTGCTCCGTGACGGCCTCAGATGTTGGTTAAGAGAATATTGGGGAGCAAACAGCATCATGAAGTCCAAAGAACACACCAGACAGGTTAGGAATATGGTTTTGGAGAAGTTTAAAGCAGGCTTAGGTTATAAAAAGATTTCCCAAGCTTTGAACATCTCACGGAGCACTGTTCAATCCATCATCCGGAAATGGAAAGAGTATGGCACCACAGTAAACCTGCCAAGACAAGGCCGTCCACCTAAACTTACAGGCCGAACAAGGAGATCACTGATCAGAGAGGCAGCCAAGAGGCCCATGGTGACTCTGGATGAAATGCAGAGAGCCACAGCTCAGGTGGGGGAAACTGTCCACAGGACAACAATTAGTCGTGCACTACACAAATGTGGTCTTTATGGAAGAGTGGCAAGGAGAAAGCCATTGTTAAAAGAAAACCATAAGAAGTCCCGTTTGCAGTTTGCCAGAAGCCATGTTGAGGACACAGCAAACATGTGGAAGAAGGTGCTTTGGTCAGACGAGACCAAAATTGAACTTTTTGGCCACAATGCAAAACGCTATGTGTGGCGGAGAAAGAACACTGCACATCACTCTGAAAACACCATCCCCACTGTCAAATATGGTGGTGGCAGCATCATGCTCTGGGGGTGCTTCTCTTCAGCAGGGACCGGGAAGTTGGTCAAAGTTGATGGGAAGATGGATGGAGCCAAATACAGGGCAATCTTGGAAGAAAACCTGTTGGAGTCAGCAAAAGATTTGAGACTGGGGCGGAGGTTCACCTTCCAGCAGGACAACGACCCTAAACATAAAGCCAAAGCTACAATGGAGTGGTTTAAAAAAAAGAATATTCATGTGTTAGAATGGCCCAGTCAAAGTCCAGACCTAAACCCAATTGAGAATTTGTGGCAAGATCTCAAAACTGCTGTTCACAAACGCTCTCCATCCAATCTGACTGAGCTTGAGCTGTTTTGCAAGGAGGAATGGGCAAGAATTGCAGTCACTAGATGTGCAAAGCTGGTGGAGACATAYCCTAAAAGACTTGCAGCTGTAATTGCAGCAAAAGGTGGCTCCACAAAGTATTGACTCAGGGGGGCTGAATAATTTTGCACATCRCACTTTTCAGTTTTTTATTTGTAAAAAATGTTTTGATTCATGTAAAATTTTGCTTCCACTTCACAATTGTATACCACTTTGTGTTGGTCTTTCACATTAAATTCCAGTGAAATATATTTATGTTTGTGGTTGTAATGTGACAAAATATGGAAAAGTTCAAGGGGTATGAATACTTTTGCAAACCACTGTACATGTCGAAGAGCGTGTGGACATAAAGTCAAACCA
Organism: Austrofundulus limnaeus; assembly: GCF_001266775.1. Lineage (NCBI taxonomy): Eukaryota > Metazoa > Chordata > Actinopteri > Cyprinodontiformes > Rivulidae > Austrofundulus > Austrofundulus limnaeus. Next base: position 959,091 of record NW_013952440.1, on the reverse strand, counting down.
GATGTCTGATTCCTCTGGTTCTGCTGAAAGATTATAACAGTTAGTATCTTACCTGTAGATGGAGCTTTCAACCACCCCTGTTTGGAAACAAAAGAGGCCATAAAGTGAGACCAAATGTCTGAAAGTGTATTTATCAACAATATTGAGCTTTATTGTAGATTCAAATCCATAATTGTCATCATGACGGCTATTTAGCATGAACGTGGTAAAAAACAAACTGGCAAGCAAATTTCAAAGGTGTAAAAAGGAAAAAAAAATAGTTGGTAGTTATGTCTTTATTACTAACTTTTGGATACTATTTGGTAGGGGTACACTGATAAATCGGCCCCGCTTTCCTTCATTTTGTGTGATCTCGATCAGCCAGTATTTACAAGCGAACCCAACCTTTTCCACTGATCTTATCCATTAAGGTCCCTTTTGCTCTGCTGTGAGAGAGGGCTGTGGTCCAGTTAAAACAAGTTTGGATTCAATGTTTTTCAGTAAAACAGGTGGATTGTTTTGTGAGAGTTGATGGTTCAATTCCCCCGTTATTTAGTTATATGTTAAGTGTGACTGGGCAAGGCACCATTTGAACCAGAATTGGCAGGTCAGGCTTTTTAAAGTTCGGTTATCAGCCAGAAAACTGCAATGGATGTACCCCTGTTTAGCTTTTCTATATTCTGTAAATCATTTCAAACGGCATTTGTCTGAATGTAACACAAACACAGTCACATTCATCGATCAGGTGCAACAGAGTGACAGCTCAGGCTGAAAAGAACACAAAAGACTGATTCACAATTACTGTAGTCCTGATTTTAGAGACGTAAGCTGCAGAGGGCTCTGTTGTATTCAAAACATTGGGCCTCATGCAAGAACCATTCACACAAACAGATTTGTTCTTAAGTTGTGCGTACGAGTAATTTAGGAGAACTTATAGCATTCACCAATTTTCTTATATTGTAAAATGTTTTTCAGGTATGAACAAAATTTATGAGCAGTCCAGGCCTGTCGTATATTTTACAAGCAGTCAATCTGCTGTTATCCAGACTGATTTTATTCACTAATAATTTTATATTTCATTAGTTTCAAGATATTTTGAGATGAAAATAAAACACACTCCAACAATAGGCTATTCTGTTTGAATTGGAATTATAATTTTAAATGTAAATATGTAAATAATTTAAATTGGTCATTAATGCTGTTGTATAACACAAGAAGATCTTAAACTACAAACCAACTTAACTTATGCATTAAGTGAAGTTCAATTCGTCTCTGTTTATAATGAGGTCAACAAGGAGTGAACATAATCAACAGCTTTATTCAGACATAAATTAGGTAATTTTTTAATTCAAATTTTATTTTGTTCAGATTTATTCAGCACATCAGCTATTTTCTCCAAAGTGCCAGACATATTTTGGAGACATTTTAAAATGCTTTCTTGATTCTTCAGAACTGCATCTGACACCACTTGTGTGTCTGGGAGACAGCGGGGGACTGGCACATCAGATGGTCCGGGCTGTGGTGCTGTGTTTAACTGCTCTTCTGTATAAATGAAAATTATTTAACACAGTTGTTTACTCTTAATTTAAAAATATTTGACCAAAGGAAAACAAGAGCAGGACTAGAGAGAGATTAATATGATGTAGATTTTGTATTTCTGTGACTTTATATGACCCACGGGACAGAAAGAGCAGTCGTCATTTCCTTCCTTGGCTTTAGCAGCTCCTTTAATTCCACAGCTGATGCTGCTAAAAATGACAAATTTTCTTTTCTGGATCTCTGACAGCAGGAATTTAATCTCCAAACTGTTCTTCTTTTTACTTTTCGCTACCATTTTCATGAATGAACACTTCCTGGTACGTGGGGCAGGAAGCGTGGCCTTATATGGCGCTTTTGGGGTGGTAATTATGCTAATCTCCTCTCCTCGTGCACAACACCTGAATACGAACAGGTGGCATTCGTCATGTTTACGCTGCTCATTTACACACTTTTCCTGAAGTTAGACGCGTTTGCTGAATCTGACATGGCATGTTCGTACGAACCCTTCGTACGATAAAAGTAAGAGAAATTTAGGATAAGAATACAAAAATATTCTTGCATGAGGTCCATTGTTTCTGAGTGAGTGCTTTTTATAAATCAAACAAATCATCACAGAAACAGGCAGTCCAAAAGATGTTTTCTCTTTTATTGGCATGATGGTCAGACTAGAGTCCAGGTAACAGACAGTGACACACATCTCTGTACACAGTTTTACACTGAAGAGGCCAAACAGCTTCAGAACAAGAAGAAACAACCGAGTAGAAACAAGTTAAAGGGGCAGCACACTACAGAATCAGTGTTTTCTTGCTTCTCATTTTGCAAGAATCCTTTTTTTCTTTTTCTTTTTTCAATATGGGGGTTGGGGGTTCAGGGGTGGGTGTATTGTGACATCCATGCAATGCATTGTACTGGAACCACACCACTGATGGTGCCAGCATTACTACAACTAACAGCCTTTTTCTTTACTTCAGTTTCACAAAACATGATGATCGCATAAAATGTCGACTTTGGCCCTTTTACGAGTGTTCCACAAAGTATTTGCAAGAAGAAGAAAAATAATAATAGTGCAGTTTTTGCAATAAATAACTAGTTGATAATATTTTCTTATTTTCAGAACAAACCAGACCCTGGAGAGCATCACACATGAGTTCCATTTACTTCATGAACATACTGACGTTTTTTTTTCTTTTTTTTTTCTTACAATCAACCAATACCACAGTAGTGTACGTAGGCCAGAGCACAAAACACAGAATGCTTGTATTATTATTTTCATCTACCACACTGACTGAATAAGAGACTGAAGCACTGAGAACGATGAAACATCCTCAACTGACAGCACCCCAAATTAATAACATTATTATTAATAATAATAAATACCACTCAGGTAACATAATACTACCTTTTTACCCTCATCTTACCCTGAGAAAAAAATAAAAAAAACATCCACCACAGAAATAAGGTCGAACCCTTAAAGTGCTACACAGATGCTTTCTCGTTTTTTTAAATATTCTGTTTAACACAAAATGAACTGATTTCTCTCTAGGTTAGAATTTTATATGCAAGGTTCTGTGGAAAAGTTATGAACAATTAATATCTAACCTGCTGTAGATAGCTCTCTGAACAACCTCAGTTTGGAAAAATAGAGTTTAATTCAGACTATATTGATGGCTGGTTGATAAATATGGAATATCGCCATCTTCAAATAGATTTAAGCTTCAAAATTTTCAGAATTTCTGCTATTTTATAGACTTTTACACTGCCTTCCATTTCACATTACCAATTATCAATCCCAGGCTACACTGGAAGTACTACAGCTAGCTGCTGCTGCAGTTTGTGCTTATAGTTAACCACAAAAAATCTATGTAAAGAGTTGTGTATTTGTTTTTCATTTTAACTACTCCATTCTGTCAAGATTCTCACAGTGAGCWAACTCTCATTGCAGATTTGTTATTTCTGCATATTTGTTTATTGACAATGACCACGGAGCAACCACCCATAATCAGACAATGTAACAGTTTATAAACCAGCGTTCACGGCTGTGCTGTTTTAAAATCAGTGCTGCCAAGACAGATCTTTGTCSTGCTCAGACTAGCCATTAGTTCATCGTTTCAGTCAGAATCACGCTCTGTATGTCCAAGCTGAAGCCGTTCAAAGAGCTATCTACAGCAGGTAAGATAATAACTGCTCAAAATCTGTCCACAAATACCCAACAGTGATACCATTCATCTCGCTGCTGATGCAGAAATGTCTGTAACAAATTTAATCTAGGATGGAAATTGCCATAAACCATTAAAAATGAACTTTTTTACTTTAATTGAATAAAACATATAACATATATGACGGTTAGATGCATGTCTAGATTCTCTTTTGAGTGAGACAACACTCATGAAGGTCCATAAACACAGATCTAGAGCTTCACTGTGCACCAGAGTGTGTGCATGAGTTGAAACTGTGTAGCTCTTTAACTCCAATAAATAACTTCATGGTGAACGAAACTTTACTTAACTTTATCATCTCCTTGTCTTAGCCAGCCCCCAACATCCTCCCAAAACCAGAGAGAGACCACCGGCTCTGACAAATAAAACCAGGAGTCTAAGAAATAAAATGGGTCCAGAGAGAAAACATGCTCTCATTTAAAGTAGTCTTATTCCTGTTTAACACAACTTTAAAATAACTTCCTGAACAAGCAGAGACTTCAGTTAACCTCTATATATTTTTACCACTTCACTACTCCGATTAACCTGTATGACCTTTTCTTTTTTTAAGCCATTGTTTCTTTTTTTCTTTTTTATATTTAAAGCTGAAACACAAACAGAACACTCACTGACATTTTCTGTCAGCAGCTCCAGCTGCTGAAAAGCTGTGTTTCGGTCAGRTTTGAACGACTCCATAAAGTTCCTCGGGGCAGAAATGTAACAGTTTTACACATTTACACACGTGTGCATAAGTAAATATATAAATATAGCAGTGATCACCAGGATCACACAGATGAGATAACTGAGAAAAGAGAGAGTTGTTGGACTTTGTGGACAATTTTTTTTAAAACAGCTTTAATGAATGTTGGCAAGACTTTGCAAAACAGCTTGGGTTTCACTAAAATGTAATATAATATTCAATATATTTAAAGGATTCTTTACAGCCTATTCATGCATTATTGTCATAAGTTGTGAAACTCAGAGCCTCAGTTCACCTGCTGGCTGCTGCAGAGGAAACTGGTCATTTGCAGTAAACAAGCAAGCAACATCTGACTGGTTAAATCAGTTTCACATTTTTCATTTCTCTCTTTTCATCAGAAACAAACATTTCAGACAGCCTGAAAGGGAAACTGTTGATTTAGCTGAGAGTTTTTTCATTTTGAGGGAAGTTTTTCAAATTGTGACAACTACATGTGGAAAAAAACTGATGCAGCACAAAATTCAATTAAAAAAAGAATATTTAATTTCTTTTGAAGAGGGGCTCTATAGATAGGTTATGAACAGTAAACATCTTACCTGTTGAAGATAGCTCTATGAGTCAGAAAGAGTTTAACGCTGACTAGATGGACAAGCTAATGGCTAGTCCGAAGCTACCAACACAATTTCATAAACTTTTACTCTGCTGGCAGTTTCACGTTACATGGTTAGATATATTCCTGCCATGCAGCTAGCTACTGCTGTCAGTATTTTTGTTTGCATACAATCATAAAGGTAAAATCCATGTGATGTGACAGCAGTGTAAAGGCTTCTAAAAAAGGTGTTAGCACGAATAAAATGTATTGTTTTAAAAGGTCAGCAATCCAGCCTCATCTGCTCAGATATTTTTTTAGAAACTTTTCTTTCTTTCTTTATACGTATTTATATACACAGTATAAAACAAAACTCAAACCAAATGAGAACAAAGACGTTCCCATGAGTGCTGATTTGGTTACACCGATCTAGTAGATGGCAACAATGTTGTGATAATTGTGCACTCCATGCAGGAATTTTGTGATATTTCTACTGAAATGATTGTGTAATGAGAATCTGACCATGATGTAATGATGCATAAAATATTGCTTGGATGAATCCTGATCTATCTTTTGAGATTAGTTGTTTTAAAACAGCAGAAAWTAATTTTGGTCTCTAAACAGAGCTTGTTCAAAGAGCTGTCTACAACAGGTAAGATATTAACCATTCATAACTTTYCCTCTGACCCTTGCTTCATTAAATCAGGGCATTAAATCAGATCACTTTTACATGATCCAAAGCACTGCACACTAACTCTACGTTCCCGTGTTGCTCATGGACAATCACCCAGATGAAAGGACATGAAGCACAGTGATGCTACACTGAAACAGATGGGTTCTCTCTACATTAAATAACCCACATCCTTCCATGACTCAATCCATGGCAACTGACCCACCCACCTAAATCAATGATCTAATGATCCAAAACATATTTYATATAGCTTTATTTGCCTGAGAACTAACTGAATCCTTTACTAAAMCCAGCCTTGAATGAAAGCTCGTCTGTTGTTTCCTGCTGACGTTAACGACACAGGAGAATCAAGAGACAGCAGTGAGAACACAGGGCAGTTTGGCAGCTGTTAACAACATAAACAAACCTCATTTCTAATTTGTAAAGTATATTTTCATTTATTCACACAACTCTCAACATGCAGGACACTGTCTCAAATGACACACTAATATATCACTACTGAGGATGGAGTCTACAACTAGTTTTTAGAATTTTTTTGCATGTTTTTTGACCATCTATCAATATTTCCAGGACAAAAGCATCATTAGGCTCTTCCAAATATTTATTTATGCACAGAGAAATGAACAGAAAAGTTGATTTATTTTATAACAATTTGGGGGGAAGAAAATAGCTCATCCAGATAAGTTCCAGACACCTGGTGACAGTTTTTACCCTCAAACRTAAAAGCAAAGCATCATCCATACAGCTATTTTAAAAATCAAAAGTGTGGTAATAGGGGTAAAATAACAGAAATGGTATTGAAACAAATTAATTATTTTRTGATACAGTTTGATAATATGGGATCAAAAAATGCTTTTATGATGGGTTTCAATGAGGTCAATTTTTTCCTCGAAGGAACACTAGATGGCAGCAAAGTTACTGGGAGTTTATGGGAGCATTTGAATAAAATTCTGGAAAAAAATGTCAGAAATGGTCAGGTTTATTGACAACACCAAAACAAAAACAAATGTGGCTGATTTATCCCCTTTAAACTCATTAAGAGTTTTACTAATGGATTCAATGGTTTTATCCAGGAAATGTTATTTTTGGCACATTTTTTTTGTACATTTTAATAACTAGTTTGTAATTGGAGACAGTGCCTTGAGTTCTCCTAAMCTGACTCAGACGTACAGCACATTAAATACCCGCCTACATAAGAATGTGAGATATTGCACTAAGTCACAAAGCATTACTGTATTTTTTTACAGCATRTTACAGCAATCTACTGAAATTAAGTCACTCTCTGAAATACGCAGTACAGTATGGCACTTAGCTGATCTCTAAGTTCTGAAAACAAAAGTTGATGCAAATGAAAACCAGCAGGGAATGTGACAGCTTTTATTGTAGCAGAAAAAAATATATAAAAACGAACATTCCCAGTGTTTTTGGCATGAAAAATTGGGACACCTGAATGAATAATCACAACAGGATGAAGTCTGAGAGCACTTYCTGCTCTGTTACAGTGATTTAACACAGCTTTGATTATTTGATCTCTTCCTTTTATGACAAAATAAGAGTTTAAAATACCACAAAGTTCCTTTTAATGTTTCCTCCTCTGGTTTTTCTTTTGTTTTATCTGCTCTGATGAAGTGACATCACTTCTGAACTACAGGTCCAGAAAAAAAGCAGATAAAGCTGGAATGTTTGCGAAAGGCAGGAAACAAGAGGAAGAAACAGAAAAAGCGAGCAGCTTTTTTTTTTTACATGGTTATTGAAAACTCAGACCAGATCAACTCAAACAACTGCACTTGTAACAGAAATCACAGAAAGCAATTTCCTCGTGTTTGTAACTTTTCCTCCATCCTCCTCCACCAGTTTTTCTACCTGTTCTAGTAAATGGGAACCTGGTATGTGGGTGCTGCGTTGTTCTCGGTGAACGGCGGGTTCTGGTAGGTTTCCGTGGTCTCGGTAGCTCCGCCTCCCGGTGAATTGGAGGGGTACGGCTGGGTGGGAGCGCCGCCGTCCATGTGCTCAGTGGTGAACAGGGTCATGTCTGTGCCGAGCAGATACTTCTGGACGGCACGCACCGTGAGGCCGGCCTACAGGGGCAGAAAAGACGGGTTAGTGAAGACAAAAAACTAGACCTAAAAATGATTTAAAGTGTCTGTGACTTTAATGTTTGCAATAAATATGAATGTATTTTTGGAAAGATAACTGATAAATATTGCAAGAAAATGTTCACACTGCCAAGATGAACAGTTGTTGAGGTATTCACATGTGAAGTAGCAGGAAGTGAYGTCAGAGGGTAATGTTTGAATGTGAACAGAGCATTGCTACAATGTCTAACAACACAGACTGTAGTGAAGAATCTGATGCTTCTTTAGATTATTTGAGTCACTATCAGAGAGATGAAKAAGAGTCAGAGTTCAAATATTGTTTTAATAAACAAAGACCAGAGAGTTTCTCTTCTTAAAGAGTTACCAGTGGTGGGATGTAACTAAGTACAAGTACTTTGTTACTGTACTTTAGTACATTTTTTATGTATCTGTACTTTACTTAAGTAGATTTCATCATGGGTACTTTTTTACTTTTACTCCACTACATTTTACATTAAGTATCTGTACTTTCTACTCCACTACATTTTACATTAAGTATCTGTACTTTCTACTCCACTACATTTCTGTAATGTGTTGAATTTCAAATTACATTCATGTCACGTAGCATTACATTTGTTTTTTTTTATTTTTTATTTTTGGGGGGGGGGTTGCTTTTTTTTGTTTGAAAGTAATCAATGGTGAGAGGGGAATTGCTGTAATTTGTCCGTTCAACCACTGCAAAGCACCATTAGACCCTCCTTCAAAAAAAAAAAAAAAAAAAAAGGCAGAGCTAGCACACCCACAATGGATTCCACCACAGAGGAAATGTGCCCCTTGTGGCCTTATTTAGAAGACTTATTCAAGTTAACTGGTTCAAAAATCGACTTGTTGAGATTTGACAAAATGGTGGTGATTCTGTAGCTGCTGTCACAATCTGTGAGGATGCACAAAATCACAAGTCCAAGTGTGAACAGTGTCACAACATGTATTATCTGCAGCTTTGTTCACTAAAATGGCACCATTGATGTAGTAAAAATATACATACTATAGGCACACTTCATGATATTGTAGACCATTAGGGAATACATTAAGCAAGTACTTTTACTTTTAATACTTTAAGTATTCTTAAAAGCAAGTACTTACTTACTTTTATTCAAGTAAAATGTTAATGTGGTACTTTTACTTTTACTAGAGTACATGTTGGTCTGTTTTTCTGTACTTTTACTTAAGTACAGTGTTTGAGTACTTTCTCCACCACTGAGAGTTCCCCTTTGATGTCACTTCCTATTTCACTTTGGCTGAGTCAAGTTCAAAATAAAATCTTCCAGTTATGTGACAAAATGAGTAAAATCATGTGTATTATTATTTTTTTAAATCATAAAGATAATTTCTTTGACCTTTTGTATTGCAAGAAAATGCATGTCACAGGCACTTTAAGATGCTGGAAAATTCACAGTGAGTTGGTCAAAATGTAAAATTTAGTTTTAAACACTTCAGAAAACCACTTAAATTAAAGATACTGTAATAAGAGTAAAAAGATCTTTCTACTTTCATATTTTAAATTATTTTAGCAGGAATTCGTAGAAGTCAAATACAAAGCTAGAATCATTAGATGGTGTGTTGATCGTACTCAAATGTTAAAATGTCCATGCTCCATGTAAAAAAAAAGAATCTGAAAGAAATTTGACAATTTCAAAACGAAATTATGATATGAAAACAAAACTTGGAATAACGTCACACCCAACTTAGTTTCAGGTCTAAGTTGGAAAACAAGTGGAATTTGTCATTTTTGTTGTTGTGCCAAACTAACTATAATCAGCTAATTAAAGATGACTATCTATGGTATATTCACTTCATACCTGCAGTATTACACTACACACAGCTGTTCATAACCGTCTATATTATACATACATACATGTTAGTATCAGTACTCATCAGTACTCATCTCCTGTATATATTCTATAATATATTCAATTCATACCTGCAGTATTTCACTACACTCACACTTTACTACTTTGCTCTTCTAGTTAGATGCCAAACTGCATTTCGTTGTTCAAGTACTTGBTACTGTGTTCAATGACAATAAAGTTGAATCTATTCTAATCTAATTTAATGACAACAATGTATTTCACCTTTTTATGCAGTCAAATAAAGCTTGATTAACTCTGCTGCTGCCCTTGAGTCAAAATGAGCCCTGATGCCTCTGGGATCATTTTGACCCCAGTGCAGCAGGAGAGTTAGGGCGATCATCAAAACACTGAGGACAGTGTTAACGATGGCAGAACCGCTCTCCATTCATCAGCAATTTGCTAAAGATTATGTGGAACAGACAGAAAATTAATTTGTACAACGAAAAAACCAAGATAGGTTTACAAGAAAAGTTTCACATTTGTGAAAAAGAAAACGCTGATCCCATCWCAGGATTAAAACGAGCCGTGATGAAACTGAGCTCACCCCTCAGTTTGACACATAAAACAACAGACGAAGTTCAGGAACTGTCAATCCAAATGTTTCTGCTTAAATCCTCAACTTGGTTTCTTCACTTTCACGATGATTTGAAAAGAAGTGTTAWGTAATAAATTAATTAAACTGTTCAGAAGAGAAAACCAATCAACATTCCAGAGATGAAACTTTCCTGGACAGAGGAAGTGGCCAAAGCTGATGTTTGACAGTGATTACAGCTTCTGGAAACATTTAGCTGTAATTACTGCGGCACAAGGAAGTCACAAGACACTGAAATCAAATGACCACATGTTGTTTCTTTCTGTGTACAGTTGTATCGGCGTGAGAGTTTATATTTATATYATGTAATTACCTATAGGTGTGTCTGTTTAYATGTTTGTTARCAAAATATCACATTTGAAASTCAACCACATTCAAACTGCTGCTACAACTAAGCGATCTTAGCAAACACAAAAATGGCTAATATCTCAGTAAATTTTACAAACAATGATTAAATTTTTGATTTGGTGTGGTAGTAGCTGAGGATCATCCCCAACACATACTGCTGAGTGTTCAAAAACTGTGTAAGARGAGAAAGACACACAGAAACCAAACTAACAAAGAAATAAACTGGAAAATAATACTTCCACTATTATAGACATACTGTAAGTTGTACATCGTGTGTGTTTTTGATTTAAGTGTGTAGGATAAACTGGATGCAGAAAGCTAAAGAAGATAAATTCATTTGAGCTAAATGCAACTAAAACTCAAATGAAACTATTGTTCAGTTGTATTCCTCGGACAGGAGGACTGCTAAATTCCCTGTAACATTCATATGGACAAGTGAAAACAGTAAATTCAGYAGCTATCTTTATCGAAACAAGGAATAAATTTACCAGATACCTTATGTATGTCATAATTTTAAGGCTTCATTAAATATTATTCATGTCTTGTGATTTGTGGGGACATTATTTTAATTTTTTTCTTTAATTTAGGTGAGAATGAATCATTTAGAAACACAACTGAGCTTTGATTTTGGTAACTAAGCCCAGCTAGGTTTGTGTTGCCATCATTTGTGATCCATTTATTGGTTCCACATATATTTGGTCTTTACTCGGTGCACGTTCGTGTTATTTCGTATTCTTACCCAGGTGATTATAGAGAAGAAAGAGAAGGCGATAGCTGCCCGAGCTGCATCCGCCCCCTGGTTGAGAGGCAAATCGTCCGTTTGAGTCCGAGACCACTGACTGGCCAGAAAGCAGAAACTTACGAAGTACAGGAAGGTCCAAAACCCTGCCAGAAACCAGCAAAACAGTAAATGGTTTTAAGTTTTTATTTATTTACAAAGCACCCTTCATACTAAAATCAGCTCAAGGTGCAGTACAAAATTATGCACAATAAACCCATGATATAGAAACAACAATACCCCCACTCCCCCAAGACAGCAACACTCTCTGCAGCCTCTCTGTAGGTTATTTTCAAACTGAGCTGTTGATGCATTTGTGGTGAATAAACACCAAAGATACTTTTAAATCCTTCTCTTTTGTTGCCTGAATGTTTACTTTAGAAAATATAATTAGTCTTGTTTCTTCTAATAGTGTCCTGTCACCTGAAACAAAGAAACAAGCCTAGTCAGACCAAATGTTTGATGCTGTGAGGGAAGCACAGCCTCTGAGGGTTCACTTCCTCCTCTCTAACGTTGTATAAACCTGAGACACGCGTCAGCACTGCCTTCAGTTGTCTGTTTCTCAGTATTTTTTCCCCTCCTCACCTGAGAACCCAATTTCTAGCATCACGGCCTTCTTCCTGTCTTTAACAGAGCTGATGGAGGAGAACTTGTAGTCGAGCAGGAAGAAGAAGGAGCACGCCAGCAGGCCCACCAGGCCCACGAACACGCCGTAGTTGCACGCATCCGCGTTCTTATTGAAGACGCAGTGGAGACGCTCGCTGCCCAAGTTAATGTAACCTTCATTCACGATGGAGGCGAAGACCACCAGGGAGAATATCTGTGGACAGAGAGGAGCAATAAACAACATCATTTATTCATAATTAAACATAGATACGCATAATAACATATACCATTTTCAGAAAAAAGGGTATTTTTGACATTAATGACAGCAACGCATCTCAAAGAAAGCTGGAACAGAGGCAACCAAACTTTTTGTGAACACCCAAAAGTGCCCTGTCTTCTCTGAGCTTTGTTAGATGCATGTGCACCGTGTCCTCCATGCTACAGAGGAGCCTGTTATTAGCACTCAGACTCATAGCCTGCCTCTCTGATGGTATAGGGGTGCATTAGTGCCTATGATATGAGCAGCTTACACATCTGGGAAGACACAATCAGTGCACACAGGTTTTAGAACTACTGTTGTCATTCTGGTGACAGCTTTTAGATAATAAAACACCTTACTGCATCCAATGTAGCCGAGGAGATCAGGTGCTGGAACGGCCTGCAGCCCAGACGTCTAGCTGAAAACATTTRGTRCAACATGAAACTGCTAAGCCCCAGCACTGGTGAACAGATAGAATCCTATTGAACAAGAACTGGACAAAATGTCCTCTAAAAGCTGCAGCAGCTGGTCTCCTCAGTTCTAGATGTTTAGAGTTGTTAAAATAAAAAGGAATGCTTCATGGTGGTAAACATGGCCCTGTCTCAGCTTCTTTCAGTTGTGTTGACATCGAATTTTAAATGACTTTCTTTTTGCCTTCAAATAGTACATTTTCTTAGTGTAATGATTTGATGTGTTTACTGTTTCATTTTGAATCAAATATGGGTTTATGGGATTTGTGAATTATTGCATTTGTCTAAATCACTGCAGGATTGGTTTTCTCTTCCTCTTCTTTCAGTCTTTATGAAACAGAGACATTGTGCAGGCATGTTTGAAACACGCCTGTGGAGGAACAACTCTTAGACAACCCTCAAACCAAAAACATTAAACTCGTTTCGGCTCTGCCTGAAGACGTGACACTTGGCTTCCCCATTAGAAACCTTCCTGATGTGTGCACGCATAGCTACAACATGTAAAGCTCCAAGGTTAGTCTCTTTAACTTAGGCTTTTATTTTGTAAGAATATTACCCACTTCTTGATGCTCAGCCTTTCAGCTGACTAACCTTCAGAGACATAAATACTATCATGTGACACACACACACTGGTACTTGGGGGTGTGTCTGGGTCATATGTTGAAGGAAGAGACACAAAGGGATAATGTCAGGCCAACATTCAAAACTAATCACATGATTGGAAATGATCAGAGCAGACACCCACTTTCTGTGGATCAGTGTGATGAAGCAGCTTATAAATCACAGAGCAGTTCGCTGTGTGGGAAAGAATGAGTTTTATCTAATTTCTTTCAATAATGAAAAAAAAATCCTACGTTTAAAACTCTACCTTTTTCTCTGCCAATTTTAGTTTGAATGTAATTGTTTTTTAAGTATAAATCCCATTTTCTAAAAAAGCTAAGATTTTTAATGCATAAAGAAATTAATTCCTAATTCATATGTTTTCCCAAATCTTTTTAAACAAATATACAGTATACACAAAAAATGGTTTAAAGGCAAAGTGTGTAGGATTTTGTCAATTCTTTTAGCCGAAATTGAGATAATCACTAATGACAATAATAAAAAACATGTCTAATCATTGCAGACAAAGACCTTGTTTTATTATTTTTACCTTATAAAAAGCTGTTTATATCTCCATGGTCGCAGCTCGCCACTACAGGCAGCCGCCATCTTGCACCGCCATCTTGTCTACAAAGGCTCATGAAGGACAAACTGCGGTGGTGGCGTCAAAAACAGTTTTAGTTGTAATACTATAAATGTAATATTTGTTGTCTGTCATTGTAGCTGGGAAAATTTTACTTATTAACGCTCATAATCTTAACACTTGAAACATCACTAGCCCTGAAGCTGCTGGTAGACATCGTGGTTGGAATGATCAAAGGTTTTTGACACCTGAGAGACACCGTAGAAACTCATTTGAGTTTGGAAGCGGGGGGTGGGGGGAGGACCAGGATGGATGATTCAACCACTCAACCGCTAGATGTCGCTGAAAACAACAAATCCTACACACTGTGCCTTTAAGCATGTTTAACGATCATTTAAATTTTATTCGTAAAAAATAATTTTGTAATAATTTTATCTCTTTTTCTCCAAACTGTGTGTGTTTAAAGACCTAGCTACAATAGGTAAGATATTTATTGTTCATAATGTTTCCACAAAATCCGACTTCAAAGCTCTGAACTGCAACTTTAGTAACAGATTTGGTAACTTTGGATCTATCTGCAAATGAATTGCTTTTAATATAATTAGCCACAACGATAAACCACCTTCCTTGAACTGTTTAGATCAGGGGTTCTCAAGCCATTTGGGTCTGGGGACCCCTTACAAGGGTGTGTTGTTGTTATGAAAGCAGAAACACGTTGGAATAATGCCAGAAAAGTCTGTGTGTATGGTCGTAAATAAATGATTTAATTCTGAGCAGTAGGCAAACAGGACTCAATCAGGAGGCCCCGTCAGCTTGTCGCTGACACGTCAGCGGACACAGCCAATAATATACACCATGATAACATCATATGACGTGCTTATAACCAATCACAGATCGCCCAATGTACTCTCCAGCCTATCACAGGGCTCCCAGCTCAAAGAGGGTCTTATCAAACAAGAGAGGTCAGTCCGTTGCGGAGTCCTGTTGTCTGGACAAACAGATTAACATTGAACATGTGACACAGATAGATAATTAGTCCATAACAGGTGAAAAAATTCCAGGGACCCCCTCATAAATCCTGTGCTGTTTTAAAATATACAGCGGGTAAAATAAGTATTGAACATGTCACCATTTTTCTCAGTAAATATATTACTAGAGGCGCTAATGACATGAAATTTTCACCAGATGTCGGT
>NW_013952440.1:940177-942532 GCF_001266775.1 Austrofundulus limnaeus | reverse complement strand
ACCGACATCTGGTGAAAATTTCATGTCATTAGCGCCTCTAGTAATATATTTACTGAGAAAAATGGTGACATGTTCAATACTTATTTTACCTGCTGTAATTTATTGTCATTTCGACCCATAAACGCCATCGGAATATATATTTTTATTAAGTTTATTATGTTTGTTTTATTAGTTCATTGTTCTCCGTGCATTTTTAAAAACAAAAATCAAATTAACGTTTTAGTAAAAAATTTTGAGGGCCCCAAGATACCTCTCGCGGACCCCTGGAGGTCCAGGGACCCCAGTTTGAGAACCTCTGGTTTAGATCAGTGGTTCCCAAAATATGGGATCGAGACCCCATAGGTCACAAAACACCTGAGGGTGCTGAGACAATTGACAGAAATTCTTTTTTAAAACATATAATTAATGTTAAAAAAGATTACATTGATAGTCATAAAGGGAGGGAAAAATACATCAGTTTAATCTATTTGTGTTGTAATTACCCCTTTAGTTCATTTGTTGCCAGTGTTTACTTAGTTCGGTCTTTGTTATGTTATTTTGTAGGGTTCAGAAGCTAACAGTTTAGAGCTTTATTTCATATCTAAAAACAACTCATTTAGGGACATTTAGTTGGTCAGAAACCATTTTTGATGTCTGGTATGCAGCTTAATGTTAAAGCCAACCCAGCATGTAATCAGGTGATCCACTCACTTTATCCTTAAGTCATTTTAGGTCACTTTAATATTGTGTAAGAGTGATTCTGCTATTCTATCCTAAACTCCTCCAGCAACATCTCTATGTTGGGTTCTTTTATGATGGCATTTTTCTATGAGTTACAGATTATATTACCATATTTTTATTAATATACAATTTATTATTATATGTTGTCATAAATTTCCACTCTGAAGGAGATAATCTATGTAATTATAATACAAACAGATAAGCCTATACTATGAAATGAATATTAGTGGTTTCAGAAAGTCCTGCTCTGTTAAAGCAGAGCTTCTCCGTGGAGCCGGACGTCAGAACACGACGTCTGTCGGCGCGTGGCCCTGCGTGCGTAATGATGCACGCGGACCAATCACAGGTGAGATGACGAGCGGCCACCGTGTAGGGTAAATCAGTAAAACCGTTAGCTATAAAAACGGGCTCGGGAATGTAAAAACGAAGGAGAAATATAAAGAAAATGATAATAACATACAGAAATAATAACAGCTGCAGGGCTATGAAAATGGTAAATAGCCTAATTAGCCTGCAGGTGCGTTTGTGAGAACCGAGTCCGGTCTGCTGTGTGTCTTCTGCTGGGTTTAATAAGGTGATATGTAACCTGAAAAAAAGGCTAATAGCTAATGAGTGAAAGGTTCCGGTTCTGTCCTGGAAAACATCTGGATAGTGGAAGCAATTCGGTGGTGGAAAAACCAGCAGAAGGCCTGGTAACACCCAGCTGGACCTTCATCCGATTTAAACAAAATTAATACACTTCGAAAATCAATCAATAAATACAGATAATATAATGTATCTGTGTTTAAAGGGATAACAGGTCACGGGTTTTGGGGCGCGCGCAAACACAGGCAGAAATAAAAGCGTGTCTCTCACCCAGGACAGCACTCTCAGGATGGTCTGCGGCTGTTTGGCGAACGTAATCGGGTCCACAGTGGACCCGGTTCGGCCGGCTCCGAAAGAACCCACTCCGTCCATGTTCCGTGTCTATATATATGCTCCCCTCTTCGCTGCTCCACGCTCCCGGCTCCCCGCGTCAGGAAGGATGGATGCGCTGCTGCTGCTGCTCGCCGCTGTAGGGACGGGTCCTGCGCACTCCCGGGGCCGCGCGGACGAGCAGCACCTACAAACTGCTGGGTGCACAATTTAATGCTGAACGTGAGCGAAGTTATAAGGAAATTTTATGAAGTTTATGAAATAAAAAAGAGTAAAGAAACATTCTGAACTCGCAACTAGAGAAACTGCACTTACGCTCACGACCGCGTAATAATTATTACCCAAACTTAAAAGTACCTAATCAGTTTGAACATGGATTCTACTCAAAGCAGTGAGAAGAGATCTTCACTGTCCACTGTTGTCCACCAGAGGACTCAAAGAGAAGCTCACCCATCCTTCAAAAACAGACACTTCCTCATATCCTCAAGCAGACATGAAAGATTTCAAGTTACCCTTATTTGTAGAAAAACAATATATTATGTTACCAAAATATTGATTAAAAAAACACAATTTATTTGCAGAAACTAATTACTGTAATATACTAATCAAGGTTCATCAGAGGGACCTGCAGTTCTTATGGATGGATGGATGGATGGATGGATGGATGGATGGATGGATGGATGGATGGATGGATGGATGGATGGATGGATGGATGGATGG
>NW_013952440.1:937831-939503 GCF_001266775.1 Austrofundulus limnaeus | reverse complement strand
TGGATGGATGGATGGATGGATGGATGGATGGATGGATGGATGGATGGATGGATGGATGGATGGACTTTCCATTGTTTATGCATGTATTCAAGTAATGAACTTATTATAAGTTAAACTACCACTCGTTATAACTTTTGTTTATTAGTATTGCATTGTGTTCCGTGTTGCATATTGTTTTAGTCAACCTGTAAAAACCCACTTAACTCACTTTTACCGTAACCTGCTGCAAGATATGATAAATATTCTAATGCAAATAATTAACAGCAGAGAATATGAGAGCTAAAAATAAAAAAGTGTTTTGGCACTAAAAACAAGCAGGGCCACCTAAATGAATAAAAGTCATAAAAGATAAAAGATACAGTCTCAGAGCACTTCCTGCTCTGTTGCAGTGATTTAACACAGCTTTGTTCGTTTCTTCTCTTCCTTTCATAACAAAAACACAGTTTTAATATTTCGAATTGACTCTTCCTCAGTGTTTCCTGCTCTAGTTTTTTTATCTGCTCTGATGCATCAGTTCTGAACCACAGGCAAAGAAAAAAAAAGCAAGTAGTACCAAAACTTTTTTTTTTGTTATTAAAAGTGACTTCCTTGTAGTTTCACTCTTTATCTTCTTCCATCATCAGTATCATTTTTTAGCAAACAGGGAACTGGTTTGTGGGGGCTGTGCTGTTCTCAGGGAACGATGAGACACGGCCTGGTTCTACGGCCTCGGTGCCGCCGCCGTCCATGTGCTCCGTGGTGAACAGGGTCACGTCTGTACCAAGCAGGTACCTCTGGACCGCACACACCGTGAGGCCGGCCTGCAGGGGCAGAAAGACGGCACTGTTAGGGCTCAAAACTGGAGCAGATGAATCCAGTCAATAATATAGGTGCTGGGACATTCTGTAAATGTCTTTTTTTTAATTAAAGCATTTCCAGTTAAATCCTCCACCTTTTCTTCCTCACTTGCCAATGCTTTGGTTAAAAATGTTACAGATAGTAACTCAGACAGCCTAAGGCAGGAAACCATCCTGCATCCCAGAGTTGAAGCTTTTAGTGCACACAGGAAATGGCTCCAACCTGATGTTTATTACTGATTACAGCTATTGGAAACATTTTAATTGCAAGCACTGCTGCTCCAGGACGTCACAAGAAGCCGAAATCAAACATACTGCTGTCACTGATATGTGAAACTACAAATAATTTTAATTTTATGTTTGAAAATCTGTGACTTTTAAACTCACAAAACAGAGTTTTTTTAATATATCTTATCTGTTCTCTTGGGGACGTTCTTTTGATTTAGGCCAGGGGTCTGCAACCTGTGGCTCTGGGGCCACATGTGGCTCTTTGGTCCCTCTGCAGTGGCTCTTTGAAAATGTGACCAAACATATCATAATTTGTTTTTCTTTTATACTCACAACAGAAATAAATTTGTATGTGATCAATACTACTAACTCAAAAAGTAAAACATGTGATCTCATGCTAGTCTGTTGTTTACTTAAATATTTCATTTTCTTTCCATGATCTCTCTCTCAAATCCATCAGAATTACCTTTAAAGAATTTGAAGACTACATAATATTAAGAATTAGAAAATAAATACACCTGAATAATTCAGTTGTACTAGTTTTTATGAAATTCGGTATAAACTATATGCAGTATTTTTCTTGTTTAAATGAATATGGTATTTTCATT
>NW_013952440.1:918107-936807 GCF_001266775.1 Austrofundulus limnaeus | reverse complement strand
ATTATTATTATTATTATTATTATTTAGAAAACGCACATATTTAAGACCTCTGCTGACAAAATGAGTCCCAAGGAGAGTATTTTTCAATGTGAAATTAATATTATTTTCAAATTCTCAGTCTCAAAATCTTCTAAATGATACGTATGTACAGTTTGTTGAAATTTGGTGTTTTATTACCTGGCCTGGCAGTGAGCTGGTTTTGTTTAGGGGAGTGCTTGTTTGAAAATGTGAATTTTATTGGTCTAGAAGGATGTCAGCAGGATTATAATTGAAAAAGGAGAAAACTAAAGCTTCACAGTGTCACCAAACAATATACAAAGGGATTTCCCAGAAAATAAAAATGATCAATTTCAAATCAAATTTCAACGGTTACAAAATGATTACTTCTGTCCCTGATTTTTACCTTGCTTTAAAGGTAGATTATAACGATTGTGTCAAATATTTTTTAAATTACTGTACCGCAACTGCTAGATGGTGTCTTTATGGACTCGTATGCAAATTCTAAATTTTTGCACTAAAGCCTGTGCTTATTTAGACCAATTTTGTTACCATGAGTCACATTTTGTGTTTAAAAACAGTGTTTATGTCTGTAAATATAACAATATTAATTTTTGTCCCTCACCTGAGATCCCAACATCAAGCGCCACAATCTTCTTCCTCTCTTTAACTGAACTGATGGAAGAGAACTTGTAGTCAACCAGGAAGAACAAGGTGCACTGCAGCAAGCTGGCCAGGCCCACAACCTCGCCATAGTGACACGCATACAAATTCTTGTTAAAGACACAGTTGAGGCGCTCACTRCCSGTGTTCACATAGCCTTCGTTTATGATGGAGGCAAAGACCACCAGAGAAAAGATCTGTGAATTGGAAGCGGGAGAACAAACAGACTGAATGTATGGATCAAACATAAACAACAATTAAAGGTGACAAAATTAGGTCAGAAACACAAAAATACAACTGTGGGGTTTTGGATCAGTCGGTCAAGTTAGGTGGTGATAACTTAGAGTGCCGASTTTCAAAAGTAGGGTTTTTAGTGCTAAACTGTAAACAGTGAAGATCCTTCAACATGTGTTGTGCAAAAAGTGTTTAAAAATATATGTAGATAAAATAAAAAGCTGCTGAAACCCAAATAAGAGAGAGGTGACCATCAGTCAGCAGTAAGGTTTCATACCAAGAACAATCCATCCATCCATCCATCCATCCATTCATCCATCCATCCATCTGTCCTCTCACCCATCCATCCATTCATCCATCCATCCATCCATCCATCCATCCATCCATCCATCCATCATCCATCCATCCATCTGTCCTCTCACCCATCCATCCATCCATCCATCCATCCGTCCATCCATCCACTCACCTATCCATCTGTCCATCCACCCATCCATCCATCCATCCACTCATCCATCCATCTGTCCATCCATCCATCCACTCATCCATCCATCTGTCATCCATCCATCCATCCGTCCACTCATCCATCCATCTGTCCATCCATCCATCCACTCATCTATCCATCTGTCCATCCATCCATCCATCCATCCATCCACTCATCCATCCATCTGTCCATCCATCCATCCACCCACTCATCCATCCATCTGTCATCCATCCATCCAATTAGTCATGTGAGGGGTCTGCTCATATATCACCTCTGACTCAGAGTCAGTTCCAACAGCTGTATCCTGGCCTGAGGGTGCCACACCCAGACTTCAGACCAGTGTGCTAACTCCATCATCCATTTGATCTGATTTTGTTATTATTGCAATACAGTCACATTAGCTTTAAACACATGCAATTTAATTTTGTTTCCACCACCCCCCGTTGTTGCTTAGCTACTTTTAATTTTTGTTAGTGTAACAGTAATGAGTGACAATAACTCAGTGTCTGTCTTGATAAACAGAAACATTATTTTACAGTAGCCTATAAAAACTCATCCTTCATGTGTTATCTATAGCTTCCAGGTTAAGGGGGGACAGGTCACGGGTTTGGGGCGCGCGAGCTCAAGCAGGAAAAAAAGCGTGTCTCTCACCCAGGACAGCACTCTCAGGATGGTCTGCGGCTGTTTGGCGAACGTAATCGGGTCGACAGTGGACCCGGTTCGGCCGGCTCCGTACGAACCCACTCCGTCCATCTCTCCTCGCGGACGGATGAAGAGCTGCTGCAGATGATGGGACGGGTCCTGCGCGTTCCCGAGAAGCGCGCGGACCAGCAGCGCTTGTCAAATTCAGGACTGTTCTGCTGACTGTTCTATTTTAATTGCAGGTTGAATTTATTATTATTAATTTATTTCTTTTTACGCCAAATATCATGGAAACTACTTTAAAACGAAAAATAAAATAGAAAAACTCCAATTTAAACCATATTTTAATATGGGTTTTTTGTATTATTGCATGTTGTGAAAACTCTTATCTAACTTTTTAAGGCTTTGAGAATAAAAAGCATTATAACATGGTCCATTGGTACTTAGAGGCAAATGTTCGATGTTTGTTGTGGTTATGTAATTTACTAATTTGTTATCATTTAACAAATTATCTTCTTTTGGCTGTTCCATTGTTTTGAAAACAAGCTTATAGTCTACTTAGATTTGCATTAACAAGTGTCAATATGAGATCAGGAGTCTTATCTTTTTATTTGGTGAATGCAATGCTCTTCTGTAGAATTATGTATAATTACCGGTATCTATAATTATCATACAAAAAAAAAAAAAAAAAATCAAAAATCAAAGCATCCAAAACCGACACGAACTGGAAATAGGATTACTGTTTGAACTTTTATCATTTTTCTGTAATCAAATAAAAAAGTATTTGTTCTTTAAAAGTAAAAAGCGACTTACATTAAGCCTTTCTCACAATCAATACTCTAAGAATTTGTTGAAGTGAATTCAGAGTGACAAATTTATTTACATACCACAATTTTTACATGTAAATAAACTTTTTTTTTTTGCAAATGCATCACTAATAAATCAGGAATGTATCTAGAAATGAATAAAATATTTCATTGCTATGATAACGTATCATCAGAGAGACATAGTTTAGTTTAACTTAACTTTATTAACATATTTGTAACCTGACAACAGAACAATAAAAGCAATATGAGGTCCACACAAACACTCAGTCACAGGATCCATCCTTCCAGCCATCTCTCCACCTCTCATCCACCCGAGAACAGTCGAACTCAGGCTTTCCCAGCCGGACGTTGATGTCGTTGTGAAGACAGCAGAGCCACTGGGAGAGAGCGTGGCGGCTGCTTGTGTCCGGCTGATTGTTTTTCAGTCTGTGGGGAGGAAATGGTTCATAACTGCTGGTATATTTCACCACAATTGGTAGCTTGAAATAGAGCAGGACAAAAAGAGCAACTCTGACTGGAATAAACAAAGCAGCATTTCAAAGATCTCAAACTGTGGTCGAACTAACCTGCCCCTGAGGTCTTCTGCACATTCTTCACAGGGAAAGAACTTAGAGAAAAGGTTGATAAACTGGCCCATGTCCTGCTGCTGCCTGGAGGATGGATGGTCAGGGTAATATGCTGCCATGGTGTGCAGATAGGACCAGGTGCTTCTCCCCAACTCCTCCCTGTCCAAAGGACACTCAGGATCCTGTTGCTCTGTTGCTGCAACACGTGTTTCCTGTGGGTCAAATGTCAATACACAGTGGGTCATATATCAGTAACTCAGGAATTCAAGAGGAACATGTGCCATTAAACTATAATAATAAATTAATACAAAACAAACTTAGATACAGTGTTAATGAGAATAGTTCCCTTAAAGTTTCAACTGTGTTAATCCAGTGTCACCTGTGCAGCAGCTGCCGTCGCCTGCTGTTTCTGCAGCTTCATCCACGATTTAAAGTCCGTACAGGTTCGACATGGCTTCTTCTTCACATCCCCAGCCTGCCCCTGGGCTTTACCGTCGTCCACCTGCGGTCTGCTGCTGGTCCCCGCGAAGGGGAAACCTTCAAACCCGGGCAGGTTTGCGCTTGAAGCTTCTCTGGRTCCTGTAGGCGCAGCCATCTTCGCTCCGTGTATTTACCTAATATTTCCGTCCGTCTAGGGTTTTTAATAAATATGAGGAATGTCGGCTACATAAAATGAAACTAACTACAAGTGCAGCCATGGTTATGTCATAATATTTGCTGATTTATACCATGGTTAGACGGAGCGCCTAAGTGAGACCGTCCCCCAATATGACTGGTACAATATTAGTAGCTCAGCGTTTCCTTGTTTCTACCGGACTTTTCATGAAGACGGGACAGCTTCCGGTTGGCTTTCGGTGCACGCCGCTTATTGTACCCGCTGTCAAAGTAATTTTCCTCCTCGATTTAACAACTACAACCATTGACAGTGTGCGTGTTTCATTCGGATACTAATATATCCTTATAGCATTCTCACTGACTACTTCCGTGTCTGTTTTTTCGCCGTTAAGTACCTCCGATTTGTAGGTTAGCGGGTGGCTAACAAAGCTAACAACTGAGAAGTGACACGTTTCTGCCGGATTTTCTTCTCTTCCCTCACAGAGTAGCTGCAGCCCGGTTGGATCAGCGCTATGGGTATTTTGGAGAAAATTTCGGAAATCGAGAAAGAAATTTCTCGGACACAGAAAAACAAAGGTAACGAAGGACACAGAGCCTAGCTACACAAGACAGTACTAGACAGTATGAAGCCAGCTGCAAGAGTGTGATGTTAGGTGTATTTGTGGGCTCCGAAAGTATTCTGGGAACCCAGTGCTCAGCTCCGCTTTAAGGATCTCCTTAAAGATTGAAGTTTAATGTTTGGCGTTAAACGAGAGGAGACAAGTGTGTTTTTGTGTCAACTGTTAAGAAATTACTGGAACCAAAGTCAAAGAGGACAAATTGCACATTTTTTTAAAGTCCAAGTGGAGATTTTTGTGCTTTTTAAATTAGGATTTAAATAAACTACTGCGATGATTGTTCTGATATTTCACATCTCATGTCTCACAAAACAGACGACGTCGACCCAAAAATACATCCTTTAAATATGTAACTTTCCATTAGTTATTATAATGTGTCACAACTCTTTAAGAGATGGCAACTGATGTGCAGTAAGCCAGTTGTTCATACCATCTTGTTCTTGTAACTTTTTTTTGTTGCCTAGTTTGGATGTTGACTGTGAAAAGAGAAAGTTTCTCCTCTGAGTCACAACAACAATGTATGCTTTTCATTAGCAATGAGGCAATAAAAGTCCTAGTATCCCGATGCATCTCAGTAATCCAGGTAAAAAATCAAAAAGAAAAAAATTGTATAGG
This sequence comes from Austrofundulus limnaeus, assembly GCF_001266775.1. Classification (NCBI taxonomy): domain Eukaryota; kingdom Metazoa; phylum Chordata; class Actinopteri; order Cyprinodontiformes; family Rivulidae; genus Austrofundulus; species Austrofundulus limnaeus. The sequence continues at coordinate 931,550 of NW_013952440.1, read as the reverse complement.
TCCTCTGGACGGGTTCTTCTCTAATGAAACGTTTCGTTTCTCCTCCAAGAGACTTCTTCAGTCTGAGAGTTTCAGGCAAAATTCAGGCTTTTAAGCACTGCCTCCATGTGACTGATACTCACATCACATGGCTATCGTTGACACCTAATTAACACTTATTGTTAACAGGGGTGGAGTGATACTGGCAATGGCCGTGCTGTAGGAGGGGGACAACTGAAAACGGAGGCCTCCACCTCAGTTTAATGATGGACGGTCTAGTATTTCTCACAGGACTTCATATCACCTGTCATTTTTTTTATGTTACTGATTTTAATTAAAGTCATCTTCTGACAAAAAAGGGATGAAGATGAACAGTTTGGCCAACCATGACAATGAGGACATATTATGAATGACTCACAGCTACTACCACACCAGATTTATAGCCCACTATCTGTAAAATAGACTGAATTACAGCCGTTTTTGTCTTGGTTAAAGTTGTCCAGTTGTGGCAGCCGTTTTGAATGGGGTCAACTCAGCAAGTCAATCAGTTGCAGACGATGTACATCCATCGATTGTTATTATTTGTTTTTTAGAGTTTGATTAAAAGTTGCCCTCTAGTTTATGAGATATTTTAACGCTACAGACAAATGAACACAGACAAAAATGTAACTATCTTTCCTTTGACTGTGGGTGATAATAAATTATCTTAGCTCAAGGAAAAATCACCTATTTGAGATACATTAAAAATATAGATTATAAAAATTAAAACTTATAATAATCAGATCAACCTTTTTTTGTAATTTACTATTTTAATAACATGGTTTATTCATCAGCTGACTTCAAAATGGAGTTCAAAGCAAAGTGACCTATCTTTAGGTCTATGTGTGAGAAAGCAGCCATTTGTTCCATCAGAGTCAGATTTTCTTMTTTTATTTTTAACCCTCCAGCTACCGAGTACCATCTGGGTTTGCTGAAGGCCAAGTTAGCCAAATACAGATCTCAGCTTCTGGAGCCCTCCAAATCAGCGGGGGTCAAAGGTGAGGGCTTTGATGTGATGAAATCAGGAGACGCTCGTGTAGCGCTCATCGGCTTCCCATCAGTCGGTAAGGTAGGTGGACAACACCCCAAACAAAACAACTACAATCTAAAAAAATGTAGTTAATTAGTTTTTTCTCTGCAGTCCACATTTCTCAGCTTGATGACATCAACAGCCAGTGAAGCTGCATCGTACGAGTTCACCACCCTCACCTGCATACCTGGCGTTATAGAGGTACTTGTTTTTACTCAGAACAGATGTTTTAAACTCAGAGCTCCATTTCAAGTCTTTATTCTGTTCCTTGTTGCTCTTTAGTACAAAGGAGCCAACATCCAGTTGCTCGACCTGCCAGGAATCATTGAGGGTGCTGCCCAAGGTGCGTTTAGGCTTCGTGCTTTTGTTCTTTTGGTGTTTCAGGCTAAAGTGGGCTGACTTTGTAAATCTGTAATACGTTAATGTGATTATCTGTTGTACAAATGTAATTGAAGGGAAATTGATTCTGTTTAACACTGATTTTTAAATGTACTACACGTTTTTGTTTTTCATTGAAAGATCTAGATTATTTTATGAATAAACTGATTAATTAATGTTTAAGACCGTGTCACGGGTCGTCCTCAACAGAGTACTTGAAAGAGACAGATTAGTTAACACATCACCACTCAACACATGTGCAAGGGGTTCAGTCACTTAAGGAGGGGCTTTCCCCTATCAAGATGAAACTGAAGAAGAAGAAATTGTTTAAATATGTGTTGTGTACCAATACTCAGGTCTGTATTTTGGTCCAGCTGAAAAGTTTTGTATGGCTTTATTCTTTTGCAATTAAATGTTCAAGCCTAAATCTGAATTTGTCTCTGGGTTCGATGTTGCCTCTCAGTAAAAACAGGTTTCCTTACAAAATCCTAAAAAGACAGAATTAGTGAGCAACACTACATTTGAAGTGTTTCAGTTTAGTCATTGTCAGCATAAAGAAGCGACTGCTTTTATACCGACTTGAAATGTTTTCATAGGAAAGGGTCGAGGTCGGCAAGTCATCGCTGTGGCCAGGACGGCCGACGTCGTCATCATGATGCTGGACGCCACCAAAGGAGACGTTCAGAGGTTGGTTAGCGTGCGAGCAGTTAGAATAACTTCCAAATGCTCTCGACTGTTCTGAGTGACTCCTTACTTTTTAATTTTTCTGCCCGTTTGAAGAGAACTTCTAGAAAAAGAGTTGGAGTCAGTGGGCATCAGACTGAACAGGACAAAACCAAATATTTATTTCAAGGTASAGTTTCCATTTAGTTTTAACCTATCGATTAACTTCACACGCTTTAATGCACATCTATCAAATATATCCAAGTGACTTAATAAACTATCGTTGCAATTCTTTTTTTTTCTCTTCATGTAGCCCAAAAAAGGCGGCGGGCTCTCCTACAACTCCACAGTCCCTCTGACTCACTGCTCAGAGAAGCTCGTTCAGCTCATTCTTCATGAGTACAGTATCCTTTACGTCACAGAGGAAACCAAACAGACGATCTCTCATCCCTTCTAGCACAATAACCATACCTAACTTCTCAGCTTGGTCCACTTGTTACTGACTGACTTCTTCAAAAGTTGGTTTCTTAAACCATCTTTCAGAAATCTTCAATGCGGAAGTCCTGTTCAGAGAGGACAGCACGCCGGATGAGTTCATTGATGTCATTGTTGGAAACAGAGTTTATATGCCTTGCTTATACGTACGTCAGTGGCTACCTGCCCACACCCACTCTTTATTTATTATTACAGACCTCAGATTTTACTTTGACAAGTACAAAAGTATTTATCAGATGTCGTTGGCGTGACCAGAGAAGAAAGTGTTTCTAAGATCTCTCAACCTTTTCTGTCTTTTATCCTTTGTCCTCAGGTGTATAATAAAGTGGATCAAATCTCCATAGAGGAGGTGGACCGCCTGGCACGCAGGCCTCACAGTGTTGTCATCAGGTCAGATATCTGCGTGTGTGTGTGTGTGTGTGTAGGCATGTTTTCGCTACATCGTGGGAACCAATTTCCTGGGGATCGAATATGCCCGGTCCCCACAAGTATATATGTTAATTTCAGGTGGAGGGTTGGGTTTAGGATTAAAGTGTGAATTTAGTTTAGGTAGGTACCTTTGAGGTTAATTTCAGGGTAAATGGTCAGGGTTACGATATAAAATTGCCAAAAAAATGAATGGAAGTCAATGCACGGTCCCCACAGGGATATAAAAACAAACTTGTGTGTGAGAAGTTTTAACCTCTGCTTGCAATAAATAAACACTTCGTGTTTTCTGTCAACAGTTGTGGAATGAAGCTGAACCTGGATTACCTCCTGGAGACGCTGTGGGAATACTTGGCCCTTATTTGCCTTTATACAAAGAAAAGAGGAGGTACCCTGCTTCACCCAGTACTTATTGTCATGGACTGTTAGCAGATCTCAAAATGAATTTGGTGCTAATTTCCTCCTGTTGTGTCAGAGCGCCCGGATTTTAACGACGCCATCATCATGAGAAGAGGAGCGTCTGTGGAGCACGTGGTAAGTGTTTCTGTACACAAGCATGTATTTGGAGTATTTGCTCATAAAAATTTGTATTTGGAGTAATTTGTATGTATTTTTTTTGTCCTTTTTCCCCCTACAGTGCCACCGAATCCACCGAACTTTAGCCAGTCAGTTCAAATACGCCCTCGTATGGGTAAGTAAAGTCAAGCTTTCACTTTGAATAATAACATTTTTACATTTATGGTTTTTTGATGAAGCATTAAAGCTGAAATGACTTCTTTCACCTTAAGGTGATCTTTCTGTTTAGGTTTTTAAAAGATGTATTCTGTTAATCCAATGTTTAAGTCATAAACGGAAAAGTAGAAGCTGAAATAGGCTTTTCAACAGCACAACAACACAGCATGATGCTACCACCTCCACGCTTGACAGGAACTGTATTAACTTTTCTTTAACCATAAATGTTCCACAGAAGGCACTAGAAGGCAGCTTAAAAATTCAAATGAGTTTTTGTTTACTGTCCACTCTCTGTGTAGTTTAACTTCTCTTTGCTTTTCAAGTAACCAGTTCCAAACCATGTTGTCTTTTCAGGGAACCAGTACCAAGTACAGTCCTCAGAGAGTGGGCCTAACGCACGTGATGGAGCACGAGGACGTCATTCAGATAGTTAAGAAATAAAAGCCTCTGACTGACTGTAATATAGTAATACAGCAAAGCAAAATGCTTAACATCCTTATTTTGTATAAGAAATCTAACAGGAAATGGAAGAAACGGAAACACTTTGAGCAGATTCTGGAACAGGAAGTGTTTTTTGTCAACTGATTAAGATATGATGATTTAGAGAAGAAAACAAAAAAGAAATAAATTCCATAAAACATTTTAACTAATGTAAGTGGGTTTTTATTTCTAGCATTGTCACATTATTGTCAGAGTCACACAAACCACCTGTTGTGTTTAGTTGTTGGATCCTTGCAGCCCAGCTGTTCATCTTAACGTCTCCAATACCTGAAGGCAGGTGGACCACTTCTCCCTCCGAGTCAGTGTGCGCCCCATTGACTTGAATGCACAAACACACACAAACACACAAGCACAATAGTGGCATTAAATATTAACGAGCACCTCATCGGTCACTGAGTGGGAGGCTTCATCTGAGACGAAGAGGGGCTGTGAGCTGGACGTAAAGATGTCTTAAACATGTCCCACCAGAGAGCACCTCGGATGAAGAAGTTCTGTTTTGGAATAACCTGAAATGGAGGGAGGAGATGGAGCGTTCTGCAGCACATTAAAGGTACGGCTCACTGGGTGTGTATTGTTCGGCGCAGGCGTGACACTTGATGCTGCTTGGCTCCATATGGCGTGGCCCAGTGCGAAGCGTGTGTGTGTGTGGTCGGCTTTTTGTGCCACTTTCTTTTCCATTAATATGTTCTACAGCAGGAGTGGGTAACTTTTTATTTCCAAAAGGTCACATCAGCTTAGATAACCTGCTTAGAAGTTGACGTACATGGGTGTGAATGTCAAATTGGTTTCAAGCTTTTAATGATTCACATGTTGGAATTTATTGTGGAGTTCCTTTAATTCACACAGGCTTTAATATAAACACACAATAGGTTTTTAACCACTCTTGGCAGAACATATAAAGTTTATATGAATTGCTTGTTTTTTGGCTTGAACCCATCTTTTAGGCAAAGTCCACACATTTCCCAGTTTTTGCCAAAAGCTGGCAGACATCTTTAGTTTTCTTTTTGACACGTCTCTCTGGACTTCAAGTGTTCCGCATCTTAACTCTGCTGATCTGAGTTATTTATTTATTTGTTTATTTTTAAATTTTTTTTTGCTAATTTAACCTTTTCATGTACATTTCTATTTTCTACATAACTCAGCAAATGTGCTCATTCAATTTTTTTCCAACTATTTTTTAGTGTTTTTCTGCTTTTACAGCTTCTTTACAGCTATTTTTCTGATATTTTCAGCTTTTTCATCTATTTTACAGCTGACTCCATCTTTTTCTTGCATTCACACAGATTTTTGTAGGAAATGCAATTTCTCAAACTGATTTCATTCTGCACAAATGTGCAGCATTTTACAGACAGAGCATCTTTCATCAGAAATCACTGCTTAAAACATCCTTCTTTTAAGCAGTGATTTCTGTTATGGCAGCAATGTATTTTTTTCTGATCAGCGTTAATTAAAATTGATACTGAATTTGTTCTTATCTGACTTTAGCTAAAAGTTATTTTAAAGGTTAATAAAGTCTGAAGCATATTCCTACTATATTCTGTGACGCGTGTATCAACCAACCCTGAGCTGTGATGAACTTTATTAACTTTATTATCTGGAAAAAACATCAGATAACATAATAACAGATTACTTTTATCACAATCAGCCATAAAAATGTTTTTAAAGTCATTTGTTTATCAGCGAGTAAAGACAAAAGGCTCAGAGGATTTCTCAGCACCCTGATGTGTTTGTCTCTCCTGACCTCTACTGCTTCTTTCTGCTCATTACATGAAACAGCCGATCAGAAATGAAAATGTAATTAGATCATAAAAGCTGAGAGGAACTAGGTGACTTTCCTTCACTTATTTTAAATATTTTAATTTTAATGAATTTATTTTAAGTTACAACTGGATAAAAGCATGCTGAACCTATTTTATCAGTAACCACGACACATCCTGCCACAATAAAACATTTCTGCTTTTAGTTTCACAGATTTCGCAAGACAGGTGTTTGTGTTTCAGTAGTTTATTTACTTTTTGTGTGTCTTTTAAACAAAAGTTTTGTCATTATTGCAAAATGGGATGATGTTTGGGGAACCCAGATGTACATCCAGTGTTTGCTTTCTGAGAGGTTTGTTAAAATCCCTTTGTCATGCTGTGTTTCTCCCTGCTTTGGTTTTTCTTATGTTTCAGTGTTCCCCTGTGTGTTCTTTGTCATGCTGCCCCGCCCACACTCACCTGTTTTCCCCTGTGTCTTCTCCAGGTGTTTCTCATTTGTCCTTGTTATTTTCCCCTTTATATCCTGTGTCTTGTCATCTTGTCTTTGTCGGATCATTGTGCTGTATGTACCAACCTGAAGGTTTTCTTGTCTTGGAGTTTTTGCCAGGTCAAGTTTGTGAGTTTTTTCAGCTGCCCTGTCAGCTTTATTAAATATATTTTATTCACCTGAACCCTCCCTGTGCCCTGGGTTGACCTATCATGTCTGAACCTATGACAGGCACCTCGTTTTCGGTTTTTCTGAAAGAGGAGTTGGACGTTTTGTTTTACCACTTGACAGCGCTTCAGCCTCCCTCCTCTCTCCACTGGAGTCCACCGGTGTCACCTGAGTCCTCCGCGGTTGGTCTTCTTCCTCCTGCCCCTGAGGAGTCAGTCCCATCCTTGTCTTCCTAGGAGGAACAGGTGACACATCCCCTCATCGGAAGTTCACTGAAGATCCTCAGATGGACCTCCACTCTCGCCAGAAGAAGGCTCCTCTGCCGGCAGATCTAGGGCATTCTGGTGGGTCACCCAGATCTGCTGCTCCAGCCCTGCTACCGGCGGCTCCTCCTGCTTGCTCAGAGGGTTCTGGCCGAGCAATCATGTACCCGCCCTCCCACCCCTTCTGTGTTTCCTGTGCTGGCTGCTGCTGCTCCTGGGCTTTCGATATCTGAGCCGACTATTTCTGAAATTGAGTCATCTGGTTCGTCTGAGTCTTCAGAGTCTTCCAAGTCTACTGAGTCATCTGAGACAGTTCTAGTTCCTGAATTACCGGTTCCTGAGTTGGTGGTTCCCGTTACTGAGTTAGCTTGTCCCAAGTTGGTGGTGCTTGAGGTTCATGGGTTGGCTGCCGGCACCTCTCTTACATCTGGGTCGGCTGCCGTTGCCTCCTCTGCACCTGGGTCGTCAGCCATCGTCTCTTCGTCCCCTCTGTCACCTGCGTTTGCCATCACCTTGGCTCTGTCTCCATCAACCTCCACCGGCTCCTCATCGCCTCCAGCCTTCTCCCTTGGCTCCACGTCTGCTCCCGCCTCCTCCTATGGCTCCCTATCTGTTCCTGCTGAGCCCCATGTTGAATGGTTTCCTGGATGTTTCTCTGAATTTTTGTGTTTTGTCTTCAAGTCAGTTTATCACATATTCCCCTATCGTGCCTCTCCTTGTTGACGGCTGGAGCCGTCATTAAGGGGGAGGTACTGTCATGGTCTGTGTTTCTCCCTGCCTTGGTTTTTCTTATGTTTCAGTGTTCCCCTGTGTGTTCTCTGCCATGCTGCCCCGCCCACGCTCACCTGTTTTCCCATGTGTCATTTCCAGGTGTTTCTTGTTTGTCCTCGTTAGTTTCCCCTTTATATTCTGTGTCTTGTCATCTTGTCTTCGTCGGATCATTGTGCTGTATCTACCAACCTGAAGGTGTTCTTGCCTTGGAGTTTTTCCAGGTCACGTTTGTGAGTTTTTTCAGCTGCCCTGTCAGCTTTTGCTTTAGTAAAGATCTTTTATTCACCCAAATATCTATCTTCATGCCATTATACTCTCAACCATGTCGTACTGTTTACCTGTTTGGTCTCTTACAACAAATGAAACCTTAGAACCCATAGTTAGGCTCTACAACAGGGCCTACAAAATTCATAAAAACTTCCTGGTTGGACTCATCACTGTACAGTTCTTTCATTGTCTGATGCCTTGACCTTTCAGAATTATGTTTTGTATAGTGGTATTAATTTATATTTTCAGATCTTCCAAGGTGCCAGTTATGGAACTCTCTGTGCATTGCTGCCCAAATCAAATTCTGGAAGTAGTCGTTCAACTAGATCTGTTTACAAAAGGACAACTGATATTACCAACTTTTAAAAACTGTTACGGCCAGAGGTCTTTCTTCTATGTTTATACTAAAGCATGGAATGACATTCCTCAAAACATAAAGTCCATTTCAAAACCACAGCCCTTTAAGAAGAATCTTGTCTGCCATCTGCCGGACACTTTTTGTTGTGCTCATATTTAGACGTCCTATTTTGCAAATGCTGCCTTTTTGAATTTGGTATTCTTGTTTGTCTTGGTGTCTATGGTGTATAATGATGTGATTGTGATGCTGTAATTCTGAGTGTTTTATGTGCTGCAGAACAGGAACCTGCTGTAAAACAGCAATTATGCTGAGTCAGGCTAGATTTTTAATAATCTTCTCCTGTTAAATAAATAAATATATCAAATCAAACTCTGCCTGTGCCCTGGGTAGACCTATAATAGGCCCGGCGTGCCTAATCTGGAAGATTTGGACTTCTCCCGGTGGGCCGGACTGATTTATGGGCCGCAATGGCCGGTAAAACTTGTTAGTAATTGATCAGATCACTTATACTGCTTTCCCTGTATTACCGGCCATTTATATGATACAATGGCTTGCCATACTCCCAGTGTTGCCTCGCCTCTAATTGACAGCTCTCGTCTTTTTTTCTTTTCTTTTTTTTCTAACACGGTAGCGCACACGGTCAGTAGTATTTGAAGAGCGAGCCACGTGGAAAGAGAATGCTAAAAAGAGGAAAGCTATGGAAACTGACGAAGCTAAATGTGCTAAATTAGCAACTTTGTCAGTGATTCTTCAGGACGATGAATCGGGTAAGACAACCTGTTGAACTGTGTCTGCAAACCACCATTCAAGTTACTTAATTATCAAGTCGATAACATAACTATATAATATAAATGATTCGACACCACATAACTGGGAAACTGTCTTGTAGCTGCTTCTCAGAATCAGAACCAAGATACAGATCCATCCTGCTCCAGAGCCCACAGGTCCAGAATGGGCAGGTAGGACCCCTCATTGACCCCTCATATTAGAATTAACATAATGAGTAGTATGATGTAGACCTGCTTTATATGAAAAGTGCACAGATATGTTTCAGTACATTTCTGTAACTGAGCTGATGATCAGAAAGCTTTGTAAAAAGAGATTTGTGCTGAGAATGATTTAAAAAGTGATTTAGTGTCAGAAGCAGAGGCAGGATCCAGTATTGATGAGGGGAACAGGTGAGTCATTGTAACAAAGTGTGAACAAACAAGCGTTGGTATCAATATAACCACTTTCCAGGCCCAAACAATAGAAACCTGTTGTATTTTTATAATTAAAAGTAAGATAATATACACAAAGCCCACAATTAAAAGGGAATAAGATGAAAATATACATTAAACCTGCATATTTTGACATTAAATATGTATTAAATGGTTAAATCAAACTGTGTTTTCCATATCAAATGTGCTAAAGATTTACAGATTATTATTTTTTATTTTGATACAAGTGCAGGTGAATTTAGGGAATATTATTTCAGATCATCTGGATGGATCAGTGGTTAGCAGTGATGTCTCACCGCCTGAAGGTCCTGAGTTCAATCCCTGGTTTGGACCTGGGCTCTTTCTGTCTGGAGTTTGCCTGTTCTTCTTGTTCTCATGTGGGTTTCCTCCAGGTGCTCCAGTTTTCCCCACAGACCAAAAACATGTACAACAGGTCACTTTCAGGTCTGGGCTTCCTTGCAAAATACATCACCATTCTCAATGCATTTACCTGTTTAAATAACAATAAATAAATCCATCTCGTAATCAGACATTTCTTTGAAAGCTACTCTTGTGCAGAGGGAAAAAAGATAAGATAATGGCATCATTAGAATATTACAACAAATTTGAAGCACAGTGGAATATGTTTTTATTCTTTATTCATAAGGATTAGATATCTGCAAACACTAATTTGTTTGATATTACATAAAAATAAATTCATATGTAAAGAATAGTGTAGAGATTTAACTTGTTCTCATATTTGTAAAATCTAAGTTATGATGGAACTGTTTCCTTGTAGAGGAAAAAKAVMTGATAGTGTTATTAGRAAGTCCAACACTTTTTWWWWTTTTWAATTGAATATTTTMTTTATTCCTTTATTTCACTGCACCTATDTGAACAAAATATAGTCTWGATTCTGATATTGTTGAAAAGGATGTGTTGTAAATAATAATTGTGGAGATGTGCACTTATGTTGAAATAAATCTGCATTGTGAAGCAACACTGCTTGCACTTAATTGGAAATATTTTTGTAAAATATACTGAATTACAAGGCTTTACGGAATAGTGCACTATTAGCAATGATTTAGAGGTTATAAAAACCACTTTAAAATATGTCGTGATCTATAGTGGGCCGGTCGGAGGCATCAAACTCCAGGGCTGAAAATGAGTCCCACTCTGGCCCTGACCTATCATGTCTGAACCTGACACCCTTTAGTGGTTTAGAAGATATTTTTCTAACAGACACACAAAGTTGACAAAACAATAATGGGCAAGTTTTAAACCAAAATCTAGTGCAATGTGCAGTGCTCAGGGTATGTGTTAGGGATAATTCTCAGCTACTACCACACCAGGTCTTAGCTCAATGTCTATAAAATTCTCTGAGACTTAAACAATTTTGTGTTTAGCAAGTTTGATTAGCTGTGGCAGCCATCTTGAAGTGGATGGACTCTAAAGATATAGATGTACATCCATTGATTACTTTTGGAGATTTTCATTAAAATCCTTGAAGCAGTTCATGCAGTATTTTGCTATTGGTCAAATATACTGTATATTCATTCATTCATTCATTCAAATTTGTTCACAACCTAAATCTGGGTCTATAATATGCAGTATATGTTATCAAAAACCTTTACAGGCAGCTAAATATGATTTTTTTTCTCAGAAGGCAACAAACTATATTGCATTTTTTGATATCATAGTTTGATATAATCTATTGTATGAAATATTGTAACACATTATAAAACACTATACTGCCAAAAGTATTCGCACACCATCCTTGACTCACATATGAGCTTAAATGACGTCCCAGTCCTAATCCATACGGTTCAATACGATGTTGGTTCACCCTTTGCAGCTAAAACAGCTTCAACTCTCCTGAAGGCTGTCCACAAGGTTTAGGAGTGTGTTTGTGGGGATTTTTGACCATTGCTCCAGAATAGTATTTGTGAAGTCACATACTGATGTTGGACAGAAGGCCTGGCTCTCAGTCTTTGCTCTAATTCATCCCAAAGGTGTTCTATCAGTTTGAGGTCAGGACTCTGTGCAGGCCAGTCAAGTTCATCCACAACAGACTCTATCATCCATGTATTTATGGTCCTTGCTTAGTGCACTGGTGCACAGTCATGTTGGAAGAGGAAGGGGCCAGCTCCAAACTGTTCCTACAAAGTTGGGAGCATGGAATTGTCCAAAATGTCTTGATATGCTGAAGCATTCAGAGCTCCTTTCACTGGAACTAAGGGGTCAAGCCCATCTCCTGAAAAAAACAACCCCACACCATAATCCCCCCTCCACCAAACTTTACACTTGGCACAATGCAGTCAGACAAGTACCGTTCTCCTGGCAAATGCCAAACCCAGACTTGTCCATCAGATTGCCAGATGGAGAAGTGTGTTTTGTCACTCCAGAGAATGCGCCTCCACTGCTCTACAGTCCAGTGGTGGTGTGCTTTACACCACTGCATCCAAAGCTTTGTATTGCATTTGGTGATGTATGGCTTGGATGCAGCTGCTCGACCATGGAAACCCATTCCATGAAGCTCTCTGTGCACTGTTCTCAAGCTAATCTGAAGGTCACATGAAGTTTGGAGGTCTGTAGTGATTGACTCTGCAGAAAGTTGGTAAACTCTTGGAACTATGCTCTCCACCATCCGCTGACCCCACTCCGCCTACCACTTCATGGCTGAGGTGCTGTCGTTACTTCCATTTTCTTATAATACATCTGAAAGTTGATAATGAAATATTTAGGAAATTAAGTTTAATATGTGAGGAAATTTATTGACTGGATTTGTTGCACAGATGGCATCCTATCACAGTTCCACACTGGAATTCACTGAGCTCCTGAGAGAGACCCATTTTTTCACAAATGTTTGTAAAAACAGTCTGCATGCCTATGTGCTTCATTTTACACACCTTTGGCCATGGAAGTGATTGGAACACCTGATTCTGATCATTTGGATGAATGTGCAAATACTTTTGGCAATATAGTGTGTCAGATTATAGATTAACATTTAAAGTAGACATATCATGCTTTTAAATTCTTCTTTTTCACATTTAAATCATTCAGTGGGGTCTATATAAAGTTGAACTGCAGTGCTTGTCTAAATTCCTCCTTATTGTAACTCCACAAGCCCCTCTTTTCTGAGGTGTGTCAGATCAACTCGTTTTGAAGCCGTCTCGTTGAATGCAAATGAGGCACTCCCCCCACCCCCTCCGGCTTCTAGAGTGGTCCATTCTAGTTTCATAGAGGGGTTTGCGGCACATTATTTTTTTTATTCACAAATTAATTAAAAAATGTCATCAACGGAAGACTTGTCCATCCATCCTTACATGTTGGAGCCAGAGTCTGACCCAGAACCAGAGAATGAAAACCACCAAATTGGTAAGTCCAGACCTTGTTTGGCAGTTCCCTCGCAAATTATTTGACATAATAGTTCAGAAAATATCAGAAAATAGAGAAAACTGAATGGGTTGAAAAATATGACCCAAACAGAATATAAAGATATCTACAAAACACTGGGAGAGACTCCCAAGTACACAACGAAATGTATCTTTAATGGCTATAAAAGGTGGGTTTTGCTTGGTATGCCCTCTTTAAGTTTAAAAATCAGCCCTAAGTTCACAATTTTTTTTGAAGTCCAATATATTTTCTGCTGCTCTAAATGTAATAAAAAACAACTTTTAGGTGACCGTCACTACATACATCTAATTATGACTGCATGTAACAAAGCCTCCGCTGTGTCGTGTGTGCAGCTCTGATAAGAGACACACACATACGCAACACAAAAGCCTCACCAGCCTTTGTGAACCCAGGTCTGCTACAACAAATCACTCTTTGGGCTCTGACATACAGAAACAAGTGCGGCAAGATGATAGTCCGTGTGTGTGTGTGTGTGTGTGTGTGTGTGTGTGTGTGTGTGTGTGTGTGTGTGTG
>NW_013952440.1:916782-917943 GCF_001266775.1 Austrofundulus limnaeus | reverse complement strand
GTGTGTGTGTGTGTGTGTGTGTGTGTGTGTGTGTGTGTGTGTGTTTGAATATTGTGGTAGCTAAATGAATAAACTGCTTCTTAAGATGCATTTAACCATTTTTTGGTCAAGTATGAGAGCTGAAAAAAAACCAGGATGTTGTCTGTAGTCTGTTTAGCAGTTTTGCATTTGCGGAGCTGAGAGTCTGATTTAACAGATTAGTGTTTAAATGAAGGAAACTTTTTTTGGTTAGCTGTGCCCACCACTGCCCAGTTTTCATTCATGCTTTCCCAGCCTTTTGCTGCCCCTGTCCCAACTTTTTCTATAGTTGCTATAAAATTTAAGACAGTTTTTTTTATTTGCTGGAACTGCTACAATTTCTGTATTTTAACATTTGATGTTTATTATTTTCCACTGTGAAATAAATAAAGGGTCAGTGAAATTTACGAATCACTGCATTCTGTTTTTTGTTTTAACGCTTCTGAACATTCTGTTTTTGGAAATAGGGTTGCATTTACTGACAAAAAAAATGTACAGTTTTAAAACAAACACAGTATTGTGCGTGTGTTTGAAATCCTGCCATTAGTGCACAATAGAGATGTAAAATTGTTGACCTAAAGGCTCATGGGGAGGGGAGAGCGTGACACGGCTGCACAGATCCATGTTTACAGAGGAATCTAATCTCTGCTCTGCTCATGCATGGATTCGTAAAGAGCCCGATCCCCGGGTTTCCCCTCTTCTCATTGTAAAATATTTGCTGAGTTGTTTAACAGTTTCTGAAGCCTCACTTGGATAACAGAAGGCTTTATTCAGACACTTTGTTTGCAGATGCTGCGTCATTAATTGTATGTGTCTGTGTGTGGTCGCCTCAGAGTCCAGACAAGGACCACGACTCACTCCTGCTAYGCACGGAAGCCAATTTACCAGATTTTCTTTTTTCTTTTTTTTGTTTTACTTTTTTTTATTTCATTAAGGGATTACAAGAGATTCTGATGGATTGAAAAGCTCTAAATCTCAAGGTCTGCGGTCAGAGACAGTTTTCTTGGTTATTTCACTCGAGGTGACCCCTACACACAATATCTCAAAAGACAAAGGTAAGCAAATACAAAACCAAACTATTTGTCATCATAAAGATGYTGTGACAGAGCTGATTGTGGCTAAAATAAGAATTCTGAAGATACA
>NW_013952440.1:900535-916204 GCF_001266775.1 Austrofundulus limnaeus | reverse complement strand
GATGGATGGATGGATGGCCATAATTATGTTGACAATAGGCTATTCTGCTTGAATTAGAGTTATAATTTTAAATGTAATAATTTAGACTAACAATATAAATTGTCCGTCCGGCTGGCTTATCTGGGATCGGGTGCGGGGGCAGCAGCAGGAGACCCCGCTCTCCCCAGTGACACTTCCAGCTCGTCCTGGGGGACTCAAGACGTTCCCAGGCCAGAGGGGATACATAATCCCTCCAGCGAGTGCTTGATTTTCTCCTAAGTGCCAGAAATATTTTGAAAACATTTTAAAATGCTTATTTCAAACCCGCATCTGAGACCACCTGCGACCTCGCAGCGCGGGGTGGGGGTGGGGGGTACGGTGCGCAACGGTGTGTCTTCTGAATAAATGAAAATGATTTAACGCAGTTGTTTATACTTTTAGCAGCTCTTTTTATTCCTCAGCTGAGCTGCTAAAAATGACAGATTTTCTTTTCTGGATCTCTGACAGACGGACTTCAATCTCTGAACTCGTAAAGTTTTTCTTTTTAATTTTCGCTGTCATTTTTAATGAATGGACACTTCCTTGTTTCTGAGGCAGGAAACGTAGCCTTATATGGTGTTTTGGGGTTGGTAATTATGCTAATCTCCTCTCGYGTGCACGAGCAGCTGATACGAATAGGTGTAATTCATTTACACACTTTTCCTGAAGATAGAAGAGTTTGTTGAATCTGACGTGACATGTTCGTACGAACCCTTCGTACGAACAAAGGTAAGAGAAATTTAGGATAAGAATACGAACATGTTTTTGCATGAGGCCCATTGTTCCCTATGTCTGTCTGTCCATCYATGAGACAGGAGGGTGTCCATGGTGTAAACACTTGAATGCCTAGAAAATCAGATTCTGGCTCCACATAAGATCTTATTTATATTCAAACCACTTCCCCCAATRAGTGATACTACTCTGATCATGGAACAGTTTGGATAGGCTGGTAGTCATCGACAGGTTAATTGTTCATATTGCAACTGAGTCTCATGTTTTTAAATATTCTTTAATGGAACTCAATGCCCATTTACAACATAGAAAGTGTCTTTGTCAGTCAAATTGACCTTTCACCCTGCCTCTTATCGGGTATTTAATAAACATATTCATGATTGTTGTGTGAATTCTCATGATTTAATATTGATTACTATAACAGTTTACTGACGGGAGTATTGAGTACTACTATACTATGTCAGGTACGCTTGTTCTAGTTTGCTCACATTATAAAATACTCAAACTAATTTCCTGCGTGCTGGACACCGAAAGGTGAAGGCAATTTTGTTTTTCTGAGTTCTTATTTGTGTGTCTTAACGAAAAGAATGTCATGAATCTCTGAACAAATAAAAAAAGTGCCTGAAAACGTTCAGGGAAAGGCCTCAGAAAACATGTAAATGTGACCAATCATATCAAAATGAGGATTAAGTCAAAATAACCTCACTACATTTTCAGATTCCTGGCTTTAAAAGCTACATTTTGATACCTGGATCATTCTATCATAAGTAAATCCATATAAATGACTTAATTTGCCTTGTTGGTTACAATAATACATAAATATTTGGTCTGAATCCTAATTTTATGTAATTTTAATGAATTTTTGATGTCCTTTTAAAGAGGAAACCTCAAATTATATTTGAATATTGAAATTACCTATCAAAAAAGAAAAAAAAACTTTGTTAACTCACATGGAAAGTCTCAAAATTTTAAGGAAGGTTTCCTCAAAATCAGTTTTTTTGTTGCTACTGCTCAAAAAAGGGCTTCAAAATTTTGATTTATGATTGTATTTCAGACAGTTCATTCAAATTATACATTGGTAAGGAATTTAGTCATTATGTTTTGGCAAAATGCAATTTTTGCAAATGTTTTAATCAAAACACTATATTTGCTTATCTCTCCTTATACCACTTTTAGACTTAATCCTCATTTCAATGTAATGGGTCACAAATGGGTATAACTCAGCCAATTTTTATGGATATTGATCTAAAATTGAATAGGGTTGTAGGTTAGAGTCATACCAAACATAAACTCAGTCTGTTTTTATAGAACATTATTTTCAAGGTTTGACCAAAATGGTTCCAAATCTGTCAATTCAACCTGGAAAGACTCAAACAAGACAGACTGGAATTAGGAGGTTTATTGACATGACTGGACCAACATGGTTATTGACATAAATGGCATTGGAGTTTGGCGCTCGCCTGGACCCCGGCAGAGGACGAGAGCGCTGAGTGAAGCTGAAAAATTGCCTGAAACTCTCAGACTGAAGAAGTCTCTTGGAGGAGAGACGAAACGTTTCATTAGAGAAGAACCCGTCCAGAAGACCTATACAATTTTTTTCTTTTTGATTTTTTACCTGGATTACTGAGATGCATCAGGACACCAGTTAATAATGAAATGTGAATGTTTGAGTGAGCCATACAAATCATCCGGACACAGCTGTGGACTGATTAGCTCTTTTAAAGTGCCTCCTACAGGCATCGGCTAAACAGTGCAGAGATCCCAGAAACACAAGTAACAAACCTCTTCACATCGTGACTCTGCCTAATGACATATGTTAAAGGGCAGCTAACTCTATACGGAGTCAAAATGTCTGACGTTTTTCCTCACCCTAATGCATAATCGCGGTTCTTAAATGTGATGTTTTAAACCAGGTATGTATCAGACTAAAAGCCTCCTGAGTGTGTGAAACCCTGGTCAAGAGTCCCACAACCCAGGCTGCACATAAAATCATCAATTAAATCAGAGATAACACACACACACAAAAACGCATAACTGTTCATCTAATAAAAGACTATACAATGTGTAGTATCTTTAAAGGACAGCAGTAAACCACCCCGATAAATTTCTTCACCTGCAAGGCGTAGAAAGTGTGAGAGTTTGGCTGAGCCTGCAAAGGCATAGAGAGGGTGAGGCCGTGCCTGTATGGAATGCGTAATGTCCATGTAGATTTGGCACCGCTAGCTTTCCATACACCTGCAAAGGCGTAGAGAGGGTGTGGCCATGACTGCAGAGGCATAGAGAGGGTGTGAAAACTTGCTTTTTTAAAATATATATCAAGACATATATATTGGAGACGAGCTGAACGGAAGTGACTGATTCGGTGACTCCAAGGTGGTTTAGAAATGGCTATGATATAATGCAAATGAGTAGCGTTTTCGAAAGGACTGAAGACGACATGGCTATTTGTTTATACGCCTGAGCAAGATGTGAGGCCCTTTGGAGTGYGGCCTGGAGAGGTGAGGATGGGTAAAGTGCAAGGTGAGAGCTATTGTGGCGCTCTAGGCTTTCCACAGAGAGCAGTCTAGCATGCGCGACTGAAAAGATGAATGAGACGTGGGAGGATACATCTTACCTAGGACGATCTGGGTGGGCGATAGCAAAGGAGGAGCCGAAAGGTCGAAGCGGCGGTTGGGAGGAGGAGGAGGGGGGCACCCYGCGCTGAAGGCCCAGGCGGAACGTGAGAGAAGCTGAGCTGAGGATGGGTGATCATTGATGGTCCAGTGAAACCAGAAGCAGGAGATCTGTGGTTCTGCCCRCTGTTGGAGGAGGCGAGGACTCCCTGCGGCGGGCAGGAAACGACAAGCGAAGCAACTTGAGATAATCCGAGGTTGGCRTTCAAACGCTGGAGGAATTCCCCTGAGACTGAGAAGTACGCTTTCACCGAGCAGGAGGAGGAAGTGGAGSTGGACTGGGTGCTCGAAGCAAAGATCAGTGGCCATTAATTGTTGTTGAACTTGGAATTTGGATTTTTTTTTTGGAAGACGTGACGAGGACTTGACGGTCAGCTGGCATGCAGACGGGGCGATTGGCGACTAGTATTTATGCACTGGCAGACAGGAGCTGATTGGATGAGGCTGGGATTGTGATTGGACACAGCTGAGCTTGAGATGTGGAGATAAGCGGGATCAAGTGAGGCCATAGTCTTCCAGAGTTGAATTTTTGTTTAAACTCCATTATAAGAGGATTTTAGTGGGAAAAGTGGCAGGTGATATGCTTTTCTTCATTAAATACTACAGGCTGTTAGGTCTGTTTGTCAAACATAAATATTTCTTATTTCAGGTGCTTAATACTGACTGGATTATAATTTGTGGACTTTGATCTGAATTTACAAAATCAGTGGTTATCATTGAAGTTTTAAATGATTGAACCTTAAAATCTCTATAAAGCAACATCAGTCAGAGGTATTTGGTACATGGTATTTCCAGATGTTGGGTCAGAGTTGAACCAGTCAGGAGTTTGTGTTTGATCCTCAGAG
Source organism: Austrofundulus limnaeus (assembly GCF_001266775.1). NCBI lineage: Eukaryota > Metazoa > Chordata > Actinopteri > Cyprinodontiformes > Rivulidae > Austrofundulus > Austrofundulus limnaeus. The sequence goes on along the minus strand of NW_013952440.1, from coordinate 911,937 downwards.
ACAGACAGGTCTTTGGTGTGTTGGCAGTTGCTGGCGTTTCTCCCATCTGTCCCAGGATAGTCTGACAGCAAAGGTTAAGGCCTGAATTGAGCTTAAATGCTTGATGGAAACCTGAGTGAAACCATGTGTCTCATGTTCGGTCCTAAAGATGCTCTCACTCAGCCACATCACTCTTTCTCACTAGTACTTTAGTCCTTACAGTTTCCTCTGTTAAAAAAGAGCAGAAGTTCCTGTCCAGGCTAGACTAATGGCCACTTTTGCATTTTGTGTAGATGGTCAAAATGCATCGTTTTGAAAACAAAGCTCTCATATCCCACCTTCATTCTTACCTGTGAACCTATTATGCTGTCATCTTGCTGTGTTTAAATGGCTTGATATCAATCAATCAATCAATCAACCAATCAGTCAATCAATCAATCAATCAATCAATCAATCAATCAATCAATCAATCAATCAATCAATCAATCAATCAATCAATCAATCAATCTTTTGTACCAAGCCTGTGAGATTTATGCATATGCTCCACATCTTGTTTCCTGTTTTGGTGTATTTTTTTAAAATTTATTTAGTGTTTTGGTGTATTTTTGTGGCAATGTTACAACACCACATACAGTTCAGACATAGTATTTTATGTTGTTTTTGGCATTTCCATGTGGCTGAAGGCATTTCTAGAAATTGAAAAGAGATTTTGGGAATGGTCAGAGGGCCTCGCGTCTGTCAGTCTGCTTCAGGGTAGCTGTGGCCAATGTAGCTTACCATCATTAATGTGTGAATGGGTGAATGWYTGAAGTGCATTTTGGAGTCCAAAGTGTTTTGATAAGATGCTATGTAAGTTCAAGCTGTTTACCATGTACCATTTTGGAAAAACTGTTGTCATGCAATAAAGGAGTTTTTTTCCTTGCTAAATCAGTGTTTTTGATTATTTATTTCAAAATAAGTCTGGAATCTTCCTTCTTTGTTACCTTGATTTTTGTCACACCTGCAGTCTTTTTTGTAGGATACTCTATTGTTCCTGTCAAAAGTTASACTGTGGCTGGCAGTTACTGAATTATGCTGTTGCCTCTACCTGTCTTACTCAGATATTCTCCTCTATCAGCCATGGGTCACTGAGTGTGTCTGCTGAAAGCATGTTGTGAGGGATTGGCATGCAGAGAAAGCAGCACTCACTCATTGTTCCATTATGCCGCTCCCATTATCTGTCGCCATCTTTGGTTTCTGCTTTTCACCCTGGGTTTCACTCACTTTCATGTTTACAATATCCAGTACAGATATGYTTTCAATTAGCTAATGCCATCCTGTACAGCTGTCTTTCCCCTTTCCCAACATCTCAGTCATTTTTTAAAATTTTGTCCTGTTTGTTCCTTTATATATAGAAACTATGATGACGCACACAATGTAATATAGGTAATCTACACGCTTCTGTTTTTGAAAACATTTGTTTTCCTTTTTGGTTGCTCCTTTCTGCAGGAGTCACCACAACAAGCAAACTTGCACATTAGATCTGTTTTATATATAATGTCCATCATGATGCAACCTGGGTTTTAATCTGAAGCCTCAGAATTACGAGACCACGGCTTCAGCTTTTTAAAGTCTGTTTTATTTTTATTTTTAATTTTTTTTTACCTTTGACTCCATCTTGTTTGTTTCCTGGAGAGACAGGGGTGGGGTTAACTCATTGTGATATATTTAGAGAAGCCGGTGATGAATGTTTCATCTGTGCTGCGTAGGAAGAACATGGGGCAGCCATTAAACATTCATATCTGCCACTGAGATGACCTCCTGGAATATCAGCCCATCATCAATGAATTAACATCAGACCATTGTCAAAGAGTAAACGTCAGAGAAAAATCTCAATGAATTTGCAACCACGTGTTATTTCTGAACTTCTGCAGCAACACACCTCAACATGTATTTACATTATTTCTTTAAGTTTGGCAGCCATTTATAATGTTGAAAATATGGCAATGCATAATATATTAGGAAGGCTAACTATTTTTTGGGATTTGCTTTAGGCTAATGTTGAAGTTGTTAAATTTAAACTACAAGATGCTTAAATAAATATACCTAACATTAGGAGGACTTTGACATTATTAATGTGAGCTACTGATTAAAGCTTTCTTTCAATATTTCAGGTTCTAATATCTGTAAAATTGAAAGAAACTTTAAAGTTTGAGTCAAAAATGTGCATATTCTTCTAAATTAGAAAGAGGAAAATAGATTAAAGATTTTGCTTTTTAATGTATAATAGAATGCATCACTTTCAGCTGTGGTCCACACATCTTTATCTTTTGGCTCAGAGCAGCGTTTCCTCTCAGACACAGTTTAGCAACAGCTCAGCCAGTGTGCATTATTCATACACAGGTGAACTGGTAGATAGAGTTACCCCGAGCGAGTACAGCCATTCTATTAAGGTCCCCTTTGCAGCGATAACAGGGGAATACTCACCCTGATTGCACCTTACACACACAGACCACACTTGTGCTCATTTTAGATTTCAAATGTGCCGAGCCGAGCAGAAGACGAGGTGTCAAAGTCAGGAAAACAGAGGGAAAATTTCAGTTGCCAGATRGTGATGCAGAAGGTCGCAGGAGGTCACAAAGCCAAGATGACGTGGATGTGGGAGGATACAGCTTYGGGTGTAAGCCACATGCAGGCTCATTCTCAGACAAAAGGAACACCGGGACTCACACCATCGTGCTCACGCTGGTACTCCTCGTTGGAGGGACATGCTGCCAAAGTTGGTGCGGCCGCCAAGATGAGGACTCCCTGCCGGACTCACAAGATGAACTAACAATGGGGCGCGCACAAAGGACTACACAGACTCTGTCATTGGGATATCAGGATCATTTATTCACTGAGTGACCCTGGAAGTTACTTACAAACCTATTGTGGATACTAAGTTTTAAGGAACATCAGGGACAAGCTCTGCACTAGAAAGCGACAAGTTGATCATCTGTGAAGACACTAATATACATTATGTATATATAAATATATATATATTTATACTTTTTGGTGTAGATATAACATTTGAAATTAATTTAATTTGTTTTCAAACTACTTTAAAGTTTTCTTCATTATACAAACAGGCAATAACAGACCCTTTTTGTAAGGTTTAAAGGTGTTCTGTAATGTGAGCAACACCGATGGCTGTGATTCTGACTCCACTACTAGATCGGGTTTTGAGGGACTGTGGTTTGGGTTAGTCTCAGTGTGCACTGTAAAACTACTGGCTTGGGACAGAGTGCACTTTGGTCTGTTTTTTTTTTTTTTTTTTTTTTTTTTTTTTTGTGGCGAGTCAAAGCGACAGATCAAATGGAGGAAGAAGGAAAGAAGACTTAAGCTCAACTGAAAATGAGAAGATGTTACTATCAGAATGGTTACACCTAAGGATACACATCGACTTTTCCACCTTGCTTTTTCACACCTTTGGAAAGTCTTTCTTGTTTAGAATGACTTGAATCAGGAGACATCATGCCACCCAAAAAAGGTGATTCCAAAGCAGCTGCCAAGAAAGGCAAGTCTGAGGAGCCAAAGAAAGGAGGAAAAGATGATAAGAAAGGAGGAAAAGATGACAAAAAGGGGGGTAAAAAGACAGAAGAGCCACCATCAAAGGGTAAAGGGAAGGATGATGGAAAGAAGGGTAAAGGAAAGAAGCCTGTCAGTGAGTCGGAAGAGGGGTCAGAGGAGGAAGAAGAGGAGGTGCAGAGTGAGGAAGAGGAAAGTGGAAGTGAAGAAGAAGTGGCAACCAAAAAGGCTGCAAAGCATGATAAAGGAAAAGGAAAAGCAGCTCTTAAAGGTGCATCCAAAGCTATGGCTATGAAAGCTCCCCCAAAACGCTCAACTCGGAATGAGGAAGAGGATGAAGAGAAGCCACAGGGGAAAAAAGGCATGAATGCAGTAAATCTAAAAAATATGAGCAATGTCCAAATCAAAGGAGCATCTAAGGCCATGATGGGCTTTGCTGCAGAAGCGCAGAAAAAGAACTTAGGTGGAGCAAAACCAGAAATGAAAATAGATGCACGGTCTCACCTTAAAGGAGCCTCTAAAGTCCTTTCGGGCATTACTGGAAAGGCCTCTCCTTTTAGCTTACCCTCTAAACAACAGCCGGAGAAAGCTAAACCAAAGCGAAACCTGAAAAGCACCTCTCGGCTCTTTCTGCGAATTTCCAAAAAAAAGAAACCCAATACTGGTAGTAAGGCCCTTCTTGGCAACAATAAGCTCTTTGCTGGCTTTGGTGGAAAACTGGGCTCTGGTGACAAAAAACCAGGCCTGTCTGGTTTCAGTTTGTTTGGTAAAAAAGATGACACTGCTAAAGAAAACAAAAAGTCTTTCAACCTATCCAACTTAGGAGGTAAGGGTAAAATGGCAACAGAGGCAAAAGGRTTAGGAGGGAAGTTCAAAGGAATGTTTGGAAAAAAGAAAACAGGACCATCATTTAAGACAAAAAGCTTGATGGTAGGAAGGATGGCTGCAACAACCAATTGGTTGACAGGCAGATTTCTGTCTTCTAAAGGCCAAGGTCACCTTGGGGCACGGGCAGGAAGGCGAGGAAGAAAAAGCCTACCATTCGCCAACGGGGGCACAAGAGGGAGACAAACACATTATTACAATGGGGCCTATGAGTACGATGATGACTATGGGTATGAAGATGACTATAGCAGATGGAGACATAGAGGCTATGACCCAAATGATCCTTACAGAGATCAAATGTTCTATGATGATGATGAAGAATGGGAGGATGAAATTGGTTATTATGATAATGAAGGCAACTTCTACTATGATGATGAGTTTTACTGTGATGACATAGATAACTATGGTTACCCCTATGGTTATTACGATGATGAACATGAAGAGTACTATGACAGGGAAGGAGAAGAGTATTATTATGGTGAAGATGGAATGCTGTATTCTGTAGAACCAGAGCTGTATGGTTATTATGGTGATGGTATGAATGGCATGTATGACCCATATGATCCAGAGCTCTATGATGATTATTTTGACTACAACATGGTTTCGAATTATGGCAACTCATATGGCATGATGAGCAACAGCTATGATTTTATTTCAGGTCTCTACAATGACCCAATGCTGACAAATCCACAGACTAGTCCCATTTACAATCCGTATCAGCAACATGCGCTCATGACTAGGCTTGATCCAGCCCAGCAACATGTATTCATGAATGCTGGACTAGATCCAGCCCAGCAACATGTATTCATGAACACTGGACTAGATCCAGCCCAGCAACATGTATTCATGAACACTGGACTAGATCCAATCCAACAACATTTGTTTATGAATTCTGGGCTTGATCAATCCCAGCAACATGTATTCACAAACACTGGACTAGATCCAGCCCAGCAACATGTAATAATGAACGCTGGGCTAGATCCAGCCCAGCAACATGTGTTCATGAACACTGGGCTGAATCCAGCTGAAACAGGACAACTGTATGGACAGGAACAGCAGTCTTTTCAACCAGCTGAGCCATTTTCACAGGAGCAGTTCAGAGTCCCAAGGCCCCAGGTCATGCTATTTGGAAAAGACAGACTAGAAGTGGAAACTTTACCACCACCACATCCACTTTCTCGTCCTTCCTCTCCAATGTTCCCTTTATCCTCCCCAGCTCTGGCTCTCAATAATCAACAATTTATGCCAGATATGCAATATGAGCAACCCATCCCCACATACCTTCCCACACAGACCCCTTACCCCATTGACATGAACCAACAATTTGCTTTCATTCCTCCGGGACATGCTCCATTGACAACAGCTATGAGCAATCATCAGGACTACCTTCCTCCTCTTCAGCCAGCAAACCCTCCTCTTTCTATTCATCCCAATCACTTATCCCCATCTCCCCTACCACCTCAGTTTTCCTCTCAGGTGTTTCAAGCACCCCTTCCTCAAGACCCACAGATACTTCAGTTGGGTCAAATTTCACCAATGCAACAACCGATGCATTCACCATTGCATTCACCAATGGTGTCACCCATGCCAGTGAGAAAAATGGGTCCTCTTGCATCTCCACAGTTATCGCTAAGGCCAGTATCAGTTAGAGTACAGGCACCACCCCACTTCTCACCACATCCAATGGACCTCCAACCAGACATCCAGTCAGACCCCCACTTCTCTCCTCGCTTACACAATCGGAGGCTCAATCACAGGGCCTCAGTGGTAGGCCAAAGACAAGGATTTCCACTTGAGAGGCAAATAATATCAAGCCCCCCACCTTCCCCACCCTTCTATAGAAGAGGGTTGTCAGTAAGAGCTCAGCCATCTCCAGCACGTGGCCGGAGAGAATTTGGGTTGCGTAGAGGTCCCTCGTTAGCCAGACCCCCATCCCCACTTTCCAGTCCATTGGCTTCACCACGACAATCAATAAGAAAAAGACGAAGTCCACCATCTTCTCCAAGACTTTCTTTTAGACAGCAACCCCCTCCAGACGCAGTGCCTCTGTCACCTACCAGACCACATTTGTTTAAAGGGAGGAAACAGACATCTATGATGAGACGTTCCCCTTCTCCACCACTGYCATCTCCACAGAGACGGAGCCCACCTCAGCCCGAACGATCTCATTCCCCTCCACATTCTTTCCGACCTTTTTCTCCTCGTCATCCTTCCTCTCCTTCACCATCTCATGTCTCCGCTAGACCCTTTCCCACTCGCTCCTCTACTCGCAGGCTGAGAGGTGGTCCTGGAGCAAGAAGCCCCGTGCCTATGGGAGCTGTGAAACCCTCTCCAGCTAACCCTTATTTACAAAGACATAGTAGACATGGGCCCCGTGTCACTCAGCAAGTAGCCCCATTTAGGTCCTCAATTCACAGTGGTCCAGCCTCTCCTACAAGACAAATAGAGTCTGTAGCTGGAACACCTATGTTAGCCAGAGTTGGCTCCCGGCCTACAGGGTTAAGAGAAACCAAACGAATTAGTACTGCCCAAAGAGGCTTTCACAGACCTGTAGGTCGGGGGCAGCCCTTAGTGCGAATGTCCAGAAACCAACCCTCACTTCAGTCAAGGCAGTCATTCACAAGTCCTGCAGCAGTATCTCCTATTCCTCCACAGCAATCCCTAAAACACAGTGGTCCCATTTCTCCCCAGCCATCAATTCGTAGGCTTCAGAGTAGACCTCCATCTCCCCATCCTCTACAGCGTGCATCACCTTTGCCTTCTCGTTCTGCTTCTCCCATGTTTCATCCATCTCACCCATCTTCTCCCTTGCCTCACAGACCAGTGAGTCCTCGTGGCCTGGGACCAACATCTTTTCAGTCTGCAGTGCCTCACTCAAATCTTCCCCATGATGCTCTCCCACTATCACATAGCATCAGTCAATATGACTACACAATGATGGAACCAGGCTCATCCCCAATGCTTACAAATGCTTTACCAAGTTCTCAGGGTTTAGGCTCTCCTTTCCCTCCTTCCATTCCTTATTCCAACAGTGCTTATGCCTCTCCTTTACATAGACCTACATCCCTCCACATGCAGCAAGAGGTTTATCCTCAAACCCTTCCTCAACAAGTACCATTGTCTCCTAATCTGGGGCATAGACTCCAGAATCCTTACCTTCAAAATGCTGGCAACACCATGCCTTTACAGATGAGCCCTTCCCCTGTACCTGGAACACAGGGAGAGGAATTAACTAATGTTCACGAGACACAGATGGTGGACCCATATGGCACATTAGGTCTTTCCAATGCTTTGATGCAAAACTCCAGACTACGCAGTGCCTCCTATTCATCTCCTCTGCAACGCAATGCCAACCTTTACACAACTGTTCTGTCTCCTACTCAAACAGCAATCTCTCCAGTCCAGTCTCCTATCTCCTCTCCACACTTATCGTCTGCCATGCTTAGCTCTCAGCTACGAAATGCTTCCTTTGCATCCCCTATACAGCAACACCTCTCCCCCACATCTCCTGTGTTGCCTGCTCCTCCTTCCACTACGCCTCAACAAGGAGGTGTCAGAGGTGTCTCTCCACTTTTCTCTGGTGGACTTAGAACTTCCCAGATCCAGGGATCAATGTTCAAACTGCCAAGTGGCACTCTGACAATGTCCAGGGACCCCGTGGAACTTCCTGGTGAAACAAATGGTGGAGGAGGTATTGGTAATGGAAGACTGTCACCCTCTGTTCTCTCCAATGCCCTGCAGAACCCAGGTCTACGTCAGGCCACCTATAGACTACCTGATGGCTCACTAGTGACCAGGCATGAAGCTCCTGAACCTCAGTCTACCTCTTTACTGTCCTCTGCACTTCTGAACCCCAATGTGCGTAAAGCAACCTACCGGTTGCCAGATGGAACTTTGGTTACAAGAAATGAGCCAGTCCCTGAGCCTTCCTCTCCTTTCCTCTCATCAGCTATTCTCAATGCAAATGTTCGAAAGGCTTCTTATCGATTACCAGATGGTTCATTTCTAAAAGGTCCAGGAGAGAAAACAGAGAGTGCTGACAATGCAGGCTCCTCACTCGGGCTTTCCAGTGCCCTGATGAATGCAAATCTTCGCAAGGCAAAGTTTCAGCTTCCAGAAGGATCGTCTCTTTTTTCACGAAATCAAAATCAAAGTCCTTCAAATCCCCTCCTTTCTGGTGCTTTGTTGAACAGCAACATCCGTGGTGCTTCTTACAACCTCCCAAACACATCATTGTTGAGGCAGCGGGGATCTGCTGACACTTCGGAACCAYGCTCACTTGATCTTTCTAATGCTCTCCGTAACCCAAACATAAAATCTTCAACGTACCGTCTGCCAGATGGAACTCTCATGACCCGCTCCCAGAAAGCTTCTTCACCCCAATCACTTGACCTGTCGAATGCTTTATCAAAGAACCCAAACCTTCGTGGGGCCAAATACCGCCTCCCTGATGGTAATATCATGACAAGACTTGGTGCCCCTAGCAGTCCTCAACAACGCTCGCTTAACCTCTCTGGTGCTTTGCAGAGCTCTCACCTCCAGCGGGGCTCTTTCCGCTTGTCCTCATATGCTGTGGTTTCCCCACAAATCCAGGGATCTGGTCCTGATCAACACTGGGCACAAGGATCTGAAGTAGGAAATATGCAAGATATGGATGTGTGGGGGGCAGAGAGAGTTCTCCCCCATGGGACAGTGCAGAACCTCAATAAGTGGTCCATGTACAGAGACGGAGAGCTCCCAGACCCTCAGACTTTAACTAGACAGAGAAATGTGGGAGAAGAACCAGGGGAGTGGAATCTCAACAGGGAGGGGGAACCACAGGGGGACTGGTTTGACAAGGTAATAGTAAAATCAAACATTTTAAATATCCACAACAGCTGAACTGTAAATAAGTGGAAAAACTAGTACACATTATTGGTATTCAGTTGATGATGTTTGGAGGTGAAGAAGTCTCTAGCCACAAAACAAGAAGATATTTTTAAAACATTGATGATGACAGATTAAAAAAATATCCTGGTAATAAAAACATTATACACCTAAAAAAGAACAACATATTTTACCTTTATTTTTAAGTGAATGTGTGTAAGTGTTTATTTTTTTCATGAATGCACCTTTGTGTTTGTATGTTTCGTTTTAGATGTACGTAATCAGAAGCATGTCCACAATAGCTGAAAGGGAGTTCAGAGTGGAAGATGGCATGGAAGATATGACACAATTAGAGTAAGTACAAAAAAATCAAGTATCATCATGTATTCAAAATTTTATCACAAGTGTTTATGATTCAGAAGTTTACTTCTGGCTATAGATTAATCACTAAGGTGAATTAATGCATTTGTTTAAAACATGCAGCTGAATAAATGCAACAATGTATTATTGCTAAAACATCTGAGCTGCTCTAAAATAGTCCTTTTTTTCTAGTGAGTTGCATGAAGGAGCTGTACTTCTGAACATAAGAAGAAGGTTTGAGAGAGAGCTCATTTATGTAAGTAATCAAATTATACTTTTAGGCAAACATAAAGTGACTGGTTTTAGGTTAGTCTAGGAATGATTCAGTGAATCATTTTGGCTCTGTTTGCTTACTTTTATGTGAGTTCATTTTTATTGCACTTTGTTCATATTTTTTTCCAGACATACATAGGTAGTATTCTGGTATCTGTGAATCCATATAAAATGTACAACATTTATGGGACGGACATGGTTCTGCTGTACAAGAGGCGTGCTCTCGGAGAGAACCCTCCGTAAGTCATATTCACTCAAACTGAGGAAAAAGTGTGTTGCGCAAAACGGAAAATGAAAGTTGAATTTACTGTCCATTTTAAGCACAGTTTAGAACTTCAATGAATATTTGTCTATGTTAAATATATCCACAGGGAAGGCTTTTTTGGTCACTAGAAATGACCTGTACCCATTTTCAATGCAGCAACTAAAATAAAAAAGGACTACAATCTGATGCTTCATGTGACAAGCTGTGACCCAATAAGAGTTCAAAAAACTTTAGACGTTTTCTTGTTGTATTACAGGCATTTGTTTGCCATAGCAAATGCTGCCTACACCAAAATGATGGATGCCAAACAAAACCAAGTCATAATAATCAGGTATGGGATGCAATTTGTTCTTCTAGCACTCAGTATTTTTCACATGACAATTTTAGCAAATGAATCATTATACTATTTTCTTTTGCAAAAAATAAAATCACGATCAATTGAAAGATTTTTATAAGTTGTTTATCTTTTGCACTAGCAGTTTTATGAGTATTTGTCCTGGGTTACAGGCCTAGGAAAGGAATGAAAAAATTCATGTTAGATGGCTATTCTGGCAGAAATAACAGAATATTCATACCTGATGTGATACACTCCGAACTAGAAGTGTAATAGTTAGCTGTTTGTGCTTGTATATGGCCATAAAATTCTGTGTACAGTAAATACATGTGTAAAGTTACACTGTTGACAGTGGAAGGAGTTTTACTGGTGTTATTTGAAGACAAGCAGCAATTCATTCATCTATAGGCTTTTCTCTGACTAGCTCTTTCAGAATTAGGCTGTTTCTGTAAACTGAGGTCATTAAAAGAACTATCCTACTGGGTATAAAGGTTAATAACCTTTCTTGGTCTTTGGTCCCCAGGACTACTGGTCCTGACAAAGTAGGTGTTTATAAAAAGCTCCTTGAAACAGTAACAAAAACCAGGTACCTACAGTAAAAAAGAAATTGTTCTTTACTCAGCTGTAGAACTATATTGTACATCCACAGACTTGGACACATATGAGTGTCTGGACTGAAAACAGTGATCTAATACACAAACAAATCTAGACAAGCACAAAGTGTCACACACCTGGAAAACTCTAGCCATACTAGGAAGGAGACACCTGTAAGGGAAGCCCAGCCAGGTCTGGACCACAAGCAGATTGTGTTTCTGAGGTCTGAGGGTTTGTGCGTGTGTGTGTATGTGTATGTGTGTGTGTGTGTGTGTGTGTGTGTGTGTGTGTGTGTGTGTG
>NW_013952440.1:897828-900520 GCF_001266775.1 Austrofundulus limnaeus | reverse complement strand
GTGTGTGTGTGTGTGTGTGTGTGTGTGTGTGTGTGTGTGTGTGTGTGTGTGTGTGTGTGTGCTGGGGATAACTGAGGTCTAGTGTTTGGTGACCATTTACGGCCCAGTTCATAAGCAGCCAGTAAGTTGAAACTGCATGCTGTTAGGGTACCACTCTCCTAAAACACACTCACTACTCTGCTCTCCTTTAGCTAGGCTGGCTTAATGATAGCATTTAGGGCTAATTTGTTGGCAGCGATACAGCACTGGATATGTGTGCTTGTGTGAAACTGATTCAGGTGGTTTAACGCAAAAGTGCAACTGAGCCCTCATCTAATGTGAGCTTAGCCTGTTCTCACATAACTTAAGTCGATTAAGTCAAACAACCAATGAACCTGAGCAGGCAGGTAAAGAGGATCAAATCATTCAACCCTTTAACGAGATAATAAGTCTTCATGCTCAAAGTGAGGATGGTAGAAAATGACTTTCACAAATGTTGGTCTTTTGGCACAAAATACAATTCCTCTGAAGCTTGTTTGGATTTCAAAAGGAGAATTAATTAGTTTATTTCCAGCTGTACCTGACATGCAGAACACTCATGTAGGTATTTATGAACTTCACTGTCATGTTAATTGGTTTAAAGTGTTCTTCRTGTGTTTTTATGGGTTTTAGTGGAGAAAGTGGGTCTGGGAAAACAGAGGCCACCAAACTCATCCTTCGCTACCTRGCAGCGATACATCACAAAACGAATCTTGCTCAGCAGGTATGAACACACACCACCAGATGCACATGTTCATGCGATTAGATTGTAAACTCACGTTCGTATAAAACACACTTTCTGTTCTGATAAACAAGTAATGCTGCTGCATAATTTTTTTTAACTCTTTACATCTCTGATGGCTGACTTTGGGTGCAGATTGAGGTAGTTCACTTCTGGCATGCTCCGTGTTTTATGTTGCACAACTAATGTTGACATTGCGTTCCTTAGAATAGAAAGTTGTGTTTTGCTGTGCTGTGATTCTATTATTTTTACTGTTCAGTGTCTTTTTAAACATTTCTCCTGATGACAAAAATAACTTCTTTACTCACATTATTTTAACCTACTTGTTTCTTGGTCAAAGAGAGCAGGTTTTCCTTCAGTCAGTGGGGAAGATGGGTACACCCTGGACAGGTTATAGTCTATTRCAGGGACACACAAGCTAGACAAATATGCACACACACTTGCTCACATTTAGGTGCAATTTAGAACTATCAATTAACCGAACATGCATGTGTTCTGAGTGTGGGAGGAAACTGGAGAACCTGGGGAAAACCCACACATGCACAGGGAGAATGACACCACAGTCAAAGTCCCAGGTGAGCTGAAATTCAAGCCTGAGACCTTGCTGTGGAGTAACAGTACATCCCCGAAGAGTGATCTTTATGTTTTCTTGKACCTTTAGGGGGTGGTGTTGCAAATTTTAAAAAGCGTTGACCCCAAGGGCTCTTAGACAACTTTAAATGCCCTGTTAGCATTCTAATGTTGTGTTACTTTCTTCACCATTGATTAAAAACAATGTGCTAAAACTTGTGTTTGGAGTTTACACACTCTCGARTTTTCTCCAGGTATTTCAGTTTCCTCACACAGTTCAAACTCATGCATTGGCCCTGTTGTGAGCTGTCTACAGGAAATTGATGGATGTATGATTTATCACTGTTTCTCAAATGGTGGCATATGTCCCTTGAGGGTACTTGAAGACATTCCAGGTATTTTTATTAGACTTCTTTTAAAAATAGCATATATGCATAAACATTCTATATTTATATGAAGTATTTCAAGGGAAGCACAACGAAGCAGTGGTTAGGAGTTTGCATATTCTCTCTGCGCACAGGTGGGTTTTCTCTGAGTACCCCTGATTCCTCCCACAAACCAAAAACATGCTCATTAGGTTAAGTGGTAACTCTAAATTGTCCCTGGATGTGGGTGAGAGAGTGAATGGTTGTTTCAATAGTCCCTGTGATGGACCTGCTGGGTTAGACGGCAGGTTTTTGTGACTCGGAAAGGAGAAGCAGAAAAAGAAGATAAATGAAACTCTTAAAAGAAGGGGTTGGAGTTGGGGTGGGAGCTTATAACTTTAATTTTACCATCAGTGCACTGTTCAGTTTCATTTCAACAAAGAAAGCATGGATGTTGCTGAAAACACAGATAAACAAGTGCAAAAGAAATATACAGTATTAAGAATAATAATAAGCAAATGTTTAAATTTCTTTTTTATTTCATTTTTTTCTTGATGAAGCAATGCTTATCTTTCTTTAATTATTTATTTTCCCAAAATAGGCCACTTTAAGTTTAGTTGTTTCAAAGTTTAATAAATCAGTCTCTGACAACACAGTCAGGGGTTTACTCAGATGAAATAATGCCTCATGGTGATCATATCAGTGATGTCTTTGCTAAAATGTAACACCCACTGGTTCTTTTTTTTTTTATTCTGTAACAGTTTAATGCATCAAAATGTCCTACTTTCCTGATCCACTTTTTCACCATTTAACCCAGTAGTTGATAGTGTCAACAAAATAAATAGCAAAGAAGGTGATTAACATTACAAAGGAGGGACTATGRCAGTTTAAACACCAACTTTATTTTCTTACAGTGAAAAGAGACATGCTACAGAATGCTTTGAATAGCTGTGAAAACATGGTTGATGTTAGTGTGTCATTATGTATACTATATATA
>NW_013952440.1:887877-897798 GCF_001266775.1 Austrofundulus limnaeus | reverse complement strand
ATATATAACACATTTTAACCTGTATGAATTCCTGACAGATACTTGAGGCAGCTCCTCTGCTGGAATCTTTTGGAAATGCCAAAACTGTGAGGAACGATAATTCCAGTCGCTTCGGAAAATACATAGAGGTCTTTCTGGAGGAGTGAGTACCAATTTATCCTGTTTTATCTTCTTCTTGATATAATTCTGCTTATGTTTTTCATTTTCCTGTCTTTTTGTTTGTTTTCAGTGGTGAGATCAGCGGTGCCATAACCTCTCAGTATCTTCTGGAAAAGTCCCGTATTGTCTTCCAGGTGAGACGTGTGAATGTGAMGAGACAGGCTTGTTTTCTGTGTGTGTTTGAGTCTACCGAGGCAAATGTTTCTGTCTGCTTCAGGCCAAAAATGAGAGGAACTATCACATCTTCTACGAGATGCTGGCAGGTCTTCCCTCTCAGCAGAAGCAGGGTTTCTATCTGCAAGAAGCTGAAACCTACTATTACCTCAACCAGGTAAGAAGCTGCTTAAGGGCTGCCTTTTCTTAGTATTCAGGGTGACCATGTTTCTCTCGATTTATCTATCTTTCTTAACACAGGGAGGGGATTGTGGGATAAAGGGAAAAAATGATGCTGATGACTTCCACCGTCTGCTCTCCGCCATGGAAACTCTTCGCTTCACTCCAGACGACCAGTCAACCATCTTCAGAGTGCTCTCATCCATCCTGCACCTGGGAAATGTCTACTTTCAAAGACATGAGGTAAAACGTTCACTTATTGCTTCACTCTGAGGGGATTTGAAAAGAAGACAATAAATCCTGTAGCTGCAAGACAAACACCGGGTGATCAAAGACAAAAATGCCTACGTTTTGATGAATTAACTTCATAAGAAAGATCTGAATTGTGAGTAGGAAGAGTTTGCAAATATCTGAGTGGGTGACATCATCACATAACTTTAAATGATGTTTCTCCTGTAAAGTATGGCAGTGCTATGGAGCTCAAAAAATGTTTAAGTTTGTCTTGAGTTTCAACAATATCCCATTGTGTACGTGGAATATATTGGCTGTGTTTTTGTTAATTTTCTGCAACCAAAAATCATATCTGATCTAGCCTCGTGTTTTGATGTATTTCGAGGAAGGGGAAATAAAAGTCTTCATRCATCGGCGCTCTTAATTACATGCTAATAAGTGTTATTTTTGTCATCTCATAATCTAATAGGAAAAATGTACAACGAATACATCAACAACATACAGTGGATGTACGAAAATAATTTGTGGAAGTCCCCTGAAGATATGTGAAAATGCTTTAAACCAAAAATAAACTCAGGAGAACATTGTGATTTTAGATCAGKTTTTTTTTTCCTTTCTTTCTTTCTTCCTGCTGTGCTGAAGGCTGATGGCCAGGAGGTGGCGTCAGTAGTGAGCGCTCAGGAGATCCGAGTGGTGGCAGAGCTGCTGCAGATCTCGCCTGAAGGCCTGCAGAAAGCCATCACCTACAAAGTCACGGTCCGTATTAAAACAACTCAATATGTGTTATTTTCCCAGACTGGATTTTAAATTATAACACTGACAGATTCCTTGGTTTCATTTGGTCTCATCTTGACCTGCAGTAGGCCGACCTCGTGTGTTTGTTTCAAGCTTAGGGTTATGAAGACACAAAAGAGACACTCATCCTTCAAGAAAGACACAAACTGCTTTCAATRATCTGCTTCCATTGCTGTTCTGTTCTCCTGATTTCCTTATAGGAGTACTTGTCAGAGCCAAGCATACAGTTTCTTTACTTTAAACATCTTGTAAAATGCTTCCCCTGCGTTTGTAGGAGGATCCCAGTAGTGCCTCATGTTTTTGGGCAAAAAGCTTTTCTCCTAWTTATTTAGAGAGCAACACGTCTATGAAATCTAAAAMAATGGCTACAAAATTTGCTTTAATGCAACCATGTTGCAGGAGATCGACAGGCRGATTGATGCTGCGTCTGCAGTGATGCGGGCGCTGTACCKGTCTGTCGTGGTGTAGCAAGAGCTGAGCCAGAAGTCAAAGTTCTTGATTCATCGGTCATCTACGTTCCTACTCTCATCTATGGTCACAAGCTTTATAGTGACTGAAAGAACGAGATTGCGGATACAAGCGGCCAAAATGAGTTTCCTCTGCAGTGTGTCTGGGCTCTCCCTTAGAGATAGGGTGAGAAGCTCAGTTATCCAGGAGAGACTCAGAGTAGAGCCGCTGCTCCTCCACGTCGAGAGGAGCCAGTTGAGGTGGTTCATATGGTTAGGATGCCTCCTGGACACCTCCCTGGTGAGGTGTTCCTGGCCCGTCCCACTGGGAGGAGGCCCAGAGGAAGACCCAGGACACGCTGGAGGGACTATGTTTTTCGGCTGGCCTCCTTGGGATTCCCCCAGATGAGCTGGCCCAAGAGGCTGRGKAGAGGGAAGTCTGGGTCTCTCTGCTTAGGCTGCTGCCCCCGCGACCTGACCCCTGATAATCAGAAGAAAATGGATGAATGGCAATCATGTTAAGTTTACAAATCTTATACAATTCTTTTTTTCTGTGCAACACTGTATTTATATTTTTCAGTCCAAACACTATYCTTCGAATCCAATGAGAAACAAAAGCTGCATTTGTATAAAAAGATTCCTCCCATTGATAAAAATGAAAATTTTCCTCAGTAAAAGGGTTCTTCCTTTAATATCCATTATGGTTGGATTGAGTGCAGGGAGAGGAGCAACACAGGACTCTCCAGCTGACAGTATCAATGAATGGTAGTTGTCCAGGTGTGAAATATTCCTTAAAAAATAATATCCACAAGCAAACTCCAAATCCTGAGGGGAAAAACACAAATATTTGGAGTCAAATCCAGCCTTTTCTCTCATCAGCCCAGTTTTAAATGTGACTCCACTCGTTCTGGTCATCGTCTGATCGGAAACGAGGGCGACAAGAGGAGAAATAAGAGGCTCGGGGACACACTAACAGCACAGCATTGGATCACGGTGCTGGTTAATTCTTCCACAAGCACACGCTCGTACACACGTCTTTTGCATAATTTAATTTCTAATTACCAGTGGCGAGTATGTAACAGGAGAGGAGGCAGTTATACCCACTCTTTGCCCATGTYGGAGGTGTGTGATTTTTAGCGTGTGTTTGTGTGTGTTGGAGGTATAAGTGGATGTTGGCAAGTGAGACTTTCAGGTCTCAAAGTGTTTTTTATCTGATCAGACCACAAGTCTCTGCCTCTTGAATTAATGAAGTAGAGAGGAGGAGCTGAAAGGGAGCTAAAATACAGAAAAAAATGGAAAAAGGAAGCCTTGGGATTCCCCCAGACGAGCTGGCCCAAGTGGCTGGGGAGAGGGAAGTCTGGGTCTCTCTGCTTAGGCTGCTGCCCCCATGACCTGACCGTGGATAAGAGCAAGAAAATGGATGAAAAGGATTTTAGTTATTTATTTATTTATTTTTCTTTCAGCATTTTTTGGTCAACCGTAGCACAGAAACGGCTGTACGATCAACTTGAAATTTGGCAGTAATGCACCGGCAGTTGTGTCCGACCTACATTGCGCCAGCTAACGGTTTTTACAATAGACCCTATATTTGAGGAGGGGGCTCCACCTAAAAAGGGGGAGTCTGGACATACAAAATTGCTTATAACTCAAAAACTATTCAACATAGGAGCTCTGATCAAGGGCTATCCACTGGGCCCACCTATGAGCACCCCGACTCCAGACCCCCTCCGAAAACAATAAATATGTTCTGGTTAGTTCTAGAGTTMTGGTGCATTGGTGCTTTGCGTACATGCAGGGGTCATATATGCTTCTGCTGTGTGGTATCTGGTTATTGAAACATTTATACATTTTATACAATGGGTTTTTATTTTGTCTGGGTGTGTTCTTTGTTTGTAGTGTTAGCAAAAATATTTGTGAACAACTGGATGGATTCGGAAATAAATCTTTCCACACAAACAATGAGCTCAAATTTTGTGTGAAAGTAGCTGATGGTCATTTAGGACACATACTCAGAGCATTACCCTTAACTTTATTTGAAAGATTTGTTCAAAACAAMCACAACWCWATCAGTTTTCAACACAGTGTCAGTTTAATATTCTCTAATGAAAAGCTGCAGGTATTACGCTTTTCTTCAAGGAATAGTAAACCATTAATTTACATGCAATAAAAATATTGCTGATTTAGACATTGCTCATATGACAGAATCTTTGAAAGTTTATGATTTTGATTAGATTAAGTTGCAGGAAAACATCATTTTGTATCATCTTGATAGGAAAAACAAACACCCATGACAARTCTCAAAATATTAACCCTAACCTGATGTTTGTAAAATCCTAACAAATAAAACACCTGGGTCCCAAATYCATGATTGACACTAGTGCTGACTACAGGTACAAGATGTTGATTGGCTCAAAATTTCACAACAGTTCAACGTCTTAAAAATGTATTTTTTATTGAATTATATATTTAACAAAGCTTAAGAAGTAAAAGCAAATAATATTTTTATAATATAACATTTTTTCCAACTAAAACATGCTGATTAAAAGTGTTGCTCCTGTGTTTTCTACAGGAGACAATGAGGGACAAAATCTACACCCCTCTGACTGTGGAAAATGCTGTTGATGCCAGGTGATGGACAGATCGCTGTTTAAAACAATTTAATGACATTGAAATTCTCAGTCTCTAGATCCTGCATCTTTAAAAAGTTTGGCTTTTGCAAATCGATTCTGACAAACCTGACTGACGCCAGCTTCGGCAGGATTCATCTCCTAACTTTCATCTGCAAATCTCTCTTGTTTAGAGATGCTGTTGCCAAGATTCTGTACTCGCTTCTCTTCCACTGGTTAACAGAAAGGATTAACGCTCAGGTGTACCCCCGCCAACACGGCCACTCCATCTCCATCCTGGACATTTATGGATTCGAGGTACGCACGTCTTATTATGACAACAACAACAACAAAATAGACAAGAGGAATTATTTTAACGAACTGAGACTCAAATCCTAAATCATTTTCTTTCACTTGACTTAACAAAAACTAAAACTTAACTTTAAGTGGCATTCTTACGGGGCTTAGTGGTATGAGTTAAATGATCTTTAGTGTGTGCTTTGCCAGTGCTGTAAAGAGTATCTTGCCATTATTATTATTTTTATTATTAATAACCTCTATTTAACCTGGAAAATCCCGCTGAGAACACAGATCTCTTTTACACTTGAGGTCTGCGCTTGAAGGCAGCTTAAACATGTTTTTYTGGATTGCGTGTACCTGGAGAAAATCCACTCAAACACTAAGTCTACAGGCAAACTCYACACAGAAAGACCCCAGGCCCAATGTGGAGCTTAAACTCAACCTTCTTGCTGTGAGGCAACAGTGCTAACCACTAATCCACTGTGTGGTTCTACTTCCTGAATGCAAAATCTACTTTTTTAGTCRTTAAATGTATTTTCTTGTGTTACTTGGAGTCTATTCTGGTGCTGTGTCGRTATCWTTATATTCTTTCTGAGTAATRTTTTTAAATCCATTCAGATTTCTCTATTTTCTATTACATTTTTACTATTAMTATTGCATCAAATAAGCCACAGACTTACTTCATTCTCCTCTGGCTCTGGGTTATACTCTGGCTCCAAYATGTAAGGCTGGATGGACAAGTCTYCTGTTGTTTTAATTAATTTGTAAATAAAACATTGTTGAGCTGCTAGACAGCAGTAACCCCCTATCAAACTAGAATGGACCGGTCTGCAGGCTTGGGGGGCAGGGCTTGTTTGACTTTAAAGAGACAGCCTCAAACAGCAAACGTTTATCTCCTGAATGGTTGCTCTTAAGATGTGACATAAAGAATTATCAGCTTTGTTTCTTTTTATATGTTTTGTGTGTGTTTGTGTGTGTGTGTCTGCAGGATTTGGCCTTTAACAGCTTTGAGCAGCTTTGCATTAATTATGCAAACGAGTACCTGCAGTTCTTCTTCAACAGGATCATATTCAGAGAAGAACAGGTGAGTCCTCGTCACACCTGCAGTGCACACACGTGAACACACACTCTTCATGACCTATTCAGAGGTTCTCCCCGTGTGCTTATGGCAGGCCRTTTTAACATAAAATCAGCTTCACCACGCCTTTATTCCAGATGTTTGAAATTGGTTTATGACCAGATTCTCATTTACCATTAAGTTGTTTGGAGGCTCCAATTCAAGATATACTAAAAGGAAATTTGACTAGTCAGAAATACAGTTCTATATATCTCTAATTTAGCTTTGACTAATCATTATTAGCTTTCCTGATATCTCATTTTTTGTTCTCTCTAGTCATGAATCCATTTAAAGATACCTTAATTGTATTTGGAGATATCACAAATAAAGATTTAACAAGTGCAAATAAACTTGCAGATATCTTGAAAGCAGCTAATGACTAGGCAAATCTAAATTATAGACATCTAGAACTGCATTTTTAACCAGTTACAATTTTTCATAAGACATCTCCAAATGAATTCAAGATATCTTGAATTTTTTTTTTCATCTAGAAAATTTTTCTATTTAAGATATCTTGATTTAACAGTTCAACTAGTCAGAATGATATTCAAGATATATTGAATTTATTATTCTGACTTGTCAAAACGTCACAGATTTATGCAGCATTTTGGTGGAAATCTTTCAAGTCATTTTAGCCTCACTGAGCCACGAGTCTTACTTTAATTTGTTATTTGGTGGTTTGCAGTGTCAGGCCAGTCCAACTGAAATTCTTGTGTTTTAACACAACTTTTATCTCTTCTGCTCTACATGAAACAACAGAAATAATTTATATTTTGTCATTGCAACCATGCAAAATTATGCAGGCAACAGTTTGGACAGCTCAGGGGGGTCTTATACGCRCAATTTCCTAATTTAGATGCAGTATCTCAAAATGTTATTTTGATTCATCATAATTACATTTGAGACACMWTGAATTGTAATTATGGATGTGTGACCCTTCAAATGATGAATCCAGTGATGTCATTTGAGATATCTTGTATTGTTCTGTATCAGAATGTAAATGCAGAAATCTTAAATAACCCTTCAGGATGGTCAAAATGTAGTTGTTCCTAGTCAAACCTCCTTTTYAGATATCTAGAATGTAATTACAGATAGTCAGACAAAGCAGATTTTATGTTAAAATGGCCTGCCTTGGTGTCCATATTATATAGTGTGGGCACTTATTAGTGGTAGAAACCAACACATAAAATGGCAGAAGTGAGATTGTTGCAAAAAAAAGGTAACATTGTGTTGTATTGGCTCCTCGTGTAGGAGGAGTACAGCAGAGAGCAGATCCCATGGCAGGACATCACATTCAACGACAACCAACCCTGCATTGACCTCATTGCAGCAAAGCCTCATGGGATACTGAGGATTCTGGATGATCAGAGCTGCTTCCCTCAGGTGAGGAACATTCAACCCTGGGACATCTGTCATCTGCATGGGTTAAATAAGACTGAACCAAAGGATGTGCTCTTTTATTTGCCAGGCAACAGACCACACTTTTCTCCAAAAGTGTCACTACCACCACGGCAACAATCCGCTGTATCAGAAGCCAAAGATGCCCCTCCCTGAGTTCACCATCAAGCACTTTGCTGGTCGCATCACCTACCAGGTATTTTTGCTGCCTAATCAGAGATAAGTGCTCATCGTAGATGATAAAAGCTAAACAATTAAGGGAAAGACTTCTCTTGAACATGGTACATTAATAAAGATGTCACTGATGCAGGTGTACAAGTTCCTCGATAAGAACTACGATCAGGTCCGACAGGATGTGCTGGACTTGTTCATTCAGAGCAGGAACAAGGTGTGTGAAGAGCCCAGGCTAACCTGTGTGATACAGTTGTAGAAAGGTGTGTAAACATGGTGTGTGTGTGTGTGTGTGATTTGGATCCCAGATGGTGTCAAACCTGTTCCTGGCTCATGCAGAGGCCACTGGGCAGCAGAGAGGAGGTCACATGAGGAAGAGCAGCTCCGTCACCAGAAAGTACCAAGCTCCCACCGTCAGCAGCAAGTTCCAGCAGTCGCTGCTGGAGCTGGTGGAAAAGATGGAGAGGTGAAGCGCTGGCGTCGCTCGTACAACACCACATATTACCTGCACTACTCACGTTTGTGCTTTTATTTCAGGTGCAACTCTTTCTTTGTTCGCTGCATTAAGCCAAATAACATGAAGGTAGGCCTGGACTCTGTATTTCAGACCTCTTGGTGGACATTTGTGTAAATTAGTGTATTTATGTGTTTTTATCTGTTTGTAGCWATCAGGTGTGTTTGAGGACGAGCTGGTGGGCAGTCAGCTGAGACACTCTGGAGTCCTGGAGACCATCAGGATCCGTAGAGAGGGATATCCTGTCAGAATGTCATTCTATGTCTTCCTATTTAGGTACTATACACACAGAACATGGAATAGTTTAAAAATAACTTAAAATAACAAATAAAATCCTAATTTTCTTATGAGAAGTTTTGAAGCTGAAAGGTATTGTTGCCAACAAATTTTAAGCAAATTTCATTTATTATTAACTGTTGAAAAGGATTATTTAAAAGAAGAAAACATTCGTGGTAGTTGCCAAACTTGTTAGGAGTGGAGTTTTGATTAAATCGTCAATTCACAAAAAGCTCGTGAATGGTTAAATGTACATAACAGTACAATCAGAAACTTACTGAGCTAGCATGTTTGACTGGTTTAGCTGTGTTGGTTTTGAAAAACAAAACAAAACCTCACAGTAAATCAGCACAGACACATTTAACCAGCTGTCAAACACGGTGGTGCAGGTTTGATGTTTTGGGCCTTCTCTGCTGCCATGAGACCTGGACACCAGAGCAGACCATGAACTCCTTTATATACCAGAATACCCTTTGAGTCAAATGTTCTGTCACGTGTCAACACTTCTATGTGAATGTGTGTCTTCCTCAGGTATAAGTCTTTAGTGGGGATTCGAGAACTTCCAGCAGCAAATGGCGAAAACTGTGTGATTTTGCTCAGTAAGCTGTGTCCCCTCCGACCGGGAGCTTTCCACATTGGTGTCWCTAAGGTGGGATCATTTATCGAACCTAAACCTGTTAATTGTCATTCAGTTCTCCAGCCCCAGTTTTTGTTGCCACATTTACCCGTTTTTTATTTATATTTTTATTTTATTTTTTTATGTCACACTGATAATCAAAGGTAGCATCATGTTAACGTYTCTGTGCATGCAGCTGTTTTTAAAGGAGGACATCTACCAGCTGTTGGAATGCAAAAGAGAGCGATCGCGTCAGCTCGCTGCTCTCACCTTGCAACGTTACACCCGAATGTTTTTCGTCAGAAAGCGATTTATTGACTTCCGTAAGAAGATGATCAAGTTTCAGGCCTGGTGCCGGGGCTACCTCCTCAGGTAAGAGACTTCATACAAATCCTAAAAGCTCAGGAGAGATAAAACTGTTAATACTGGAATAGGTGTTTCATTTGGCAAACAGTAGAATTAACTAAAAAAAAGTGTATGAACTCATTAAACTACAGTGTCAGGAATGGAAGGGTAATAAAGTCTCAACAACATGAACAGGATTTATTAAAACACACAATTACAGACAAACTTATGTATGTGGACGGCTTGCATAGGTCTATCTGTAGCATTGAGTTAGGCTATGCACGTAAAGTATATGGTAGCAGAGGAGTGATTTGAGCTTGTTGTGTCTGAAAATATTAAATTAATCTGTGTAAGAGAAAAATTCATATGACCTCCTTTTCTACTCCTTTCTTTAGGAAGCAGTATGTGAAAATGAGAAACAGTTTGGTGCGATTCCGCTCAATTGTCCACATGTATGTCAACCGCAAGCAATACATCAAGGTACTGCATTCATTTCTGATGATTAGTATTGATTCCTGCTGAGAGAGTAAGTCAGAGTGAGGATTTTTTTTGTGTGCGTTTGTGTGTGTGAGTGTGTGTGTGTGTGTGTGTGTGTGTGTGTGTGTGTGTGTGTG
>NW_013952440.1:875933-887485 GCF_001266775.1 Austrofundulus limnaeus | reverse complement strand
TGTGTGTGTGTGTGTGTGTGTGTGTGTGTGTGTGTGTGTGTGTGTGTGTGTGGTATCTGTTGGCTGACGTGGAAGAGTGGTTAAGAAGAGTCGTCCTGTTTGTCAACTTAATTCAAGTTGGCTGCTGACCTTAAAAAACACAAAAATTGCAATAGTTTAGTCCATTTTATGGATACTGAGCTAACATTTGATACGATAGTACCTGAGAGTCATCCTCAACACATCATGTGAGTGCTATCATATTTTATCCGAAGCGACTTCTACAAGGTTTGACCACAATGGCTGTAACTCTGTCCTTTCTCGGTTTAAAATGGTTTTAAGCAGCTGTTTATATGGGTTTCTTCAAGTAATGATGTATCTTATAGCTTTTTTGTGTATCTTATYGTAAAGTGTTACCTTTAAAAGGTCGTTTTTGTCTAGGGGTGTCCCAATACCAGTTTTGCTCAAACCAAATACAAGTACCTCAGTTTGTGTACTCGTCGATACCAAGTACTGATACCGAGTACTGAGTCAGAGTTTAAATATTACACAATGGTTTTAAAAACACATTTCTTTTATTTAGAACAAGGTGCCTCTCCTTCCTTTTAGAGCCCCTCTGACAAAACAAATATACAGCATCATAAATACTGTTGCTACATTAAAAAATAAATTAATAAAAATACAATTTTCTTTCAACCTGTGTAAATTTCTTAAACATGGAACGGACAAACTTTTCACTTCAAAAGTAAAATGTAACACAGTCAATGGACTGTTGATACCAGCATTCCAGTACTGATAGTGGTTATGGTCCAGAGTGCATTTTGAAAAAGTACAAGTACGAGGACAAGACACTAATACTTTTGTCTGATTAATAAAACATATTGGTTGAAATATCAACAAAGAAACTGTCATTATCTCCTAATCATCAGTGGCTCTGATTTGTGTCGCCCATAAAAAAGAAAATCCTGTATTTTTGAACTTCTAACACGAAATGTTTGATTTTTCTGATTTGTTCACAGATGAAGTTTGAAGCCAAAAGGAAAGTTGAAGAGGAGAAGAGGAGAAGAGAGATGGTAAAATGACTTTAACAGATTTGCAGTCAGTACTCTGCTCAGTAAATGTTTCACCAGATTTCAAAAAGAAACATTTTTAAAAAATCTTGTTTCAGGAGCTGAGAAAGCGGGAGGTGGTGAATGTCACACACTTGGTGATCCCTGCAGAGCTGGGCGCGTTGCTGCAGGCAGCAGGAGGTGCGTGGATGTCCGTCTTTCACATCGCTGTTCGTCACAGAGTGTCCTTCCGTATAATTCATGAACTGAAGGTCTGACAGCTCTGCGGCTCTTTGGATCTGTCTCAGCTCATCAGCAGCTTAAAAGATGATTTAAGTGAACCTGACACAACAGGACAGGAGTGGCATTAGTTAATAAATAAACCAGCTTGTAATTAGGGACCTTAATGGCATTTTTAAACAAGTCAAAAGATAACCTGTCTGGTCAGCTTTCTAATGCTTAAATCATAAATACTTTAAAGGATTGTAAGCCTCTGTGTGCATACTGGCTAATCTTTTCGGTTCCCTCTGGTCCTGGTCTCGTCTCAGTCAGGAGGGAGCTACATGCAGATTGTTTGGCTCTACTTCAGGCTCCTCACATCCAGGAAGATGCTCAACTCACTCTGCCTCTGGACATCAACAACTTCTCTTTTTACCGCTACGTACAGATACACTTCAGGGTGAGATTATGCATCAACACAGACTGTATAAAAGCCCAGAAGCTAGCTGGAATCCTGTCATACAAAATACAGATACTGATTTCTTAACACACTGGTCTTTTTTACACGCCAAATGACCCCTTTCTATTGGAAAAATTTGACTTTAATTCAAGACGACGGCCATGTTCAGGACATAGCATAAAATAAAGGCCCCTCACCCCTTGCTGGGGTATTCAGATATTTCATTTTCCCTTTTGTTTTCTGAAATACAATGGTGTCCTGAGACTTTTGACTCACAAGAAATGCTAGACCTTTTATTTATTAGATGTTTGACACTCCCTAAATTGTATTTTAAAGCCCATGTGGTTGTGTTAGAGCAGTGGTTCCCAAAGTTGAGGTCGGGACCCACAGTGGGGTCCTGAAACATCAAGGTGGGGTCCTTAAAATATTTTTTGAAAAAATTACACAAAAAAATGACAACTAAGAACATTTTTTTTGTCTTTGTCGTAACAAAATAATAAGATGAGTGTACTTAAAATGGACAAAAATAGCGTAATAAATAATGATATGCTCTTGTTTATTTGACGTGAAAACAGTGTTTATCATCTGACAGTAACTGGGGGCACAGGTCTCTGCTGCTGGTATTTTGTGGGTCTAAAGCTGAAAAGTTTGGGAACCACTTTGTTAGAGCAAGTTTAGATTTGAACAGACTGACACGTCAACATTCACCGGACCACCACTACACATCGTAATACTTTGAGTTTTGCTATTTTGGCATCGTCCTCTTGAACGTTTTGAAACAACTCTCTGAACAAGCACAGATAAGTAACCTGTGAAGGCTTTTTTAACTACCAATGGTTGGTTTCAGAATGACTTCGCTAATTCTTACCTCAAGTACATACAAGTGCAAGCCTGAGCACTCACAGTAGAGCACAAGCTCCTAAACATTCCTATATGCCAAAGTAATAGCATCCCAGCATTTAGAGTTTTTTTTTATGATTTACGTACCTTATAATGACTAATATTTTCTAATTTTTTTCAAGTTTCAGACTTGGAAAAATCATTAAAGAGCCTAAATTATTCAGCAGAGACATAAAACATCTGACAATCTTGCTGAAGATGAACAAACTTTACTGTGGTATTGATATTTTTCTACTATTAGCAAAGCAAACAGTAAAGTGAACAGTAAAACAGTAAAGTGAGGGCAAAATGTCTTGACATAGAACTAATGAGGTACAATGAATGTTTACCTTTAATTAATTGCAATTGGTTTAATAATTTGTGTGACTGATGTGAGCAATAACTCATAAAGCACATAATGTAATTTCAGTTCGTATTACATGGTAAAATTGTTTGTTTTTGTAGGAGCCAAAGTTTGGACTGTTAATGCCCCCTTTGAAGTCTCCCCTGACCCGAGTGGAGGATGACGTGATAACAGAGGCTTTGGAGCTTTTCAACATGGTAAAAAATCTATACAATAGTTTTTTCTTTCTTTTTTTTTCTAAAACAAAATATAACATGTGGTGTTATGAATCAGCAAGACTTTCCACAGGCAAACCAGAATTATTTAGAATTTTTGCCTTCTTCCAGGTTTTGAGATTCATGGGGGACCCTCACCTGAATGGTGCGCAGGAAAACATGTTTGGGAACTACATCATCCAAAGGGGTCTGTTGTCCCCGGGTTTACGAGACGAGATCCTGGCCCAGGTTGTCAATCAGGTGTGGAGGAACCCAAACACTGACAACGCTGAGAGAGGCTGGCTCCTACTGCTGGCCTGTGTTTGCAGCTTCGCCCCATCTCCCAAGATGGAGAAATACCTGCTGAAGTGAGAAACAGTTTCTTGCAAATGTGGATTTAAAAATGACAAAATTTTAGATTTTATGTAATTTGAGAATAAAGCTCAGAAATGAGTGTGTTACAAAATAGCAAAACAAAAAAAAGTTTTAGCGTGTGGCCCGATTTGCTCTCCAGGTTTGTGTCGGACCACGCCCCTGCAGGTTGTCAGGGGTTGCTGCAGCACAGACTCATCCAAGCCAATCAGAAGACACAGCTGAGCTCAGGCTCCGCCCCCGAAACTGCACGGACCTATCCACTGTCGCTGCTGGAGTGGACGGCCAACAGGAAAAAGGCTAACATGGTGCTGCACGTGCACTGTTTCGACGGTGAGACAGTTTCAGATTTATTGTGCGGCTTTGTAGAAATATTTTAAATAACTTGAAGTGAGGCAATGAGAAAAGTTTATGAAGAATTATTATTATACCTCATGTAGACAGGTCTGTGACTTCAGTTTTTTAACACTCTTGCTGCCTTTGGAAGGACACACAGGGCTTGTTTGTGGTTCTTTTTGCAGAAAATGTTTCCACTCACTCTTTAAATGAGCTTAAAGAAAAGCAAAGAGCAAACTGCTGACCAGCCTGGCATTGTTTTTATTTAGAGGGATTAGTTACAGCCTGATTACCTGATCATTGATTATTTATTGCACCGTAATGAGAGCTTGAGCTCACTGGTCTTAAGAATCGTGCACACTATAAATGACATCTTTCTGATCTCTAAATGTTATCATTTTTGTGCAGGAGGTTCCTTCTTGTGTCCGGTCCATTCTTGGACCAGTGGAGAAGATTTAGCAGGACACATTCTTCGTCACAGGTCATAATGAGCTTTATGTTTCCTGCATATAGTCGTACTTAAATCTTGTTAGAAACCTTTCTTTTAATCCACTATGTTAAATTTGAACCTGTTGCTCCGAGGTCATTGTGAATGAAGACATTGTTTATCCAGAGGATTATCTGACTGGTGGAGAGGCAGCTCCATCCTCATGAAGGAGCCCAGCCAGTGGGTGGAGTTGGCGGGTCATGACTATGTCCTGGACCTGATAGCGGACCTGGAGCTCCCCGTGGATTTCCCAAAGCAGAAGAGTTACTTCATCATCAGCACAGACAACCCGGCTAAAGTCAGAGCTAATGCCAGCCTGTTAGTGAACAAAATACACACATTGGCACCACATGTGGAAAAAAAATCCCACAAACAGGTTCTGAAGTAGATGGTTCTCCTCTGTTCTCCCAGCACCTTGTTCGGAGGTGGTTTTGACTCAGATGAGGAGCTTCCATCTCCTATCAGTAGCAGACCAGCCTACAGTCTGCCCGACTCTGAAGGGTACTACAGCCATGGTACAAAAACACACAAATACAAATCAATGATACAACTGCATGTTTACAAGTAACATTCTATTTACAGATTGTACACACGCATTGTTTGTAGTGTTCTCAAATCCCCAAATGCAGAGTTATATGTTAGCAGATTTTTTTCTGGGATTTGTTCAGTTGTGGAAGAGAAACTTGATTTCAAACTTGTAAAAAGAAAATTTGCAAAAAACCTTAAAAACAAATATATTGATTTAAATTGGGGCCTTAAAGTTTGTTTAAAATATTTCAAAACTGAAAAAATAAAATAAAAATAGAAGCTGCAAAAAATTATTTAAAGCTGAAAAAAACATCTGAAATAAAATTATTTGAAACTGATAAAAAATTTTAAACTACTTGTATTTAAATATGTCTGGCATGTAATATAAATAATGGTGTATGAGAGGCTGTTGTATCATATAATTTAAAAAAATGGAATGCCATTGTATAGATTATCAATGTATGGCAGGATGTTGTGCTATATAATTTAAAAATATGGTAGATTGTTGGATCATATAAATAATATATGGGAGGCCGTTTTGTTGCATAATTTAAAAATATAGTAGTTTGTTAGATCATATAATGAAAAAAATATGACAGGCCATTGTACCATGTAATTGAAAGTATGGCAGGCACAATGAAAAATGAACACAATGAAAAAAAAACTTTTTTTTTTCAGTTTAAAATGTATGCATTTATTTTTAAAGAATTATTATTCAATTTCAAATCATTTGTTTTTGGTTTAAAAGTTTTTCTTTCAGTTTCATTTTTTTTATTTTTTTTAATAAACTTTATGGCGTCAGTGTAGCTCCAAATAATATGCTTAATCTAGATCCTGAGTGTTTCAACTTGCCAAAATAACATTTTCTTTTAATTTTTTTCTTCATGATTATATGGCTAAATAATGCAGCAATGCACATTATCATCTTGGTTAATTTTTGATTTGTTAGTTGTTTTTAAATAATACAACCTTGTCATTGATATAAACCTGGATCAGATACAGCTGTTTCAAAAGAAACACAAATGAAAGAGAGACTCACAGTTAAGCACGGAGGTGAGACCAGTTTGGTTTGGGACTCTTTACTAAAGCTGAAATCAATCATTTTACCAGTTTGACTAATATTATCTTGTTTATTTATTTAATTTATTGTCCTTTTTAAGACAAATGCTTTGACCTCAGTGGGTAATTTATTTTAGTTTTTGCAAAGATGAAAGCTCTAAAACTACAGCGTGATCCTGAATGAAATTTTCTAAGAATATATTCACTCTATAGTTTATTATTTTTCTAAAGGAGCTTTTTGGAGAAACTTTTATTCATCTTAAATCTATCGAACTGCCAAATTTAGAAAACTGATAAAGTTCTGGTTCTTGAATGGATGCTGTTGATGAGCTCTGCTTTAAAGTCTCCGTGCTGTTTGTCTGTTTCCAGCTGAGTCAGACGGCTTCAGTGACGGTCAGACTCAGAGAGGAATGGACCGGTACCTGGACAGCCTGTTTGAACCGGTGCTGTCAGACAACAGCGCAGTGAGTGCTCATATTTTGTGCATACAATACTAAACGTAAATATAAATACATGTGCAGCTACATTTAATAGTGCCAGTCGGTTAATTTGAACATATTTAATTTCTGCACTGTTGGTGCAGAAATAATGAATCTGTATGAAAATTTCACTTGTTCAAGTAACAAAAAAGGGGATTTATTAATGATATTTCAGGTTTTATTTTGTGCTCTGCCACTACAGAGCAAATGGAAGCGTTGATGGACGTTTGGAACAAACGATTCGCCCTCTCTCTTTGTGTCTGAATGGAGAGGGCAGGAAGGATGATTAGGTTACCAAATGACCTACCGTATTAGACCGTAACAGCAGGCAGCCTACATTTTACAGCATAGATGAGCTTACTTTTGCAATACATGTATAATGCAGGATAAACCAAAATGTAAACTCAATAAGTAAATAAAGACAGACAGATTCAGCATGGAGCATATCTCACTCAAGGCTCAAATAAAATTTGGCAAAACATGAGAAATTTTAGGGGAAACACCAAGTGCTGCAGTGTTTCCTTGGTTTGAACATTAACCTCTCATTAGAAAAAAATGGACTGCACTTTGTGGCCATTTTTGCTTTAAATTCCTTTTGTTGAAACAAGATTTCCTACAAACCTTCTTCATTGACAGAAACATAACTTACCTTTCTGTAAATTTTGTAATTTAGTAAATTTTGTTAAATTTGGACGTTGGTGTTTGTTTTGTCCAATTAAACTGAACTTTTCTGTGTTACCAAGTTTGTAGCTGTGCTTGTGTGTGCTGGAGCATCACCTACAGTGTATATGGTACTTCCTGGAGGGTATTCAGTTCCTGCAGCTCCACTAGAAAGAGTCTGAACCAACAGCACCGTCCTTCCCCCGTCTTCTCTTAGTTTGTTTTCCTCCAGTTTTGCACGTTTTGTCCCGTTCTTTCTGTTTTTTTTTTGTTTTTTTAAATTTGCAGGTTCTCGCTATCGGCGGTCAACTTTTTTTTGTTTTGTTTTGTTTTTAATCTCCATTCTTTGGTTGTTTCTGCCTGCCAGAACTTTGAAAAGACTGGTCTGTCGGCAAGAATGAAGGGAGGAGGAGGTATAGGCGTCACAGGGGGAGGACAAGGAGAGGGGCAGGGTTACACACCTCCCACCCGGCCCTTTCCACCAGGAATACACCCCGGAGGTAAAACTCTCAGGCTGGGCACGCTGTTTTAAATAACCTCCAAACTCTGTGCAGATTTATGTTTTAAATATTTTATACATTCCATTTATTATTATTATTATTTTTTACTTCTACCATCCACTTCCTTCTGTTTCTCTGTAGTGTATAAATGATTTAGTTTGATTCAAGCGGGACCTAAATGATGTTGATAATCAGTTTATCTCATATTTTAGAGCTGTAAAATGTTTTGACTTACTTTAATTATTTCTACACCAACATCCATGATTTAACAGGTAAATTCTGCTAAGAAAGTTGGTCAAACATAAAATCTCACTTTTAATGATATTAAAAGTTAGATTTGGGTAGTTCTGTGTTGTTAAATAAGACTTTTCACTGTTGTAGTTTTAAAGGTCAGACCGTTCATCAACATTAATCTGCCGTTGAGAAGCTGGGATGAGCTCTCTGGTTTGATCAATAATGCATAAAGAGCTAATCTTTGTAACCATAGAGGACTTGACTCCACTGGCGTTTTGTCATTTCTGTGTTTTTCTCGTGAATTTATTATTTCTGCTACTTCTTTCTCAGTAATCTGCTTACAGGGCACATTTCTTTCCTCTAATTTTGAATGTATGTTTTTATTTGCATTCAAAAAGTAACATTATACAGTTTTTTTAGAGCCACTCCAAATTTAACATTGTTAGTTATTTTAAAACACTTAAAATGTGAGCATTGACTGTACATTCACTTTAAACAAACAAAATAAAAGTCAGTGTGAATGTTAATGGTGACGGTTAGTTTCAAGAAATTTGTCAGTTTAAAAAAGATTATGCAATAATAGCTGCAAGAGTGAAAGTTTGCAAGACAGTAATAAGACCTGATGTGATGGTTTGGAAATGGTAGCTCTAACAAAAAGACAGGAAGTGTAGTTTGAGGTGGCAGAGATGACGATGTTAAGACTTTCATTAGTAGAGAAAGGAATAGGATTAGAAATGAGTTTATCAGAGAGACGGCTCAGATTGAGCAGCTTGGAGACAAAGAAAGTGAGGCAAGGCTTAGATTGTTACAAATACAGAGGAGGGGTAGTGGAAATGTTGGACAAAGAATGAATATAGAGCTGCCAGGGAGGAAAGGAACGCCACAAAAGGGGTTCACAGACGGAGTCAAAAAGAACATGCAGAGGAGGATCTCGGAACAGGTTGAGATGAWGGTAGAGGAAGAAGAAACAAATATAAACCTGCTTTAGCTTGATGCTAGATGCTTCACTGGATTAATTTGTTCAACCTATCAATGGTTTTTTTAAACTTATCAGGTGAACATGATATAACAAAAATAAATAAATAAATAAATAAATAAATAAATAAATAAATAGTATTATGTCATATAGATGCTGAGATATTTCTAAGTCTAACCGTCAATACTGTACAGTATAATAATTATTTTATCTTTTAAACTGGTGTTAATAGTAATTTCTTTCAATCCACATGTTCGTATTATATTTTTAAAATGTATATATCTCCTCAGACTGTGCATTTTAGTAGAAAGTCCAGTAAAAGAGAGGTAACACAGGTGACACTTTAATTTACTTTAACTTTGCTCCCTACTCGCTGCTTCTCAAGCTGTGCCAGTGCTGCCAGTAGCAGGAGGAATGATGCCCCCCATCCCGACTATGCCCGTCCCTTCGCACCACTATCACCATGAACAACACCAACAACAAGAGCAAGAACAACCAGAACCACTGCCACAACCGGAACCAGAACCACAACTGCAGCCACAATACCACCAGTACAATCGACCCCAACACCCCTACCGTCCRCAGACTTCCTCTCCAACACCTCCCGCCACTCGGGTAGCACCCACTCCTTTGCCCTCACGTGCCCCTGCTTCTAAGCCTTCAGCTGCCCCTCCTGCTGATAAGAATATACCCCATGTCAGTGTTGTCCCAGGTGTGCCCTCACTACCAGCCATGCCAGCAGTTCCAGGCTTACCTGTGATGACAGGTGTGCCAGGTACAACTACGGGTTTTTCAGCATGTGTGGCCTAAAGTGAGTGGGCATGATGGACTTCCAGTTTTAAGAGTGTTAAAGTGTGTTTCCTTGTTTTGCTCTTTGTTATGCAGTGAACTAAAGGTGTGTTTGCTGTCGTTTCCTCCTCCACCATTTTATTGCGGTTCTCTCACAAATGTTTCTGTTTTCTCCTCAGGGTTGGAGCAGGCAGTACTGACTCAAGAACAGCAAGCCATCATCAACCAGCAAGCTATCATTCTGGTGTGATATTCTTTCTCTCAACTCAGCTTGTCCTTTTTTATCTGCCACTGTGAAAGATTGACAAAAAATTGCCTACGTCTGTGTTTATCACTGTCAGACAAATATTTTGTGAACCACTGAACTGGTTTCTCAGAAAGTAACTGTGGCGGAAATGTCAACAAATGAGCTTTGCAAGTCAACCAAATTCAAAATGGCTGCCACAGCTAATTCACCTTAGCAAACATGAAAACRGTGATATCTCAGCCAGTTTTATAGAAACTGAGCTTAAGATTTGGTGTGGTAGTAGTGAGCAAGTGAGCGTCATCCCCAACACATATTGTAGGAACAAGCAGATAGYAAAAGMTCTTTGTTTTAAACTTTGGTATGCAAAGTTTTACTCATTTCTACGGCTGAGCACAGCTAMACAATAAATGAGCTCTACGTGGTATTTCCTGCATAGAAACAGTGTTTGAACACATCATCTTAAAAACACTGAAAACTACTACATGTATGACTATGAAATACTTTTAAAAGTAAAAGTAAGAGAGCTTTATTCGCTGATGAGTTGTGGTTGGTAGCTGCCATTTTAACAGGGAATTGCCATTGGACTGATGTTCCAGTTTAAATTTATGATTTACAAGTGGGAAATTCCCACTTCCTGGTACAACGGGGCCGCAGCAAAAGTAATCTGTGAAAATGGGTGCCAGCTACTTTTGAACCCTGTCCACCTCTATCTAGTGGTGGAAAGCCTTCATTTTGCAGGTAATATAATCAATGTGCATTATGGGAAATGTAGTTTATAGCTTTAAGGCAGCATACTCTTGTTTCAAGACATTAATATATCTTTGAAGCTCCTTGTGGGCCACATAAAATGCTGTGGCAGGTCACATTTGGCCTTCGTCTTGAGTATAACCCATGTGCTATACATTAATGTGAGTGTTAACTGTTTACACACGCTTCATGTACTGCATGTGTGATTCATGTGCTGCAGGCCCAGCAGATGACCATGCAGGCCATCGCAATCCAGCAGCAGATGTTATCCTCCTTCCCGCCTGTTGCTCCTGCTCCCCAGTCACCACCTTCCCAGCATCACACAAGCATCCCGCCACGGTCACACACACCTAGTCCTGTGAGTCAACCTGCATCATGGTTTGCYAACATATTGTAACCTAAAATATCACTTTTCAGCTTTATTGCTTTCTTTTTTTTCAATAGACCAAAGAGAGCAATGAGTCACACAAACAAAGYCCTACTGCTGCTCAGCGACAAATAAGTAGGTCTTGACCTTGTGTATATTTTTAGTAACTGCAGTAATAAAAAAAAGTTCTATTTTAAGTGGGAAGATTTTTTATATTTTGTAGGTGTAATTTGAGATTTTTAAAACCAGATGCAAAAGTCTGGTATATAGTCACTACTTTAATTGGTTAGCCCTGTAGTTGCAAGCTTATAGGCTTGTCAACTGAGAACTCTGACATCTCAAGTTTACGTTTGCTTGATTTTAATAGAAAATTTGATTTCAGGTTCAACTCGTAGACCTCCTCCTGAAGAAGTAGTTCGATCCAGTGTGAGTAACACGGAGCGCACTGACCCGAGCCACGACATCAAAGAYATCATCAAACAGCACCAGCCAACAGAAACAACATCTACTAGTGGGTCGCCCACACAAAGGTARCACAAATACACACACTCCTTCATCTAAAAGACTCAAAATGCTAGCTACAATATGTTTACATTGGCAGTCAGTCAGTCTGTTCAGTTGATATGC
>NW_013952440.1:873258-875793 GCF_001266775.1 Austrofundulus limnaeus | reverse complement strand
CAAAAAAAAAAACAAAAAAAAAAACAAGTGGGCTAATGCAAAGAGTTTTCTTTTCCTAACTATATTGGTTAAATGTTTAATTTAGTTCAAGAAGACAAGCACACTGGCAATACACAGATTTCAAACTTTTCTTGTTTTGTTATAGTACTTTATTCAATGAAAAATGCTAAAGCTATCGTCACACTGAATGACAATATCATCATGTGGATAATGTTCCCCATTAGTTGTGAGAGAGCACGATAGGTCAACAGTAGTTTTGTTCAAAGCTTCTGTTGAGATCATGGTGGTTTATTGTCCTGATGCATCACAGTAATCCCAGTAGAAAAATAAAACAAAACAAAACAAAAAAAAAAAACCAGGTCCTCTTCTTTAATGAAACGTTTTGTCTCTCCGAGAGACTTCTTCAGTCTGATAAGTTTCAGGTGAACTCAGCCTTATAAGCACTGCCTCCACATGGTGGACAAACAGACTGACCACATGCAAAAGAGGACTATCAGCCAAACAATAGGTCATTAGTGCCTTGATTGGCTCTGTTGTTTATAGAGGGTCACGTGCCCCATCACCTGACTATTGTTGGGGCCCTGATTCACACCTATTGCTCACAGTCATACTTGCAATAACAGCATTGTAGGAGGAGGACAACTGAACATGAAGGCCTCCACCTCTGTTTAATGGTGAACGGTTTTTCTTCACAAAAATGGCTTCTTTTACTCCTCTCTCAAACCAACGTTCCTCTCTGTCAAGGATGAGAACATCTTCATCCCTGAAAGAGTGACCGCTGGCCTGTAGATGAATGTAAACTGCAGAGTCCTGACCCGACAACGTAGCTCGTCTGTGCTGGCTCATTCTTTTGAACAGTGGCTGTTTTGTTTCCCCAATATATGATTGATCACAGTCCTCCTGACACTTAACAGCCTATACTATATTACTCTGTTTTTGCCATGGATCTTTGGGATGATCTGATTCTTGCAGTAATGTGTTTTGGGGTTTGAAAGCCACTGGGACGTCATGTTTAGAGAATAAACGTCTCAGTTTCTCTGAAATGCCTGCAACGTACAGAATGACCACTAGTCTGGGATTGGGGTCTTCATTTTCACCTTGTGGCTGACTGGAATCCTGTTTGGGTTTCTTGTCTGCTTTCAGGAAAACCCAGTTAGGATGACCACACTGCTCCAGGGCCTGTTTTGTATGGTGGTTTATTATTATGGAACCAGTGCAATAGGGACCTGGGTGGAGAGAGAAATCCATTACACTGAGTATGCACATGGTTGTCAAGAATTTGAAGTGTGGCTGGCCATGTTGGTCTTATGCTTAAGCTATGACCATCCATCTATCTATTGTCTTTACCCACTTTACCTTTCTTGGTCGCAGCGGTCACTAGTGGTGCCTATATCCAGCAACATCCTGGACACATCACAAGTCCATCATAGGGACATATAGAGACAAATGAGATAATTAAAAAAAAACTCTAACCTAGGGACAATTTAGAGTTAGTTACATTACTGTTTTTAGTCTGTGGGAGGAAACCAGAGTGCCCGGAGAAAACCCATGTGTGCTCAGAGAGAATATACAAACTCTACCCAGAAACATCTCTGGCAGGGTTTCCATCCTGTCATCCTCTTGCTGAGAGTTGGCGCAGTTGGCGGAGCTAAGCTACGACACCATCACACTATTATCATCATGTTAGCACGGTGTGATCTTCTAGCACAATTTGAAAAAGTTCAAGAGTGTTCCAGAACTGGCCCAGGACACGGTGCAATCTTGGGAGTATAGTAACATTGTGGGAATGTGCTGATAGAGTGTGGTGAGGTCACAGGGCAGCATCATAGGGGCTTGAAAAAAGCAGGGAAAAGTATTTTTGGATTACTAAGAAAGTAGTGTCATTATTACATTCTCACTGGTTTTCCAAATTTGCCAGAATCCAGACATGTTATTAGACTTTTGTGTAGTAGGGTCATCCTATGTGAAAGAAGTGTAACAGCATACAGGTTTTCTTCTCTTACAACTGGTAAAAATGGAAAGCATGAAAAGTTTTGCCCGTCCAGAAACAAACCAAAACCTACGGGTTGAAAGTTAAGACTGTTGCATCGCTATTCTCAAATTTACTAATAAAGAACTGAATATTATCAATATATATATAACTTATTCTTACAGAAGAAACATATTCCTTCCTTGATTTAAAAAAACTATGATTTAGGTAGTTGTGGTTAAATTGTCCTGTTGAGCAGATTATCAGGTTTGCCTCACCCATTTCTGTCAAATTTAAAAGATGATGGATCTGGGTTAGGGTGTTTACTAGCTTATTAATCATTTATTTCAACACAGCTAATAATAATGACCACCACATCTATGGCAATTTGTTTAGCATTTATTTTGACACATCTAGGAAAAGTGATGGAAAGAAGTTTGGGAGGAAACCCGACCCTCATGATGAAGCTATGGAGATCCTTAAAGATCAGATGGCAAACCCCCCACAACCGGTAAATCCCAGCCCACACACACACACACACACACACACACACACACACACACACA
>NW_013952440.1:870429-873079 GCF_001266775.1 Austrofundulus limnaeus | reverse complement strand
CCCCCCCCCCCCCCCCCCCCCACACACACACACACACGCACACACAAGCTAAAGTTTTAGCTCACTGTTTGAAAATCTCAGTCTCAGAAGAAGCCTCAGCCTTCCCAACCTAAAGAGGATGGAGTTGAAGTTGCCAAAACAACCAAGCCACGTCCTGCAGGACCAAGCAGCTCCAGCTTACCACCAACTCCCCCTCCAGGTGAACTGATTATCTCAGTTTTTATTAGTAAACCACAAAAGAAACATAAAAACCTCCAGCGTACTTCACATCTGATAATATTCAACATGATTTAATCTGTGTCCAGTCTCCAGAGATTTACCAGTGGAAGAAGAGCTTATTCAGACTCAGCTCCACAGCAGAACCAGTGATGAATACTACACCTACTCTAATGTCCCCTGGAAACTCTTCATGAGGAAGGAGGTGGGCATCGTATCAGTTTTTATAAAGTTTTAACATCACATTTGTATGACATTGTTCGAATAAACACAAACTTAGCTCTTTTACTTTTCTCTGTTTGCAGGTTTTCTACCCAAAAGAAACGCTGAACAATCCACTGATTCTTGACCTTATCTTCAGACAGGTTGGTTTAAAAAAATCTTCTGATTTTTCCTATAAAGTATTTTTTAAGTCCAAGACAATTAGTTATTTTATTTTTACTGAATGTCTAAATAGGATGATGTTTAAGAGTATGGCAACAAATACGTTAAAATTCCAACCATGACACTGTAATCTTGTTTTCACAAATGGTTTTAAGCATCAAAGGTTTAAACTGAGATGTTTTGCAAAAAACATGCTATTTTTTAAAGTTTGAAATTAAAACATGTTTTCTGTTGTGTTGTGTTAGAATGGAAGCCCAGAGAGCACATTGGTAGAAACTGATGTCCATTTTTAAGATAACTAATGGATTTTTTTGTTATTTTTATGGATGAAATAAAATGAACTAATAAAAGTAAAATTAAATAAATAAAAAATTTTCATAAATTATCCATCCATCGATTTCTGCACATTTGTGGTTTGGTCACAGAGGAAATTAAACATCCCAATCAACATTTTACGTCACATCCTGGGGCTCACAAAGCTTTCTCATTCCAGAGAGGATCCATAATTCATCCATTCACCTCTGGTTCTGGATCACCTCCCAAAATACCAGAGGGAGATTAGATGTCTGATCCAATGAGKTATATTGAACAGAGGTGTCACGCACACATCAGAAGATTAATCACTGTGGTGTGAGCGCGACACCRTATTGGAAGGGGCAGGCTGTCAATGTAAACTATTTATCATGGCTAGAAATGCAYATAAATATTAGKTTTTCATTKGTCAGCTTCTGCCTAGAAACATAATTCATTGCAGATATGTGTACCTTGGCAACATGTTTTTACCTGATATAATAATATTTACTGACAAGCATTTCTATCAAATCAAAATAATGGTTGTCAATGGCAAACTGAGTTTCACCAGTGTGTTGACCTAAATTTAACATGTCACAGTTGCCGCTTTCAGCTTTACCAGCTAACGGKACTGCCTGTTGTCTTTGTCCTGAMCAATATGGCTGCTCGCTACAACCTTGAAAAGTCACACCATAGCACCTCTATCCAATTTACCTCATTGGTCTGATCCTACCTGATTCCTTTTGATGAAGAGAAGCTGCATCTTTACTCCAAGCTCAACAGCTCCCTCTAGATGACAGAGCTCCTCAGCTAAGGCTGAGACTGGCCAYGCTATGAAGGAAGCTCATTTTAGCTGCCTGTGTTCGGGTTTCTTGTTCGTTTGAACATGACCCATCATTGAGGTTTATGCAGCAGTAAATTAGGAGCTTTGCCTTTAAGCTCAGCTTCTTCTTCACCATGACAGACTGAAGCAACAGCCGCATTATTAACCCAAATAAATCCCTGATCTGTTGGTTCATCACTTTATTTTGCCATGACTCACCCATCCATCCAATRCCTTCTGCTTGTTTCTAAGTCAGCCTGCAGGGGCAGCAGCTTGAGCAAAGAGGGCCAGGTATCTCTTTCCACAGCCRCCTCTTCCAGCTCTCATAAACAAGACACTACCTAAACTCAACCCAGTTTAAAAACTGAAGCCTTGTGGGTCATTTTGAACCGAGTGRAGCATTCCACATTTTTTAAATAACAAACCATAGCCTCAGACTTACAGGACTCTTCTTTAGGGAGAAATTATTTCAAACTCTCAGTACTTCATTAGAAACCAGAAACATCTTGCTGGCAACTGACTCAAACTGAAATGGTCACATCAAGCATTGATCATCTCCAAGTGTCATGATAGTGATACTAATTAAACAAAGAGGACCGTTCACCTTTGAAACATAATCTTCTACTATCTTGAGAAAACAAATGTTATTTCTGAAAATGACAAGATAAGACAAATTAGGTTGTATAGGGAAACATTATTTAAAAAAAGCTACATTAGTAGCAGCATTCCCAGCTGTTGTCGTCTTCTACCTGACTAAAGTTTTTTTCCTGTCCAACAGATTTGTTTACATTATTGAATGTATATTTCTTTCCCAGGTTGTACATGATACCTTCTGTGAGGCTTGTGTCCGCATCAGCCAGGAGGAGCGGCAGAAGATGAAAACCTTGTTTGGTATTAAAATAATAATAATAATAATAATAATAATAATAATAATAA
>NW_013952440.1:860728-870367 GCF_001266775.1 Austrofundulus limnaeus | reverse complement strand
TAATAATAAAACTACCACACACATCCTAACTCTGTACTAAAGAGGCATGGATTTGCTTCTACTGTAGCTGGAAGCTTTGGCTTGCGCTCAGAATGTGATAACTTTGATAACTCMTCCTTCTCTTTGACAGCGGAGAACAAAGTGGATCAGACATCAGGAACACACGACGAGAACCTGAAGAAGAAAGTGGTCGCCGTGGCCAAAGACTCGTGGGAGATCTACTTCTCCCGTCTTTTCCCAGCCTCTGTGAGTTTGAGTGTGAAAGCTCAACCCTAATATTATCCCTCCAAGGCAGCCCACCTCTTCCATTGACCTGTATGAGTTTAAGCCTTCAGTGGTGTGTATTGTCAGATTGTGGTGTGTGTATGTGCGTGTGTGTTTCAGGGCAGTGTGGGAACAGGAGTGCAGGTCTTGTCTGTGTCTCATAAAGGGATCAAACTGCTGAAACTGGTGAAGAGCAGCTCTACAGCTTCAGACTACTTCAGAGTGCTGAGGCCTTACAGGTGATCAGAAAATACTTATGTTGAAATAATCACATGTAAAACACCAAATATACTTTGCATGAAAAGTAAGGTAATTTGTGTTTGGTAGATTATTTTTTGTTGTAACAATGTTTCTTGGCATTAAATCTCATACTGGGCACTGACTGGCAGCACCTGGGGTCACCAGAAGATCCAAACATGTGTCAGTGGAAATTTTACATGTGCACAACCCACATACTCAACTCCAGTGTTGCATAAAGTACCACAAAGTGATACTTGAGTAAAAGTACAAGTATCTTACCAAAAAATTACTTTGGAAAAGTTAAAGACTCATTTAGGAAAATTACTTGAGTAAAATTCCTAAAGTATCTGATATTTTTTGTACCTAAGTATTAAAAGTAAAAGTATTGATTTAAAATGAGCAGTTAGATTTTCCGTAATGACATTTAT
This sequence comes from Austrofundulus limnaeus, assembly GCF_001266775.1. NCBI lineage: Eukaryota > Metazoa > Chordata > Actinopteri > Cyprinodontiformes > Rivulidae > Austrofundulus > Austrofundulus limnaeus. The sequence goes on along the minus strand of NW_013952440.1, from coordinate 869,435 downwards.
TAGGTGACCTCCCTCCAAAAAAAGCAGAAATGACTTGTATTAAAATTATTAATTTGTTAAATTTAGGATGCACTAGTTTCAGTTTATATACATATATCAAGGCTGCCAAAACCTTTTCTCCAAAATGAAAATCTATCTGAGGGCTGTGGCTAAATGCAATAATATAATTCATGAAATACTAATACTTCTTAAATACAGTCCTTCTATTTTAATGATTATGTCCTGCTGGAATGTGACATGATTTGTTTGTGTACAAACTAATACGGTATCAGAATTTTATATATTTATACTTCTCATTCAACCACAATTAAATTCTCTCTATCTAGGAGGCACAATTTATATGGATAGTATTTATATTTTACAATAACAAGCTGGAATGAAAACAAGCAAAAATTAAATAAAAATAACTTTCTACTTTTTGTCTTTTTAAAAATGTGAGAAGTAAAAAGTAGGCTGAAAAATAATTACTCAAGTAAAGTACAGATACCCAAAAATTCTACTTAAGTACAGTAACAAAATATTTGTACTTTATTACTTTACAACTCTACTCAGCTCTTCTTCTCATCCCACAAATGCATATTTCTTACTGGTGTCATTTAAAAGGGACATTAACAGGCTTTCAAATACTATAAGTTTTATTGCCAAGAAGCAAAGAAATAATCTACCAAACACAAATGTTCTTACTTTTTGTGCTGTTTACATGCATCACAAGAGATCACCTACACAAAGTTATTTTTTATGTTAGTTTTTAATGTTTTTGTCTCAAACTTAGTTACAGTTGAATCACAAAAATGATAGTCATCTTTTATAATTTACTGAAATGATTAAGGAAAGAGGATAAGAAACACGGCCCCAAACCTATAAGAAACATTTGTAAACTGTTAGGAACAGACAGCTGCAGAATCGGACCACACTTGAGTTAGGATCAGATTTTGGCCTGCAGCCCTGAAATTACAAAATATAAAATAAAATAGCCTATATGCCTTTTACGGCATCAGAGAACTGGTGGTGTAGTAGTTTGTAAAACGGTGTTTGCATGWAACAGTGTTAGTTTTGCTCATCTCCATTTAACCAATAGCTCATCAGACTGGTCAGATTTAAACTCTATTTAAATGAATCAATGTTGTTTTAAGTGCTACCTACAACAGGTAAGATACTAGGTGTTCATCACCTTTCTATTGAACTCCATTTCAACAGAGAAGATATATTTCATAAAAGCAAATATTTGCTTTTATTTAAAAGTTTGTAGTAAAAAAAAAGCCACATCAAAGAAAAACTATCACAGACTGTATACTTATGCTGTTCAAGCTCACCTTGTCCTCATTTTYATATAAAACACAGTTTATTCAGTTTTTTGACAATCTGGATTTTGGTGATGACGCGGGCCTGAGCTGTCTTTTTTTTCTGAAGACAATTTCAGCGTATTCGCTCTGCAGGAACAAACAAAAATAATGTAGAGTTAGATACCAACTCTTTTCATCATTTGCAACCAAAATACTTTTGTAAGTAAGTAAGTAAAGTTTTATTTATAAAGCGCCTTTCACATAAATAGATTCACAAGGTGCTGTACAATCATCAACAATGTAAAAATGGCAGAAAGACAAAATAAAACATAACATAATGAAACATCAAAACAAGAAGAATAAATTCAAAATGGTAACTCAGACACACGGTTGAGGCAGAGCATGACAAGAGGTGGGTGATTATGTATGCAMGACTGTACRCATCAAATAGGTTTTGAATAGTTTTAAGTTATTACAAATAAGACACTGTGATGACACCCTTTGATTGTTTTGATCTTTGACACTAAGCTCAGATCCTGGTTTGACATTTGACTTCCTGTGCAGCTACTCGGACATCCTGTTCTTGTCCGTCCCATCTAAGAACATGCTGGAGTTCAACCTGACCAACGAGAAGCTGATCCTGTTCTCAGCCAAGGCCATGCAGGTCAAACACATGATCGACCACTTCCTCACAGAGCTCAAGAAGGTCGGAGACACTTTGGCGTTTGACGTTTTTTTGAGTGCATGCCTGAGTGGACGAGGAAGTTTACATGTTGGTCAGAAATGAATTCCACTCAACTGGTTTTTGTCAGGACTCAGAGTACGTGGTGGCGGTGAGGAATTACATCACTGAGAGCAGGACTCAGCTCAGCTTCCACAAAGGGGACATCATCAGACTGCAGCGCATGGACGGGCTGGAGTCTGGTGAGACAGACACCACAGACRCGCTGAAGACTTTCACTGTCATAGTTCTATTTCTGTGAATCTTAGTGTTTTATGCTCAGGGAAACAGTACGGCTGCATTGTGAGAAAGAAGGTTGTGCTGCTGGAGGAGGTGAAGAAAGACACAGCTGAGTTTGGTGGGTGTTGCACGACTCCTTACTGTAACTGTGTGTCTTTGCAGACAGACTTCTGATAAATGTGCAAACTGTCTTTGCTGTTTTGTGCGCACAAATAGGCTGGAGGTTTGGGGCCGTGTTCGGAAAGTCTGGAGTGTTTCCCAGTGAGTACGTCCGTCCTGTGGCTGCTCCGGACTTCCTGGTTCTGCCTCCAGAGCGCGTGGAGCCTCGGGATAGGCAGGGACGAGTGGCTGCATCAGCTGCCATTGCAGTGGCAATGGGCTCAGCCGTGGCTGCTCATGAGCTGGACCTCTCCACAGAGGTGCAAACAACCGAGGCTGTGTCCAAATTCAGGGGCTGCATCCTTTGGAGGCGGAGGACCTCACAGCGATGCGCCGAAGGCTGTTGAAATTCTAAGGATTCTCTAACTGCGACTCACAAACCTCCTTTTCCCCCGATTTGAGGGACAGGCCCACTGTATCCCACCCTATGTCAAGATGCTTTACAGGCTGACTCAGAGACCTTTTTTGCTTATAACTGCATCTGAAGCGAGAGACAGGAGTACAGTTTTAAATAAAAATCTGGCAGTACAAAAATTAAAAGTTTAAAGCAGTTGTGTTGTAGAATTATCGAATATTATTATTACTAGGTAAGAGGACATTCACCGGGGTAAGGGCGGGAATAACGCTGAAGGTTAGATCGTCTAAATTCACAGCCACTTTCCTCCAGTCTTCACAGTCAACAAAGTACTCGGCCCACGCTGACCGAGTGCGCCGGGTTCTTCAAAGACACAGCCCCTGAATTATGACACAGCCTGAAACTTTGTCTTCTCACATCATATAACTGCATTAGTTTTCCTAATAGTACTGGGCTATTCAGCTGGTGGCCTGAGGGCTGGTAGCCTACATCTGGCCACACCCCCAGCCTAAAAAATGTTTTTTGACCTTTTTTTTTGCCTGATTTAATTAAAAACATATATTTCAATTTGTTTGTAAATTGATAATTTATGCTAAATGCAACAAAATAAACAATTTTAAAAGGTAAAGGATAATAATTCTTGTTCTGTTACAAGCTGCAGTGTTTCACCCCCGAGCACCCCCTGGCCCCCGAGCAGTTGCAATTTAGTTGAATAGCCCTGCCCTGTAATGCAGTGGTGGGCACAGCTTACCAAAAAGTTCGCTTTGCTAATTCATAGTCTGCTAACTAAATAGTTATTGTTTCACTAACGCTGAACGTGTGTCGCACAGCTTCATCTCTGAGCTGAAAGCTGGTGGGCTGACACAAATTGTTTGATGTTAGTTAGTTAGTTTTTAGCAGACTTAAAGTTAAAACCTAATTTAGGGGAAGCTAATTGGTCCGCTAAGGATTTTCAAAGATAATCCGCTAAATGCAAAATTAGTTCTACTATTAGCTAATTAGCGGAACCACGCCAACCACTGGTGTAATGTGCTGTATCATAATGCTTTGGTTTACATCAATGCTAATCTTTTGACTATATGCTGTTTATGTGTGCATCAGGTTGTAAATGAGACGTACGGGGACAACTGGAGCRCCGAACTGAATGATCTGTCTCTGCAAAGCAATCAGTACCTCATGACGGAGTTTGCCAAGAAGTACTTCAGAGAGGCACAGAGAAACAGGAGGCAAGTCTGAAGCACAATCACATGAGCCAATTAAAATAACGCATTTTCTCATTTAGGGCCTAGATTTCCCATCAGATAGGTTTAGTTACAGCTAGTTTGCAGTGACTGACTTCTGTGTGTTTTCCCTCACAGTGAACAGAAAGCCAAAAAGGGGAAAGTGGGCAGGGACCCTGCTGACATGGTCAAATTCTCAAAGGTGACTTGACACTATTTGCTATATCAACCATGAATCAGTGTATTCCCACAAACTAAATTTCTGTTCATTCACTTTTTTTAAAATCCAAATTTGCAAACCTGTAAATGTTCTTGTTCAGAACATATTTTTGTGACCTTTTCTCTCTAGTCTCCACTCCAGGAGTCTCTGATCGACTTCTCGGACAGCGGGATGAACAGAGTAGCTGCTGACGTCTTCTTGGGTAACAGAGCACTGTTACGATGTGACAAATGTAGAAGGATGGTAGAGATAACCTGTTATTTTTAACTCTAAAGTCTTTTAAAATTACCACATTTATTGGTAAATATTTTTTTGTCCAGCCATAATGAAGTTCATGGGTGACTTTTCAATGAAAGGCCAGACTGAGCAGGACCTTGTGGCTACGATACTGAAGGTAAACAACCATGAGCAGAGTTTTCATAGTAATAAATCTAAATCAAACAGGATTCCTGTGTACTTTTTGTACTGCACTGGTTTGTGTTTATACATCTTGAGTCTATAAATCTAGTTAAGTGGCGACCACGGTCTGATGAAGGACGAAGCCTACTGCCAAGTGATGAAGCAGGTCACTGCCAACACCAGCTCCAAACCGTAAGACTTCTGTTCGTTTTTTTTAAGGTGAGCTGGTGGTGTTYAAGCGATGGAGCGGGGTTACATGTGTACTTTCTTTGGTGTGTTTTGTTGCAGGGAGAGTTGTCAGAAAGGATGGAGGCTGATGTACATCCTCACAGCTTTCCACCGCTGCTCTGACGTCATGAAGCCGTTTCTGCTGAGGTTCCTGCAGGACGCCTGCGATGTTCCCGGAATGCCATACCAAGGTGCACAATCTCATCCACTAATATCCACGTGACATCAGATCCCTCACCGGCAGTTGTTTAGAATCATGTATCAAAGTATTTACTGGCTGTTGGTCTTAACGGACAGGCATTGCCAAGGCATGTGAGCAGAATCTTAAAAGGACTTTTCAATATGGTGGACGTGTTCAGTATCCCAACAACATGGAACTCAAAGCGATGCTGGTTAGTGTTTTACCTATTACTATTATTATTACGACCCCCGCACACAAAGCGTAGGCGGGAGTCATATTGTTTTTGTACTGTTTTTTTTTAGTGATTTTTGGTCAACCGTAGCACAAAAACGGCTGCACCGATCAACATGAAATTTGCCAGGGTCTGACCTACACTGCGCCAGCCAACGGTTTTACAWTAGACCCCAAATTTGAGGAGGGGGCTCCTTTCAAAGAGGGGGTGTCTGGACATGCAAAAATGCTTATAACTCAGAAACTGTTCAACATAGAAGCTTCAGATTTTTTTGGTTGTTTAGCTCTGATGAAGCTCTATCCATCAGGCCCACCAATCAGTGCCCCACCCCCCCCGGACCCCCAATTTATCTGAAAAAGGGGTTTCTTGACATACAAAAATGGTTATAGCTCAAAAACTATTAAACACAGAAGCTTCAGATTTATTTTGTTGTTTAGATCTGATGAGGGGCTRTCCATCAGGTCAACCAATGCCCCCCCCCACAAAAAAAGACCCCCACCCAAACCACTACAATTTTGGATGCACCTAGTAGCATGACATTTATTAGGAATAAAAACTTCTGAGTTCTGGTGCATTTGTGCGTGCGGGGGTCATTGTGTTACCGCTATGCAGTATCTAGTTTAGAAACATTTACARTTTTGCAGTTTAACGCCTCCTGCGGTGAATCTGATCTGAATATCGTCTGTCGGTAGCAGTTGCACTCCTGTGTTCGGTTGTGTGATTGGTTGTCTATGTGCAGGCCGGGCGGAGCTCAAAGAGACAGCTTTTCCTGCTCCCAGGTGGGATCGAGAGGCACTTGAAAATCAAGACCTGCTCTGTAAGCGCGGCTCACTCACAAACATAGTAGGACCTCTTAGATAAAGCAAAAATAGTTGTGGATCTCTAATAAAAAAGTATGTAAATATAATGTTTTTGTGGAAGATGATTAGTGTGAAAACTGTCAATGTCAGGTTGCTTTGGATGCCATTGAAGAGGTCTGCATGGAGATGGGACTTCAAAGGCTGGAGGCATTGGATGAATACGCCATCTTTCTGGTCACACACAGAGGTAATACGGGTCTTGTTGCAGATGATCGTTAAACACTTCTTGCACTGCTTGATGTTGCGTTGTGAGATGAAGCTAAATAGAGGATACCTAAACTTCTTTTCTGTACAGGTCAGAATGTGCGTCCTCTAAACAAGCGTGAGTACATCCTTGACGTTGCCACAGAGGCTGAGCCGGTGGACGCCAACTACAGTTTTTGGTTCAGAAGAGTCATCTGGAGTCTGGCTCTGAAAYTGGACAACGAGCTCTATGTGACCATGCACTATAATCAGGTACCTCTCTAATGTTTACATTTATCATTGTTACATGAAGGCATTTCCAAGGTTGAGGGACATAAAGGTGCAAACAGTGCTGCAGGATCCTCTGGATGTTACTTAGCAGTTTTGAAGGTTTTTTTTTGGGTCAAATATTGGTCAGTAATTCGTTAAATCAGCCATGGCATCAGTCGTGCAACACAGTGTATAGAGAAAGAGCAAAAATGTTTGTTTGAGAAAACAGTGACAAACTAAACAATCAAATTAGCTAATGTTACGTTTAATTTTTTGTTTTCAAAACCAAATGTCATTTTTGAGAATATGTTTTAAAATGGGCCCATATGTAGCCCAGCCTGGATGAACCATTTCTTGATGCTCCATGCTCAATGACTGAGATCTAATAGTACTGATAACTATGAAACCAAATATTTATGAATGACCAGACTATCCATTCAGCACAATTAAATGAAATACATTTATACCAGTTACTGCAAATATCATTTTATAAACCTGTACTTCGGATTGCCATAAAATAAGTGATTTCTTACCCTTATTTTCATGCCAACCCTCCCTCAACATGAAACTTCTGAGAGTATTATTTCTRCAATGGTTAACGTTGAAGAGCCGTCCCATGCTGGATGTTTTCCAGGTGTTGCCTGACTACCTGAAGGCCTTGCTGAGCGTGGTTCCTCAGGGAAAGCCCAGTGAACAGCACATGCAGCAGATTGCAAGGCTGGCAGCTTTGCAGCACCGTGCCAAGGACTCCATCTACCTGCCCACTCTGTAAATATATATGGTTTAGAACTGCAGCATGCCTCAAAAACACAAGTCCTTTTATTTATTACATTAGAAAATGAACTATGCACCACAAGTCTTTACCCTTTATATTTTCAGATACTCTTGCATCTTRGCGTTTTACTGTTTACATAAAACACCAGCCTTGGTGTGTTCAGTGATACCAAGCTTGTTCTTGTGTGTGTTTAGTCGTGAGGTGCAGGAGTGTGTCCCCCCGCCRTTCTACAGCAAACAGGGCTCCCAGCTGTGGCTGAATATGATAACGCAGCACATGCAGCGCGTCCAGCCTTTGAACCCACACCAGGCCCGTGCACAGTTCCTGGGTAAGAAACCATTTGAGCGAAAGCTAGGTTAGCTGACTGACAGAACAAAATCAACTAAACTGATGAAATAGAGTAGTGAAGAAAAATCTGCCATTTTAAAGGATTATTTTATCAGGGTTAGATTGACATAATGATGGAACTTTTTGTGTATTTTAACACAGGTCTGGTCAGTGCCTTCGCCATGTTCGGCTCCTCTTTTTTTTACATCCAGAGTTTGAGTTCTGCCTCCATCAGTGCCCCGTGCATCCTGGCTGTTAATCTGAACGGACTGCATTTTCTTAACAAGGATACTCACGTATGTCTCTCTCTTTCTCGCTCCCTCTCTCTCACACACACAAACATGTTGTTTTTTTCTATCCTTGTGGGGACTTTGCATTGACTTCCATTCATTTTTTTGGTCATTTATATGGCCTAACTCTGACCCTTTACCCTAACCCCAGTACATACCTGACCCTAAATCTAGCCTAAACACAATTGGTCCTAAAACCTAACCTCTCACCCAAAATCAGCATTCGTACCCGTGGATACTTGGCCTTGGCCTCTAAGAGGAGCATAGTAGGGTTGGGCAATATTGACAAAAAAATAAATCACGATTAATTGTGTATTTAGCCGATAACGATTAATTTGACGATTAATCCCCTAGAGTCCCTGGACACCCTTATTTCATAGTCACATGACCAATTTAGTAGGAAAGATTTGCTCTTCATAAAAATCTGTTCCAAATTGTGTCAAAATTACAGACTTCAGGCTATACATCAAATTTTAAATTGTGTTGATAGATAAATAAGTTACAGAACTTTATTTAATGTTTGTCGTATTTGAAGCTGAGAGGAGCAGTGAGCGGATTCTACCTGTTGGCGTTAATCGTATTAATTGTCAAGTGCCAAAAATTAATCGATTAATGTTTTTATGACGATTAATCACACACGATACGATTATGCCCAATCCTAGAGCATAGGCTGTGTTTTTCTGAAAAATGGTCCCCATTATTTAGCAGAAATGCACACACACACACACACACACACACACACACACACACACACACACACACAC
>NW_013952440.1:856018-860304 GCF_001266775.1 Austrofundulus limnaeus | reverse complement strand
AGTAACTTTCATACTTTTCAAAATATTAAACTTTATTTAAAAGATTTTCCAAATGGACACATTACATTATTACACTGAAATATTTTGGAGTTCTTCAAAAACACTGTTACTCTGCTTTAGAAAACAAGCTCTATTTTTGTTTTCTTACACTACTGCTAACTCGCAACATGCTAAAAAAGCTGCCTTTAGCTAATGTTTTGCTACTTTTAGCTAGCTTTTTGCTGCTTTTAGCTAACTTTTGCTGCTTTTAACTATTGTTTTACTACCTTTACCTAGCTTCTTTGTACTATAGCTTTTAGCTAGCTTTTAGTTATTTTAGCTTTTAGCTACTCTTTTGTTACTTTTAGCTTTTCAGAATTATTTGCTGCTTTTAATTRTTTGGCTACTTTTAGCTGGCCCTGTACTAATTTTAGCTTTTACTGTGCCTCATGCTATATATATTTTTTTAGCATTTAGCTACCCTTTTGATTTTGCTACTCCACACCTTTAGCTAGTGTTTTGCTTCTTGTAGTTTTTAACTAGTGTTTTGCTTCCTTTTTATTGGTTTAGCTTCTTTCGCTTTCATAATTAAGTTTTAGCTTCTTCAACAAATTTCAGCAAAATCATTCAGGACACAGCATTCAGTCAGTTTTTCTACAGGAACTGTAGTTTCTCTTGTTAGAAGTTATTTGTCGTATAGTGAAGCTTTGTGGGATGTAAGTTGAAAAGTTTGGGAGTTTTTGCTTTTAATAATTTAGTATTAAAATGTTAGTTTTAATAAATGAGAGTGAAATAAGGCATTGTCTCCCTCTGCTGGTTAACATGTCTACCAAACACCACAGGAAATAGTTGTTTTAATTTATGCAGTGTGTATTTGATTTGTCACGATGTTTATTTCTAAGACTGACTTTTGTGTGTTTATAATTAGGAGGCCATGGTACGTTTCCCTCTGAAGGAGGTCCAGTCAACTCGTACCCAGAGACCAACTTCAGGCTCCAGTTACCCCTACGTGGAGATCATGATCGGAGATCTGCTCAACCAGCGAATCACGCAGCTGCAGCTGGAACAGGTGTGTGTGTGTGTGTGTGTGTGTGTGTGTGTGTGTGTGTGTGTGTGTGTGTTTTGACAGAGCTAACCATGAGCAGGAGGCTGAGGATATGTACTGTGTGGTGTTTGCTTACTGCTGATCTTGGTGTGCTCTGCAGGGCCTGGAGCTGTGTCGAGTCATCGCCATGCACATGGAAAACATGTTGTCGGTTCGAGAAAAGAGACTCACCTTGCCACCGAGTGAAATCACCCTTCTATAGCAAAAACATCTAAAATGTTACACACAAATCACAGTTTAAATCCTTATGAGTGCACTGTATCTACCTCTATTTTTAAAATTAAATATTTTGAAATGCAAAGGCCATGTTTTTGGTGATGTGGGAAAAGGCATCTAATTGGTTCGATTCTTTCTTTGTAGTTTTGGTACATAAAATTTATCTGACTACGTTTCAAACAAGAGATGGATGTCTTTCGAGAGAAATATTTTGCCTGCCATAGATTGATATTGATTGTAATATKTCAGTCTCCATTTTATGTTTAACAATACTACTAATTTTATTAACTGTGACCCTTGTGCAACATTTGTTAAAACTAAAATAAATATGGTTTTGCACAGAACAAATAGAGGAGTGCCTGTTAAAGTTGCACTAATTGTTTCAAGGTCTTGGTTCTGTATGTGTAAATGAGCTTTTCCTGTTTATGTGAAGTTCATTGTMATTAAAAAAATAGAAAGTCACCATTATTTCTTATTTTCTTCTTTGCCATGTAATCAAGGAAAGTATGAACAGGAAAAGAAGATTTATATGGCAGGTTTTGGCACTTAAAGTTTGAGGCCACATTGCATAACTGTTTTCATGAAATTAATGTTTCTTTATACAAAACATATTTTGTAAATGCAATGCACTTTTCCATATTAAATGAAAAACAAATGCATGTGAATATTTATAAACAATAAAGTTTCTAATATAACTTAATGGATTGTGAATGAACTGTTTTTTTTCTTAAACTAATATCAATGGCATTTACAACTTGCAAAATATAGAGACAAATCACAAAATTGAGGACAAAATGTACAAAACAAATATTTAGCGTTCTTTTCACCAATTAATCATCAAATGTTCTTAGTTTTTTATTTTACATCTGAATCGTTTCATGTTGAATAATAAAGTGAAACTTGCAAGAATTAAAAAAAGATGAGGGAAATTAACTTGCTCTCATTGGCTAGTTAACTTGTAATAGTTTGTTTTATTATTATTGACCTACCGTTTGCACACGGRGATACGAGTTTGTGTTTGTAACGCTTCCTCGGTGTTACGTGTGCTTCAAAACAAGCGCCTCCTCCCGGAGTCCAGAGCTGTGTGGGCGTTTCTGAGCGGTTTCTCGTAGATTTCTTTGCGCCCATTGGTTAAAAATAACGGGGTTCGCGTGAACGAGGAAAAAGAAGGGGGCTGTGGTCAGACTCCACCGCGATCTGAACAGCTTCAGGAGGGAGAGAGGGGCAGAGGAGAGAGCGAGCGGTCTCTGCAGCTGAAGCTGCTGCCCTGCTCCCCAGGCTAGTCCGTTAGTTAGCTAGCTTAGCGACGTCCGCCCTGCGYCCAGCCAGCCGCGGATCATTCCGAGTATCTGCCTTTACCTCCCGGGTTTTCTTTGCCCGACCACCCGGCTCCAAGATGATGAAGTTTAGGTTTCGTCGGCAGGGCACCGACCCGCAACGAGAGAAGATAAAGCAGGAGCTTTTCGCTTTCAACAAGGTAAAGTGACGGGACAAGAGGAGGGGAGGGAAAAAACGGGGGGTTTCCTTATTTATTGCCGCTCCCCGAAAACTAAACGAGTCTATTTTTAAGAAGCGGAAGATTACTAGAGGTTTAAATAAATTAAAAGGAAGCGTCCCACAATCTGTGAAGCCTGGCTGTTGTTAATCTGTGTAACTCTTTCTGTCCCAGACCTAGTGTTGTGTCGAAAAAAAGCTCCCCACTGCCAAAAGCGGAGAAATTAGCTGCTGATTGATCACTAGGACGTGCATTGTGTAGATTTGTTTGGAGGGTGCTTACAGGCCCTTTAAACCACTTTACAGAACCAACACTGCTTTAACAAACCACTGATAACATCTGTCACTGATTGGGCTGATAGGATTATAGATAAAAGAGATTATTTTGACTTAATATGTGCTGTTGCAGCAGTTCAAGGCATCATGTGTTTAATTAGTAATCCACATTTCATTCATGCAGGCTGTCTAAACATAACTTGCATCACTTTTTAAATGTGTCTAGGAGTGAAAATATCAATAAACTTTGTGTTTTTAGCCTACCATTGCCTGTTTAGCCTACAATGTTAGCCTAAAAGTGGTGTTTTTAAACAGGCATTTGTCCAGTTGAGAACTAGGATGTATTGATGGTCTTCACAGCTGCATGTAATTATTCTGGATGCACCTTTTTACCAACAGGTTTTGGGTTCTCCACACTTGCATCCTGCAGAGATAAACCACTGCAGCTCTGTAGCCTTGAACTCGTATTAGACTGGACGGCTGTCTCCACACTGTTGTAGAGTTCTCAGAGATCTGCCTGTCCAAATATTACATGTTGAAAGACTGAGTTTGTCACACACACACATGCAGGGAACAAAATGGGCCAACTCTATTGAAAAGAATTGTGCAAACGTAGTGCAAAGCTTGGTGATTTTGACATTCTTTTGCTTACTTTTACCAATAAAACCAATAACCATGGCTAGAACTCTGTTTTACAGATGTGGAAATAAATTTTAATTAAGTAGTAGTAGCTGAGATTTATCTTCAACATGTACCTGGTGCACTTCATGTTGAATAACATTATTATTATTATTTTTATGGGACAAATGCAAAATCCACCCTTTTAGCCATTGAAAGCATTTTGTTGTGTACTTGGAGTCTCTAGGAGTGCAGAATATTTGAATTTATCCTGGTGCTGTATAGATATCTTCATATTCTGTTTGGGTCAGATTTTTCAACACGTGCAGTTTTTTCTATTTTCTACCCTTTTTTAAAACGAACTATTGTGTCACAGCATTTGTGACCGAACTGCCTAATAAGGTCTGGACTTACCAACTACAATTTCATCATCTTCATTCTGTTTATTGGCATTTTTAATCCATTTGTAAATRAAATGTTTCTGCRTCGTTATAYAGTTGTATCTCTGCTATCAAACTACAATGGATTGCTGTGGAAGCAGGARGGGGGTGGGATATCAAGTGCCTCGTTTGGATTTAAAGAGTAACTTACCCCAAAA
>NW_013952440.1:841845-855095 GCF_001266775.1 Austrofundulus limnaeus | reverse complement strand
CCCCCCACCCACTTTGATGCATTTTTCAAATTTCACCTTGGGGCGGAGTTATCTTTTCACAGGGGGGTAAGATACACTTTAAAGAGATGAGTTGATCTGAGACACACCTCAGAAAAGGGGTGAAAGAGGGGCTTATGGAGTTACAATAAGGAGGAATTCACACCAAAGCATTGCAGTTCCACGTTATATAGACCAACTGAATGATTTAACTGTGAAAAAGAAGAATTTAAAAGCATGATATGTCCACTTTAAAACTTTGGTGTGAGAGTCAACCCTGTTTGTYTTTTAYCCAAATATCAGGACAGAAAATAATRTACATCTACAACTGATTATCTTTTAGGGTCAGCCCAACTCAAGATGGCCACCACAGCTAACTGAACTTATCAAGCACTTATCGCACAAATGACTGTTATTCAGTCAGTTTGAGTAAACTTTTCTGTGGTAGTTGCTGAAAGTCATTTGTGAGTTATACAGGGAGCACAAACAGCTCACACAAGATTTCACGTTATTACATCAGATTGTGTATAACRTTATGTTCAAGGTTTGACCAAAATGGCTATTGCTCTGTCATTTCTCAGCACAAGATGATCTTATCTCTGGTATGAAAGGCGGTGGGTGATATCCTAAGGAATGCCGTGCCTTTTTAAATATAAATCCAATTATGACGTTTGCGAATACTGAACGCTCATTTGGTGTTGAGCTGAATGTCGACGTGGGGAGCACACCGAACAATAAAGGTCTGGTTATACTTCACCAAGGCACACCTCTGTTGATCACTTTTGTGGCGCGAYGCTTCCTGCCGGAGAGTCACCGTCTGCTTTGAAGTGATGATGCACGCAAAGGGAGAAGGATATTTTTGAAAAGGAGTGACAAATGTTTACCAGCAAGACGAGTCATGGCCTTTTAAGCACAGATCAGTCAGGATGATCTAGGTCTGAATCTGCCCGTTAAAACAGCAAAGATTATGAAAAACCAGTTTGCACTTCACRTGACTTGGTTTGTTGCTCTTGGTTTGCTCATGCATATGGTATTGATATTAGCATCATCATGGAGTTTCACCCGCCGTTCTTTTCCCGTTTGTAAACAAAAGCAACCCCACCCCCCCTACCCCCACCACAACAGTCTTTTTGCATCACATCCTGCTTCCTCTGAGCTCCACCTCCTCCTGGCACCTCTCTGGTGGGTTTCCAGCTGTGTGAGGGCATGTGTGAAAAGCAGCTCCAGAGAAAGTCTGGACCACAACGTGTGCACATTACTCAGAATAGCTGCAGTGTTTATGTGTGAAAATGTGTGGATGTGTTGCCAAAATACAAAATACTAGTGAGGATGATGTGATTTTTAAATCTGATTGATACTAATTGGGTTTTTTTATTTATAATTTATTTTTTTGGATAACATTTTCTATAAGATGTTGGACTCCCTTCGCATTGTATGATAACATTGTCTAAGAAAAATGGTTTGATTTTCAAAGTTAAGTTAGCCTTTTTAAAAATTGATCTCAAAACATAATCTCTGCACAAAACATAAGGACATTTGTTTTTTAGGTTATTTCTTTGTTGTAAATGCTTCTTKGCAATAAAACTTATACCAATGAAAAGCCTGTTAATTTTCATTTAAACTCTGCCACATTTATAAGGAACATACATTTGTGGGATGAGCAGTAGAGCTGATTATGTGCTTTGCGAACATGAAAAGTTTATTAAATCTTCTCTGCCAAACAGCTTATTGTATTGATGTATTGATTATTGTTTTGAGCTTTTTATCCCCTCCAGGTGCTGCCAATCAGTGCCTAGTATAAGATTTATTGTCAAGAAGCATTGTTACAACAAAATAATCTACCAAACATTAATTTCTTTACTTTTTGTGTTAAATATATTTATCATTCGTTGACAGGTGAAAGCAGCAATGGTTTTGTCTGTGTTTATGTATGTCTGCATTTGAGTTGTATTCAAGTCCAGCCCAGTCGTCTTCAAGAACCACGACCTGCTGCTGTGCTGATATATTTCTGCTTTGACACACCTGATTGAATGAATGAGTGATTTAAAATACTCCTGCCTGTTCTCTGAGAACCATGCTGAATTGCAGAAAAACAACTAAACCATGCAGGATAGTGGCCCTCACGGACCACCATTGAGCGGTGGTCAATGCTGTTAAGCTAGCAAAATGTCTCTTGGACCACTGGTTCAATTTTAATATAAGTCTTGGAAAAGAATCACTGGATGTTTAATGTACAATAACAATTTGGAGTCATCCTAATTTAAGATGAGCACAAAAGCCATTGGATCTTTTGTTAACACAAAAATTGGTTGATACCTTTTTAATAGTAGTAGAGTGTGTGGGCGGTGAGACACTTTGGCCATGTGTGCTCAGTTTGACTGACTGATGTATTGTGTTTAAAGTCCAGGGTTTGTTGGTTTTGTTGGGACAGCACACACTTTTTTATTTTTTTGCTGTTTGGTACCAGCTGTGGTGACTATCACAGAGGTGGTCTGTCCACAGGAAGCTTACTTTGGTGTGTGTGTGTGTGTGTGTGTGTGTGTGTGTGTGTGTGTGTGTGTGTGTGTGTGTGTGTGGTTGATTTTTTAACACATGCCACAGTTAGATCTGACAAAATGAGATATCGCCTGACTTAGGCAAGTCTATGAGTTGTTAAACTTTTTGTAACGAAGCTTGTAGAGCAATTCAATAAAACAGTGCTGCTTACTATTAAAAGTAAACTTTCTCCTAATTATATTAAGACAATCCTCCCTTTTAGACGCCTTTGTGACCGTACAGTCTGCTGTACCCAGACAGAGCTTTTCAATAAAACTGGGTGTATGAATGTTTGTATGTCTTGTGGCYTCTGTTAATTTCTCCCCCATCTGTCTTCCTCACGCCTCTTCTCTGCCCTCTTTTCTCTTAGACTGTGGGGCATGGGTTCCCTCACCAGCCCAGTGCTCTGGCCTTCGACCCCAAGCTGCAGCTGATGGCCATCGGCACAAAGTCGGGCGCCATAAAAATGTATCCTTTCATCATAGGTGAGCCACTGCATYGAACAGAATTAGCTCTGAAGCCATCAAAACTCATCTTTTGCTGTCAGTTTGCATCTTACCAGTGGCCTTTATCTCCCCGTCGTCTATAAGTTCAGTGCTAGCCAACATCACCACTAACCCTCTGGGTCTGACAGCGCTTCATTGTATTTTTCTTTTTTTAAACGATGAGGAAATGCCAAGCGGTTGTGACTGCAGAAGAGCTGTTTATATAACATGGGTCCGGTGGGGCTCTGTGCGTGATCTCTGTGGGAAGTTGTGCTGTCTGCTTCACTGAGGTGGAGTCGAGACGACTGATCTGTCACAGTGTTAAAAGAATGGTACAAAACTGTTACATAGTTTACATGGAAACCTTTTATTAGTTTTCATTGCACGAACACAAACACTGTCTATCAAACACTACTAACCGTCCCAAATCTAAATTTGATTAGTTTTTACATTAGTTGTATATGTATCCATCTTATGTCCATCTTAATTTCATTTGTATACAGTTCTCTGTAACTTATGTCTGCTTGTCTCTAACTGTATTTTCACACATTCTTCTACGATGTGGCTATTGCTGTAAGTGTTCTTGGGTGTCCTGAAAGGTATTTGCTGCAGAAACATTTATAATTCTTCCAGAATAACCATGTATTGGAAAATTGATGACTATTTAAAGGTTTTAAAAAAACGTGTTTGCATAAACTCAACAAGTGAGGATAAAAAAATATGTAGTTCTAAGATGGACGCAATCTTTGATCTTGGCCCTGCTTGGATTAGCCATTAGCTCATCAATCTGATCAGAATAAAACTCTGCTTCTCTAAACTGTAGTTGTTTAGAAGAAAGATCAACCTAATTTTAGGGCAGGGCAATAAAATAATAATGATATAAACTGTGATCAATATTAATAGAAAATCTGTTCAATAGAACGTTAAAAATTTCACTTACGGAAACTTATGGACACGAAATTTACGTAGGGAAATAAGTTGCGGACCAGAGACTGTGACATCACACAACATCTACTGAAGCTGTAAAATCACTACCCAGTTGCTAAAGCCCAGCAAAGCAAGGTTGGTGGCATCAGCTAACTCCATTTTATTAAGCTAACAACAAGCTGTTGAGTAACATGCGCAGTAGCAGTTTCATGCTTCACCTTTATGCGTCATAACTGCTCAAAAATGAACAAGAACAACGTGGAGTGTTTGGAAGAAATGAGTGCAACAGCTCGAAAGTAAATTGTGGACAAAAGAGGAAATGTTGCGTCGCCAGTTTGGCCGGATTAATCAGCCTTTTTTCTCCTGGTTCTTATTTTAAAGGGGTAAAGCAAAAAACTAATCACTAATTATCTACAGTATATTGACTGAAGGAGCTCCTATAAACATTTTTCAACCATATTGCCCACCCCTACTTAATTTATAGTTTCATAGCTGTGATTAGTTTTGTGGTTTACAATATATTTTCCACAGTAACTAAAAGCCTCAGGTCAGGGGTACTATTATCAACTAGACTGTCTTTTCAAAACCATTAAAGAGTTTATTTGTTTGGTCTTTCAGTGTTCTTGTGACACTAAAATTAAAAGAAAACAATGATAACTTAAATCTGCTGTGGCTTGGATGCTTAAAATACCCTTTTTGGTTTCTAAATCTAGACAGAACCTTACCTCTGACCTTGGTGCAGGCACTACAGGATTCTCCCAGTAACGCCGGATGAGTTGAAGTGCAGCAGCTGTGGGAATAAGTGTTGGTTTGGTTTGTCTGATGCGTTGCAGCAAAACTATAATTTGGCTCAGGGTTTCAATCGCGTCAGACGATCCACCAGCTTGACGGCTGCCGCTCCGTCCACACAACACTGTGACTTGTCTGTTGTCTCTGAGGCAGACTGCTCTGTCATGCCTTTAGAGTGAGGACAAATACTCTGCTGTGGTTTTTTGAGGGTTTTTTTTTTTTTGTCTTCTGTTCAGACAGGTGAGCTGCTTGGAGCACAATCACCCTACCACAGTAAAAGCTTGATATTTAGATTAAAACTTTAGCATCAGTTGTCTTAAACTGTTACATATACACTCACCGGCCACTTTATTAGGTACACCTGTCCAACTGCTTGTTAACACTTAATTTCTAATCAGCCAATCACATGGCGGCAACTCAGTGCATTTAGGCATGTAGACATGGTCAAGACAATCTCCTGCAGTTCAAACCGAGCATCAGTATGGGGAAGAAAGGTGATTTGAGTGCCTTTGAACGTGGCATGGTTGTTGGTGCCAGTAGGGCTGGTCTGACTATTTCAGAAACTGCTGATCTACTGGGATTTTCACGCACAACCATATCTAGGGTTTACAGAGAATGGTCCGAAAAAGAAAAAACATCCAGTGAGYGGCAGTCCTGTGGGCGGAAATGCCTTGTTGATGCCAGAGGTCAGAGGAGAATGGGCAGACTGGTTCGAGCTGATAGAAAGGCAACAGTGACTCAAATAACCACCCGTTACAACCAAGGTAGGCAGAAGAGCATCTCTGAATGCACAGTACGTCGAACTTTGAGGCAGATGGGCTTCAGCAGCAGAAGACCACACCGGGTGCCACTCCTTTCAGCTAAGAACAGGAAACTGAGGCTACAATTTGCACAAGCTCATCGAAATTGGACAAGAGAAGATTGGAAAAACGTTGCCTGGTCTGATGAGTCTCGATTTCTGCTGCGACATTCGGATGGTAGGGTCAGAATTTGGYGTCAACAACATGAAAGCATGGATCCATCCTGCCTTGTATCAACGGTTCAGGCTGGTGGTGGTGGTGTCATGGTGTGGGGAATCTTTTCCTGGCACTCTTTGGGCCCCTTGGTACCAATTGAGCATTGTTGCAACGCCACAGCCTACCTGAGTATTGTTGCTGACCATGTCCATCCCTTTATGACCACAATGTACCCAACATCTGATGGCTATTTTCAGCAGGATAATGCGCCATGTCATAAAGCTGGAATCATCTCAGACTGGTTTCTTGAACATGACAATGAGTTCACTGTACTCAAATGGCCTCCACAGTCACCAGATCTCAATCCAATACAGCATCTTTGGGATGTGGTGGAACGGGAGATTCGCATCATGGATGTGCAGCCGACAAATCTGCGGCAACTGTGTGATGCCATCATGTCAATATGGACCAAAATCTCTGAGGAATGCTTCCAGCACCTTGTTGAATCTATGCCACGAAGAATTGAGGCAGTTCTGAAGGCAAAAGGGGGTCCAACCCGTTACTAGCGTGGTGTACCTAATAAAGTGGCCGGTGAGTGTATATCCCGCATGTTTTCCTTTGTGGGACCTGCTGTGGAGAGGAAGTGATTTATCACAACAAACATGTCGGTGTCCAGATCCAAAACTGTATTCATAGCAGCTGTGTATAATTATGTAGTCAGAACACATTTATCTGTGTGTGGAAGGGGCCTGTGCATGTTACGTGCAGATGGATCAGACTAGAGAATCGACTCTTTTAGATGCTGCTTTAGGAAAGCAAAGAGAGAGAGAGAGTGTGAGATGCTGGTGGTACCAGGCACTCGCACCACAGAGAGAGAGAGAGAGAGAGGGCGAGATGGATAGAAATGAACAGAGGCAGTAAAACCGGGGGAGTAAGGCATAAGAGCTCAACTCTAAAATGTTGTATAACATAAAGCTAACTTATCACCCTACATTTCAWCAAAGTCCCAGCTGCTTTTGACTTATAAAAGATATCAACCACAAAGTACCTAAAGTTTTTAAGTATACATGCAGGAGCTATAAAACGGCTACTGTAGTGACGATGGAACCTTCTTTAAAAAAAAAAAAACGAATACATATTCAGTTGTTCTTGGTTAAAAACAAAAACATGAAAACTGAGAAAAGAAGCAACAAAACAGGTTACCTCACACTAAGTATTAATGACCAACAAACATGGTGTGAAAGTTAGGGCTGTGTATTGGCAAGAATTTGGTGATACAATACTTATCATGATACAATATATTGTAATGTAACCAAGGTGAGATATTAACATCTGTTCTCCAAAAAAGTTATTTAAAAAAACTCAGCAGGAGCCTGTCTAATCTGCTCAGATTCAGCCATCAGTACTTAGTGCTAATGTTTATTTACAATGCTAAYGTTTGAGCTAGTATTATGCTTTAGAGAATCTATGCAGTATCGGGAAATGAAATATCATGATATTTGAGTGTATTGATTGATTTTTTTTTTTACAGTAAAAGTGTTCATTACCAGATTTATCAATCTATGACTAGGAAAGAATAATCATGCAGTCTAAAAAAAGACATTCTTTGATCACATAGAAGATGAAGCTGAAAATGACAGAAAACCTCCCTATTATATATTTGTGTAAACATAGCCTGAGAATTGTCTTTAGAAATGCCATGTGATAAATTCAGTTTGATATTTAGTGATGTATTCATTAGTAGGGGTGTAAGAAAATATCGATACACTGAAATATCGCGATATTTCATTTCCCCGATACTGTATCGATATTCTAAAGCCCTGTATCGATTTTTTATTAAGGTTTAAAATGTCAACTTTCCTGCCAGCCATTCATTTTTATGTTGTTCAGCCTCTGACCACTAGTTGGCAGCAGTGAGCCAGACATTCGGCTCCTCTACCTCTTGAGCTCCAGAGAGTAAGAGAGCATTAGCATTGTAAGTAAACATTAGCTTCATGCTCCGATAGTTGAATCTGAGCGGAAAAGACCGACACCCTCTGCCTTCTAAGCTGAGGTAAGGTTACAAACAGTTACTTATTTGTCAGAATGTCTGTATTTTAAGCCAAATTAAGTGTCTTTTGCGCTCTTTTTTCCAACTGTAGTCAGCTTTCACGTTACGCATATAGCGCATGCGTCTTTCACCTCGAGTGAGCTCGGCACTCCATCTGTGACATAAAACTCTTGTCTGTTGCCCTCATTAGCTACGTTTACATGGGCAAAAGTAATCGGATTAAACAACCGTTCTGAATAAAAATGCGTCATGTAAACACTTAATCAGATCATCTTATTCTGATTGTAGAAAACTGACCTGTGTGCGCATGTCTGCTGACTTTCATCCACCCGGTGGGACAGCAGCGCTGCAGCTGCGCTGCACACCGCACAGAACTTTTCCTCCTCGCTCTCTTAACAGATGAAAAAGGAGGCAAACAGCAGACGTTGCTTCGCAAAAAATAAAAATAAAAAACACATATTGCTTCATCTGCAGGCTGCAGCTCAACCGAGGAGTAACGGCGTCTCTACAGTTATTAAAAGCTGACACGGGCATCAAAGTCCATATACTTTATCCATCTGTGTTCGCTTCTAAAACGGTTTAACTGGTTTAGCTTCTCAATTTCTTAACTGGTTTTCTTCAGGACCTGCCCTGCTGTTCGACCCACAGTTATAATGTTCTGGATGCAGATCAGCTGATCCCAGAAACTCTGTGTGCAGCAGCTTCATATCATCTGTTTACTGAACTTTATGACAACATAAAGACTATTGTTAAGTGTTGGATGACCATATTGTAAATTAATATTAAAAACTAAAAGCTGCAAAAAATATATTTTCAAACTATTTATTGGCAAATTTAGTCTAATAATTGAAAACATGAATGAAATATGAAACAAATAAAATAAAATTCATACAAAGCAGAAAACAGCTAAATGTATCAAAAGTATGTCTGTAATATTAGAATTTTCTGAGACAATGAATTTTTTTTCTTTACCAGTAAGAGGTTTTTATTTAATAGAATTTTTGGACCAAAAATATCGCAATATATCGCCTTGTTTACAGTATCGAAATATATCGGGATATATCGCGATATATCGTATCGTGACCCCTCTGTCATGATATGTATCGTATCGCCAAATTCTTGCCAATACACAGCCCTATTCATTAGACTTTCATGAAAATTATATCCAAACAAAGTGAGCCGTTTATATCTGCACCCAGCAGAGTTTCCTGCTGCACTGCTTGTCCAGAACATATAAATCAAACTGGCTACAAAGCTGGCTATTTCCTTTTTTTATGGTCACCATATTTTCTGTGACATGCCTGTCGGGGGCAGTGTGAAATCAAGCGGGATTCGGTCGGTTTCTGCTAGTTGTTGCTAAATCCCACTTACCATATCTTTAACTTGCCAAGTGCTTGTTGTGCTCTCTGTAATTAACCCCATGGAGCTGTTGTCTGAGATGATAATGTCAGGTTACAAAGCATGTCATTCTGCTGAAAGCTGTAATTTATAAAGTTTGTGCAGGTGAATAGAGAACTGGAAGTGCAGTGACAATATCACGACTTAAAATCTGCAGCTTCCAGAAAAACATGTCCACATTACTGTCATGGTTTCATGGTTTCAACGGTTTCCAAACTCATAGGCTTCACAAGAAGTCTAGAAATGAAGGTAATACTAATGATAAGTGCTTTGTATTGTCAGCAATGTATGTTCCCATTCATTAATGAAATCTTTGTTCTGCATTTGACCCATCAAACAAAGTCCACCAAAGTTGAGCAGCAGGAAGCAAACTTGGCTGTTGTTCCCACTGGTTCTGTGATGTTGGCTTCTTTTGTTGAAGCACATAAATGTGGAAAATAGACGGTTTTATTGGTTCATTTCTGAATGAACAAAGGCAATTTGAAGGACTCTTCTTTGCCCCGTTGATTTATGTTTTGTTAGAGGCATACCTGCTAGAACAACACACACTTCCAGCTTTAGGAGCCAGTGATGTGATCCATCTCTGGGGGTTGGGCAAAATTGTATTGTTTTCAATTAATCACCATTAAAAGTGCCAACAACTAATATTTGCCACTTTGCAGTTAGTGCCATGTGATGATGAGAGAAGGGAGTTTCGGCAGTCACTAAGTGGGAGTTTCTTGGTTGTGGGCATAGTTTGAGTAAGCTGTGATTGGTGGGGGAAGTTAAAGGATGAAGTAATGGTAAAATTACGCATTTCATTTAAAACTAATCAAATACACAGTCCAACAATTCCAAAACGCTCTTGCAGACAAGTTGTGACCAGCACAATATGCCATGGTGAAGGTAGCTTGATCATTTCAAGATAGCATAAGCTTTACCTGGTGGTGCTCCCATAGATGTACCATCATGTTAGAAGTGTTGCGTTCACTGTCTACAAGCCGTTGCCGTCTGTCTTTTTACGGTATCCAAAGGTGACAACTCTTTTAGAGGGGGGAGTTCGGGGGCCTCGCCTCTTTCAGCCATCAAACCTGCAGAGCTGGCAGCTGAGGTGTTGGGGGTAGGGGTTGTGACACTGCAGCTGCACATGACTGGAGGGAACCTCCTCTCTCCCTTTTGAAGAGACATAAAGCCTGCTCATACCGCAGGAATGTTACGATTGGTTTAGCAGTTTTGAAAGTGACTTTTTCATATCGTGGCATACCGTAAAACTGGTAACCGCTCCACTCCTATGTGCGACACACAATCACTATCAGACGTGCATGTTGGCCTAATGGTGGAAGGTGGTGTGGAGCAGCTAACACTAACYCTACTGAAACACTGGTGTAAACAGGAGGACGAGGAAAACTAGAACATGCAGACCAAGACCACAACGTTGGCCACATGCAAAGGCAACTGTTATATCGTCATATTAATTATCTAATTTAATTGATACATTTTTGTGTCAGTGTTGGCCTGCTCTCTCCTGCTCTCTCCATCTGTCTTTGCTAACATCTGTGGAATCAAGTTGTTGAACAAGAAAGTTACAAAGCAGGAGTGGAAAATCTTTTAAAACTTGTTAGTTTGATGTTTCTGTTTTCTGTCCTGGGATGCTTTCATCACTCTTCTGTTCACTTGTCTTCTGTCTTTTCCTTCGCTTTTTCCTTCTCTCTCTCTCTCTGAGTGTTTATAAAGTCAGAGTCGAATTACACCCTGAGAGTCTTTTCTTTAACCACAAACTGGGCTCAACAGATGGAGGGGGACATATTTTTTCTGTTGATGTGTGTATGTTGAAGGGGATCATGCGGAGGGGGGGTCTCGGGCAGTCGGTCTTCTGTCCTGGAATGCATGTTGCGCTGCCCTGGGTTAACCTCCCTCTGTGTGTGTGTCTGTGTGAGTGTGTGTCTATGCAGATTGGGGTGAGTAAGAGCTTTGTTGCAGAGTCTAGTCTTAATAAAGGGGGCCTTTTAAAACAGTTTCCAAGCCAACCAGTGCAGTTGCCTAGGATGAGAAGTGCTTACAGCCTGGAAGATTTCAAAACTCAGCAGCTCGGCTCATTGGATACCAGAGATTTTTGTTTCAAGTATATTAGTTTTAGGATAAAAAAAACAACAACTTTAAATAAAGGTGAAATGCTTTATTGTCCCATCTTTGTACATCAGTTTTTGCTGAATCACACTGAAACTCGCTGACCGTAAAGCATCAGTATCAGCTGTTAGATAAATATTTACACACAAGCAGCAGAGCTTTTATGTGTTTTAGGATGCGCTCCACACAGCTTCCTGTCATCTCGTTGGTTCTAGCTTTTAGACATTTTAACAAATCATATTTTATCACCTTGCTTTGGTTCAGTCTTTTGAATTTTAAATCAGCCATGTATGTGCAAATAGTTGTAATTATTTGCACGTTAATGTTAAGAGAGTTTTATGGATTATTGCCAGTTCAATGTAACTCTGTTCAGCACTGTTTACTCATGTTCAAAAGGTTACATTTTGTTAGTAATTTCAGGGAAATGTGTGCTTTCATACTGAGTCAGGCACTTTGTCACTGTCTTGTTGGCTAGTAGGGTTAGATATGTGGCAAATATTTGTATCATGATATAACTCCTAATTTCATTCAATAAGATATATTTTTGATATTGATTTGAATAATAAAAATGTCAGAAAAACTGCCAAGAACACCAATATTTAATGTACCTGCAAACCTGATGTTTTTAGTTGGAATAATGACTAGTTAGAACAAAAAGCTTGATATTTCAAATTTACTTTGAGTGTAGGCAAGAAAGGCTTGGCTTCAGCCTATTCCTTTTTTTAGTAAATCATTGGTTTGTAAAATAGTTTTTCGTTTTGCTTCCTTTATTTGTAATGTAGAATTGACCAAAATAAATCTGATCTGAATCTACTTTATGTCTAGTCATAATTTAGTTGTTGATATTTGAAATATGTTTCAGATAGTAATTTCTTGGATATACTGAATCTTCAAATGAAGCTTCCAAAAACTTTAAATCTGTCATCATTTATACTAGTCAGAATGTAAGAGATACCTCAAATAGGTACTTTGCCTAGACAAAATGTAATTACAGCTATCCTAATTAACCAATATGTGTAATCGTAAACCAGTTTCAGATATTTGAAATGTAAGTTTGGTGAAGCCGGTGTGTGTGTGTGTGTGTGTGTATGTATATGTATATGTATATGTATATGTATATGTATATGTATATCTATCTCACATACACATATACACACTCCTGATCAAAATCTTAAGACCAGTCAAAAAAGTGCAAGAATTTGCATTTTACATTATTGGATCTTAAGAAGGTTCTAAGTAGAGCTTCACGATGTTAAAAGAAGAAATCAGTCCAAGAGACAAGAACTTTTGAGCAGGGAATTTTCTGAAAACTGCATTTACACTCAAACATGATTTTTTCAGCTGATCAAAAGTTTAAGACCATAGTCTTTAAAAGCCTAAAGCTGTGCAAAAATCTGGATTCCATGTCATTTTCTGTCAAGTCTTTACACAGTCAAGACCTCCTGATGGCAAAAGTAAAAAAGCTTCACTGACTTTGAACGTGGTAGGATTGTTGAGCTGCATAAGCAAGGCCTCTCACAACGTGCCATCGCTGCTGAAGTTGGACGCAGTAAGACAGTCATTTTGCATTTTTTAAATGATCCTGAGGGTTATGGAACAAAAAGTCAAGTGGTAGACCCAAAAAAATTTCACCAGCTCTGAGCCGCAGGATCCGATTGGCTGTCTGTCGACACGGGACGATCCTCTACCCAAATTAAGGCCATTACTGGTGCTGACTGCAGCCCAATAACCATCAGACGGCATCTGTGAGAGAAGGGCTTCAGAAACAAAAAACGTCTTCAAAGGCCACGTCTTCTTCAACGCCACAAAATTGCCCGTTTGGACTTTGCAAGGGTGCACCAAACATGGGACATTGAAAGGTGGAAGAAAGTTGTCCTCTCTGATGAGAAAAAATTTAACCTTGATGGTCCTGATGGCCATGGCGGCATGGTGGCTCAGTTGGTAGAGCTGATGCCTCGCAGCAAGAAGGTCACCGGTTCAAATCCCGGTCCGGGGGCCTTTCTGGGT
>NW_013952440.1:835077-840932 GCF_001266775.1 Austrofundulus limnaeus | reverse complement strand
ACATGTGAGGTAAATGTTTGCTACATCATAACTTATTCGACAAATGTGTTTCCATCTCTCCTTTTGCGCATTAACTCTTTTTTTGGAACAACAAAAAAAAAAAAAAAAAAAACACCTCAAGCGAGCATATCGACTTTTATGTGAATCAGAGGAAGTTTTTTCAAATCATGCCGTTTCCATTCACCTTTTCTGATGCGATATTTAAAAAGCGTATTGAAAAACCCTGATGGAAACACGGCTGTAGACATGTTTTGTATCTACAGAAACAGCAGAATCTTGGCTATACGTTGGTAAAAACCATTTCAATGAACACCCAAGACAGTTTAAAACTACAAGCAGTTGAAGATAAAACTATGAAAGTGGAAATAAAATTAGTTTAAAAATTTGGCAAGTCAGAGACGTCAAAATATTATTTGTGCTAAATAAGAGGGATGATGTTATTTTTGTTGTTGTTGAATCGATGTTGAATTGGAAAAAGTACTGTATATTGCAATACATTGATGAATCAATATATTACCCATTAATTTCCTGAAGCCTGACTGAATCTATGAATCACCACCTTCCTTTAGCTTTTCTAACTAAACTGATTCTCTGTATTTGGTCTTGTCAGCAGAAGCCACACATCCATTGCAACTGAATGGCCGCACACCCATACAGACATTGGCAATGGGTTATAGGTGGCCTGTTTCTCAGTATGAAGGGTGTGTAACCTCACCAAGCTGGAGCCAGTGGATGAATGGGAGAGTTGGGGCATAAAAAAACAAAACATTTATCTAAACTGAAAAATCAAAGTTGTCTTGCCAATGAGGTTGAAAGCAGAGATAGGTGACTGAACAGAAGTAAGTGACAGTAGCTTATTTGACACTCTGGTTCTTGCATAATTATTCACCTTTATTTAACCAGGAAAAACCTCAGGTTTTTTTTTTAATGATCTCACACAAACCAACCAAGTTGAACAGATTCAGTAATACAAACTTTTCAATGACTCACAATACTGTGGAACTGAGTTGTGTGAACTTGCGTCCAATGTTTCCCTCGTACCACTGATCTTCATGCTTGTGTGAATGCTGAGTCAGCTCCATTGCTTTCCATTTATCGATTTCTTCCGCATGTTTTTGGTGTTGCAACTTCTTTAAGATATTTTGAGCAAATATAACCTTTTCTATGTCCGAACGTAAGCACATTCAATACATTTTATAGTTAAGACTTTTTTATGACCTTTTTTATGAATTTGTTATATATTTATTTTAACTTTTACAACTCAGTTTCAACTTCAACACATTTCAGCAAAGTCGTTCTGCGCTCAGCATTCAATTCACACAAATTAGATGAAACTAAATTTCTCTGGTGGGTGGGTGGAGTTGTTTGGCTCRTCTTGTTTGCTTTTTATCAAACACTTTAGTTTGACAGTGAGCTTGTGTTGCTGTGTTGTTTTTTTAGCAACAAATGTTGAGTAAATTATTTTTAAAGCTTTTAAACCAAATCAGTTTAACTTTAACAATTGAAAAGCTTTGTATTGTTTTGATCTTTTCTTGAGCYTTCAGCGTCGTCTTGTGTGTGGTCAACTTTTACATTAATTCTTGAGTTTAGTGGGTTGTCCTTGTTTTCTGTTCACCCTTGTGTGTGTGCGCACATAGAGGGTGTGTTGGCTGTGTGTCCAAATGGAGGACAATGCCTTCTGTTTGTCTGTTTTCAGACCGTGAAATCGCTTTATCCTTGTTAAGGCTCTCCTTTTGCATCACTGAACAATTGTGTCCATGCCTGTTGGTTTTATACGTGACAGTAACTTGTGGAGTTGAAGTTGTGATCTGTTTTCTGGGGTAAGACTTGTGTTTTAGGTTCAGGTTGTGGTTTAATATTCTGCAATTGCTGAGTTTTTTATTTGTTGTTTATTTAAGAAGGGACAGTGCATAATACAGAAAATGCCAGAATTAGCCATAGAGGCTAGTTTTCATCTATAGTCCCTCAAGGTCCTATGGATATAAATACAATACGTACAAATCAACAAGTTACTTTCATTCTAAAATACTAAAAATATGGCAAAAGCATGATTAAAAATAATAAGTCATTTAGCACAATAACAATTCAATGCAATACATTAAAATACAAAATGGATAAAGTTGAGGTTGTTCACTTGTGTTGATAGTGTTTCCTCTCAGAAATACAAATAAGTAAATTAAATGTGTGTATAAGGAGGAGATTGAGTTTCGGGCCCTGTTTACGCAAGATTGGTTTCTGGTAAGTTTATTGTTTCAATGTTTATTGTGGTGATTCAACATAAAAATAGTCATTGACATGAATCCACTGAGGTTTCCATGCCAGGCAGTGTTGTCAGATAGAAAATGAGGAACTACCCAACATCAGGTTTGAAATGATTGCCTTTTGAGCCAAACTATCATATGTGCTGAGTGAGGTGCGTATTCTCGGATCAAGATGGTTGTAAGATGAGGTGTGTGTGTTGTCCAAAAAAAAAATAGTGAGTGGGTGGTTGTGTATAGTGATTCTCACTTGCATGTGGGTTTGTTAAAATCCTCTGCTCAGAGACCTGTATTCGTAAACTTTCGGTTTCACAGAGAACAAACGCTAAAGTCATGTACGAACAGCTGAACCACAGCAGAAAAGCTCCAGTTTCACTTAAAATCCACATTGAGTAAACAGCCTCAGTGATTACACGAGTTACTGTAGGCCACTATTATAGGTTTTTATGCTCTTACAAGAGCGCTCTGCATAGTTAACRTGCAAATTAGTTTTGGTAAATGTGTTTGCAAACTGTTGAATGGTAGACCAATTTAAGTGACCTTGCTGAGTTTTATTTTTATGATAATTTTCTAATTAGAATTAGGGATGAAATAGTTATTTAACCACCTCTAATTGCACAACTTCAGAATCGACATGCTAACATGTAGCATCCATATTTAGCCAACTCTGTAAACAGCCAGCTGAATGTGACGTCACCTCATTTTCTGTGCATGCGGGTCACATCAGGGCCGTGGAGGGTTCACATTGGAGTCTGATGGGGGTCTCATTTAAAATATAACATGAACAACAACACAAAAAATAGATTATTTATTTATTTTTATTTATTTATTATTATTTATTTTTTTTCCAAAATCAGAATTGAGTTTGAAGACCATCAGTGTGAACGTAGACTTTGGGATTTTTGCTTTTCTAACACAAGCTCATGCTTCCTTGTTTTAAAGTGTCATTGAATAATTTCCATTTTAAAGGGTTAAAAAGCCTTGCCCCTTCACCTATAAAGGGTCATCACAAAAGGATTAGGATACCCCTCCCCCMCTGAATGARGTTTGCTGAGATATACTCAGACTTTTAATGAAATGTTTGAATAAGAACCTAAAACTTTTCACTTTTTGTGAAGCAATGATGACATTATTCAGACATCCCAGCTGTTCTAACACAGACCAGGAAGTCTCCTGTAGTGTGTGTGTGTGTGTGTGTGTGTTAGCTCTGTGAATCATGTCACCATTTTTTCATCTTTCATGATGATAATCCTTGCCCTGTGCAGGGTCTATGGCTGCAAGACCTGGGGGCACCGGTTCTCCTATGTTTGTTTATGTTTTGTCTTGTGAACGGGTGTTCTGAACTGAACTGTAATTTCCCCTTGGGATCAATAAAGTATTATCGGTCAATTTTAGGTTTCTCTCACTGACAGTTTTCAAAACATTTCATTATCTTCCACCATATTCCCGACTTTCAAACCTGTGTATTTGGAATGATGTTTGAAATTGGAGATGCTCACAGCTCAGCTCCTGTCAGAAGTAACAGRCGAGTTAAGAGTTTTAAGATTTGACGTTGTCCTACATAGTCATTAGTGGTATTTTTCCCCCTGCTCACTGACAGCTTTTTGTCAGGCAACCTAAATGTGTTTTTTTTTTTTTTTTTGGGGGGGGGGGGGGGGGGGGGGGCGCAGTATAGATTTGTAATGACTGGGTTGGGGTCATCATGACATTGGAGAGACAAACCACAGCAGCCCATCTGTTTCTGCTCTTCTAATCTTTGTAATGCAACTCAGATTTTATCCACTTTCCTGTCATCTGTGTGCACGTCAAATTTTCTGTCAGCTCAGTTTGTTGCATTGTTGCATCTATATTTAGTTCATGGACAAACAAAGTAATGGTAACATTAAATAGATTAACCGTTTTTACCTCCATATAGAAATKTTGCTTTAAGGTTGAGAAAAATGCAGTTTTTTTCCATCATACCTTGCTTAAGTTAAATTGCCACTTTGTTTAAATGTTTTTGCAGYTTTATCAGATGCGGCAGTTCACAAACTGTGTACAAAGTTTCCTCTTAACACCTAGGCTTCCAGCTGTCTACGGCATGTGTTGTAGCGAATTAAAAACGYTGGGCCAGGAAGTGACAACACTCAGGAATGCTAGTATAACACTTTGCCTGGCCTCCAGGCSGTCCACTCTGGGGTTGGAGAGATTTATCCTGGGAGAAGAAAAGGTTGCAAAGCTTCCCASCTCCTCACAATCACTGTGGAGATGAGGGAGAATCGAGGGTTACCAAGAAAAAGATTAGGATTGCGTAAAGAAGTTGTTTTGAGGTTTGTTGATCACCACTCAAGCGGGGGAAAGGAAGRGTTAAAATACTTGGGAATAAAGCCTAGCGGTTTATGGGCAACACATAATGGAGGGAAGAAGTGGAAAATGGAGGTGAAATTGAGATCTGCTTTACAAAGCAGTTAAGCAAAAACATCAGTATTAAAAGGATTATAAATCTAATTATATATATCTTTTTAAAAGATACAATAAAAAACCTAAAAGCAGTAACAAGGGTGCTCATCAGTCTGTCTAACACAAGCACAAGAAATATCAAGTTTTATTTTACTCCTTTAGACAATTGAATCCACATTCCAGCAGCCTTAAGTCAGCTGTGTGTGTAAGTGTGTAACTGTTGCTCTCACATGTCTTTAAGTGCTTTTAATGGGGCTGTATTAGTTGTCAAAGCTGTCCAGTTTAGCACAGTTGTGTACATGTTGTAGTTGTTGATGATGGTCTTTATTTTGTCAACTCACTTTCATGTAGTGGGTTAAAAAGAGAACTGTGAAGACTGGTTAATTACACTCCCTCACACACAAACTGGTGGTTTTTAAGCATCTGCRTCATCTGGTGTTGGTAATTGCACTGAGCGCTCCCTTTTATTTTTTTTACACAAACTGTACGTTCTTTTTTTAAGTTTCATGGCATAACACGTAATCTGTATTTTCTTTTAAGTTTAGTCTTTTGGTGGGAAGAAAGGGCACATTTTCAGATATTAGGTTGAGATGTTTGTGAGTGTATATTTATCTTTTTGTTATATGTAGTGTGGCGCATGTTCTTCTGCAGTGGCGGCTGGTGGATTTTTCTCCAAGTGGGGCTACAACTCCAAAATACATATCTCAGAAAGCAATCAAACGTACTAAGTTGCATCACGCCAGTGTATTTATTAAACAAATGAAAATAACAAAACAGCATTACAATGTCATGTATTGTCATTTTTTTGTACATAAATTATGCTCTTCTGATACTGAGAAGCAAATTTCTTCATGACTCTGGTTAAAGTCAGGGATGTTTTAATAAGTTTCTTCTCTATAGTGAGCATGGTCAGTGCAGTGAGATGTGATGTTGTACCTGAGGAAGTCTGAATTGTCTTCAGTGTTGAGAAGCTCCTCTCAGATTCAGCTGTGGTCAGAGGAGATGTGATGAGAGTATTCAGCAGAGTCACAGTGTCTGAAGGTGTCCTGCAGATTGTTCCTCATGAACAGCTAGTACAGAGCCACACTGCAGCTCCTGAACTAGATCAGACTTTTTCATCCTGTTCAGCACTGGGTGAGTCTCCATGGTCTTCAGAGC
>NW_013952440.1:832799-834784 GCF_001266775.1 Austrofundulus limnaeus | reverse complement strand
AAAGAATGGAGCAGTACCAAGTTAAGTCCAGCATGGGGCAGTATTGGACCATTACAAGGCCCCATTGACTCTCATTATTTGAACTTTGGAATAAAAATGAAAGGCAGCAGAACGAAGAAAAATATCTTTTAGTATCTGCTCCTTTTTAAAGAATAAATTTAAACAATAATAATTTATAAAAAAAAAACTAAACTAAAACAAACAAATTTTTATAGTTTTGTTCAACGTTAGGGAACACCAACACGATTACTCCAAGTAAATCAACCTCCTGTGAAATCAAACTGTCCACTTAGGAAGTAACACTGATTGACAAACAATTTCACAAGCTGTCAGCACATTCAACTTTGTTTAGAAAAAAATATTACTTCATTCATTCAGATCTAGGACTTTTTACTTTTTTGAGCAGTTGTTAAACATGGCTAACAGCATGTAGCTAAGCCTTAATGCTAAATCACGTTCTTGCTCAATTTTTATTATGTTTGGCTTATCCGGTCCAAGCTACACCACTTTAAGTTTCTCCTCGTATGTTCTGCTTTGAAAAGGTTTAGAAATAAGAGACTTAACGGTGTTGTTTTCTTTTTCATTCCCATTTGTTTTTCTCCAAAATCCGCCTCCTGAATGCGGGCTGCCGCATTAATATGATGTTGCGTCGTCGACAGGGTGCACCCCATAGAAATGAATACGAGAGGTTAGCTGCGGGGCTGTGACAAGCTGCGCCACAGGCCATCCTATTATTTTTGCATTGAGAACTTACTGCGCATGTCCAAAATCTTCACGAGTTGCGTATGGGACTCTGGGGTGCCGAACCGTTCGTGAACCAGAAGTGACTCAACAAGAAAAAGCTCATAAGTAAAATGGAAGTTTACACATCAATAACTCTAAATTATTTATTTTGCTTATGAGAAAACATATGCACTATATTTTTTCGAAACATTTATAATGTTTTATTTAGTTATTTTATTTATTTTTAAATTTTTTTGTGTACAAAAAGCTAGTGGTGGGGCGGCGCCCTAACTCCCCCTATTGACCAGCCGCCACTGTTCTTCTGTCTCTCGATGAAATCCTAGACCCAGTCGATGATCATGGTTCTGTTTGGGTCTAACGTCACTTCCAGGACTCTGTTTTCGTCTTCACGTTGATGATGGTTGGATAGGCCGTGTTTGGGTTTGGCTTGCTGCAAAAAAAATGGACTGAAGCCCATCAGACAGTTCCCTCATGACTGATTAGTATCTGATTTGTATTTCTCAATAATAAGGACATTATTAAACTGCCATCCTTCAGCTGTTCAGGGAACAAACTGCCTTCTGCTACAACCAGGTATTTCAGATTTGATATCGTCAGTCCAAAGCACCTGTTGAGACTTTAGTGTGCTCCACTTCTTCTGTTTATTAGAGTACTTGAATGATTTGGCCTTGTTTCTATGTCAGAGGCCCGTTTTTCTCAGACATCTCCAGACAGGAAATACGTGTAAATGGGACCCACAGGTTTCTGCCAGTTCAGACCCGATGGCCCTGCTAGACATATTCTGATTTTGAAATGGAAGTGAGCATGTCGTCTGTCTTTCATTCTTCAAAAGAACTGGAGAAACRTATTGGACCCTGACTACTTTAAAATCTAAATAAAGAAACCTTTCGTTGTCAAGATCAGCCACATCACACTGTTTGACCTCTGACATAAAATTCTTTCACAGCCTCACCTTGGTAGCAGAGTTTGTATGTTCTTTACTTGGGTTTGAGTCTCGTAAGCTGTTTCTGTTCCAGACGGTGCTTCAACCTGTAACCTAGCTCCTATTTAGTGTAGCTCAGGGGTCGAGAAGGGGTTATCTGCGGAATCAAAGTGAGCGTGTCACAAGAGTGGGCGTGTCAAAAGCATAAACACTGTGGGCTACAAGGCCTACATGACGGTATCCTTAGATCCTGCTTGATCTCTTTACAGCCTGACCCCAACACTGAGTTTCACCAGGAGAAATGTGACCCAAGTAGGGT
>NW_013952440.1:831887-832789 GCF_001266775.1 Austrofundulus limnaeus | reverse complement strand
CCTTTAACAAAGTCCGTCAAATCAGGTGTGTTGCTTTAGAATCGCCTTTCCTTGTGACACGCCCACTCGTCCGCAGTGACTCCTACTTGCAGGGGTCGGCAACTTTTTCTTAGTTTGAAGAAGCTCCCCTTTCCACTAAACACCCAAATGTTTAAGGGTTTTGAATTTCCTTGACCGAGTCCTTTCAGCTATGGAGCYCCTGGTGTGGAGTTCACAGGAATACACAAAGACACCACCGCTGTCACGCAGATCCACTTCCTGCCTGGTCAGGTGGGTCTAGTTCCAAATACACAAATCCTCATCAAGCTTTGCACAATTGATGCTTCTCATCTATAAAACATAACTAYTGCGATTGTTGGCCTTGCTTGTAGGGTCGTCTTCTGTCCTTGCTGGATGATAACTCKATTCATTTGTGGGAGCTGGTATTTGCACCCGCAAGGGAGGTGGGAGGAGCTAAGAAAGAAGGTGTGGTCTCTCTTAAACAAGTGGACAGCTACAGCCTCCCAGGAAGACCTGGGATCGAGAGCTGCAGGTACCTGTTTTAACCTTTTTTTGTCAAGTCCTCTGTTCTTCACTTCTTTGTGTGTAAACATGAGTTTATAGACCAGACCTGTTGTTTTTTAACACACATCCCGCCCCCATCTTATGTAAATTTATTTATTTTTTTTATGTCGTAGTGCTACGCGGGTGACTGTTCTCCTCTTGCTAAAATCATGTGACCTGCTGTGCATTGGAGCAGAAGGAGGAGGGGTTTACTTCCTGCAATTGCCCCGCCTCTCTCTAAAGGAGAACCAGACACTGCTTCAAGACTCGATCACACAGAGGTGAGACAGTTACATAAATTAGAATTGCTATACTGTGTGTGTGTGTGTGTGTGTGTGTGTGTGTGTGTGTGTGTGTGT
>NW_013952440.1:826470-831362 GCF_001266775.1 Austrofundulus limnaeus | reverse complement strand
TGAATTTTCTGTATCGTTGCACCCCTAGTAAATATATATTTTTAACTTGTCCATGGAGCATCTCAGTCTGTCTTCTATYAAACTCTAAACACTCCAGTTTCATGTCCAGCTGTGCAGGTCACACACACAAACACACACCTGCAGATTTCTTTGAGTCAGTCAGCAGGCAGTCCTGGTTCAAAGGTTCTTGCTTATAGAATGTAGCCAAGTGTGACTGTTTATTTTCATTTTATTTTTTTCAGGAAAAAAAAAGGCATCAACTAATGGTTGCACGTTGTTTGAATAAATAGAAGATAATTTTATCGCTGTTGCTGGATGATCTAAAATAGGGTCCTGTTTTGTTTTTAATGGCTATTTAAAAAAAAAAAAGCCAGATGTTCTGGTGGTGGAAACGGAAAGCACTGGTGCTACTTTAGCTCTGGCGCCAGTTTATCACTGTGACGTTTTAGGAGGAAAAATCTCCTTYAGACGTATCTGATGTCAATTATTTAAAAAGTTAACTGTCTTTTAATAGTTGAAGTTTTAAATGCATAAATCAACATGGCTTGATTTTGTTACCTGGTAGTGGCCTTTCACAGATGATCAATGAACTCCCACACAGTCCATAGGAAGAAAATGAACTGGTKTGGTGAACTAGAATAAAATGGAATGAAACCATGTCAGGAGAAACACGAGACCTTCTCATGATGAAGGTGTAGACCTCATTTAAACTAGCCTGTTTCTCCTTTGGGTTGTAGCCATCTCTCATTAAGGAGGCTTTCTCTGGAAGTGAACAGGACTGAGGCTTAATGAAGGCCCTGATAAGGTGTGTGTGTGTGCGCGTGCGTGTGTAAGTGAGGGGAGATTTCAGACAGTGAAGCTTTGTACCAGCTGCCAAAATGCAGCGTTCCGGTTCGGAAAGTGCTTCAGCTGAATATCCATCGTGCAGAGAACAGAAATGCACACGCACACGGCCCATCACCAGGACTCTACAACAGAATGCTGGATTCCCTAAAAATACTCAGGAACAGACAGACAGAGACAATAGGCTGCTTTGTTAGGAATGTTTCTGCCTCTTTGCTTCCGCAGAGGATCTTCCTCAGTGAACTCCACCACAGTTTTGTTGCTTTAGTGTGTGATGATGCTGAAAAGTCCAGAAGCTTGCAGGCTTTGCCATCCTCCTCTTCTGTCCTTTTTCGATGCTCCTACCTTTTTTTTCCCCTTTGGCTCAGGGAATCCTCTGACATCTCCAGGGTGTGTCCTGTGCTGCATTCCTCTGCTGCCTCAGAAGAATGTTTAGTCCACAAAAACTCCAGAAATTTGGCTCCCATGTTATGTTGACTTGTTATTTTTGGGAAAAGCAACCTATGTTTTATCTCTTATGGATGGTTTGTTCTGTGTGCTGATAACTTTGTAGATGTTTAACCTTTTCCTTTGGGAGTTTCTCTTGAAAGTGATGCAAGAACATGAAGCTCCTCTGTTCTGATTAACTTCTAAATATTTCTTTCACATCTATAATTTCTGTTGTGCTGTGTTCTCTCCAAAGCTAAACCATAATTAGGAACTTTAATTCACTGATTATCATCATTATTATCATTATGAAGCTTAAAGATATATATTTTTATTTAACTTTAAAAAAATTCTATCAAATTTTATTAGCAGCTGTCCAACAAATCATCAAAAATATGGAATATTGGTGTTTTGATCTCTTTATCTTGTCTTACTTTGTCACTAAATAAGTTATTTATTCAAACAGAGAAATTGAGTTAATGAGTTGCTGAGTATTTTCCTCAAAATAGATTTTGATTTTACAGTTGGACACTAGAAAACCATTAAAAAAAATCTAACTTTTTGTTGTATAAATGTTTTATGGGGAAAAGCTAGAGATGTGCATGATTTATTTTTCTGCAGGCTGCCTGATGACTACAGATGTGGAAAATCATTAGGACCAGTGGAATCTCTCCAGGAACATCCTCAGCAGCCAGGGAAGATTCTGATTGGCTACAGCCGAGGACTGGTGGTCCTGTGGGATTTAGGCACCCGCTATGTGGACCAGATGTTTCTCGGCAAGCAGGTACTTGGATCACAGAAGGTTAAAGTTGGGGTGTATTTGATGTTAATGTCTTGGAGGGTGAATATGATTTAGGATATTACCTTTAAATTGTAATTGTGACATGGTTTTGTGTGTGTGTGTGTGTGTGTGTGTGTGTGTGTGTATGTGTGTGTCTCCCTGCAGCAGCTGGAGAGTCTGGTCTGGGAACGCTCTGGAAACTTATTTGTCAGTTCCCATAATGATGGTGGTTACTCAGTGTGGGCGGTTAGCAGCGACATCACCTGCAGTCAGCAGCCGGTGTCCTCCACCATCCCTTACGGTGAGAAACCACCTCACAGACACACTCATCACGTTCTCGTTGTTTGCTTGATAGATCTGAATAACATACAGTCCTTGTTCACAAAGATCAGCATCAGCTAACTGAGAGCAGAATAATCAGTCATGACTTTTTTTTAGATGAATGCTGAAATAATCCAAACAATCTGGAGTACATGGCTAAAAATGACAGAATTAAACTCTTATTAAAATATATTATTTAACTCTATGTTCAGACTAAAAAACAACTTTAATCAGACCAAACCTATAATGCTATGTTCACACCGAACACATTTTCAGCATCAAAAATGCGTCCCAACGCTAGTTGGATGGTTGTKCACTTTGAGGTCAGATGCTCATCATTTGCTCTAGACGTGTCGGGAAGTGCCTCTTGGTCGTTTTCCTCAGCTGGTCTTTGTACAATGRTGGATGAAATGAAGTGGCTTTGCTTTATTTACTGAAAGCAAGAGCACCAGATGTGCTGTACAGCTTATCGACACCCCTAGACATGCCTCCACCAAAGACTTTGCATGTAGACCTGACTCTCCTGGTGCTCAAAACACATTCAGTCTGAACCTAGCATAACTCTTTTTTTTAAAGCTAATGTCAGTTTATTTTTTTGTTCCAGGTCCRTTTCCTTGTAAAGCCATCAACAAGATCTTGTGGAGGACTTCACAGTCCGGGTGAGAGACTCCTACAGTCAGACTGACCAGGTTGTGCTCACACACTGTAAGACTTGGTTAGAGGGACAGGTTTTGCAATCTTACATCCATTCAACAAGTTTTTATGATCTTGCTTTGTGACAGAGGCACTAAGCAAGAGCAGAATGTGTAGGAAAATTTCCAGGCTAACAAGATTATTATCTAAGGTCTTACCAAGTGCAGTTGCTTTACTGCACTGGCAAATTATTTCATTTAAGATTAAGATTTTATTTTTTTATTTTTAGATTACGATGGTTTTGCTAAACACTGAGTTTGAACAAGAACTCTGCACATTTTTCAAGCAGGATCAGAAAATGCAACTGAAGGNTGTTAGGTTGATAAATCATGCATCTTCGTCTGTGTGAGGCCCAACCAGAGACACTATCTGTGTCAAAGAAACTGGAAGCTGCAAACAGGAAATACATTTTCTGTTGTAAATTTTTAAGCTGAGGTCATGGTAACAAAGGAAGCAGAACATTTTCTTTTTCTGTGCCGTTAAACTTAGTACGAACTGCCGATAAATACCGCTGGAGCTTTCAGAGTCCTTACTTGCTTTCGCTCCTGATTGTTTGTTTGTTTGTTTGTTTGTTTGTTTGTTTGTTTGTGCAGAGCTGGCCAATCTGTGGAGGGAAAAACCTGGCACCACCACCCAAACAGCAAGAACTGCTATTGACAGGGTTTGTGCACACACTCCCACACAATGCAGATGTTTTTAAAATGTATTTATTTATTTATTTATTTTTATTTCAATTCGGTTAGGCAATAAAAATTTCAAATCACAAAATAAACCTCTTACAGGGAACCCCGGCTAGTTGTAACATTAGACATTATTTGATAAACGTTTACTTCAACTATAAAACAAAGAGTGTAAAAATATTGCGGGATGTTTTAGTTTTTATAAATTAAAAAATATATATTGTCACACCGACAGTAATGTTTTATTTCCAGCTGCAAAGCATACTGGGTAAACAATGACGTGCGAGGCTGCGAGCTCTTGAAAGTCAGTCTTGGACTATCTGATTATCAGCCTTTTTAAATTAAACCAGAGTGTTTTTACAGACAGGAGAATGCAGAAACGACTCAGCCTGAAACTAAAAATGATGGAGGACAACAGCTGCTTCATGGAAGGCTAACCTTAGCTTAGCCTGTTAGCTTTTGCATTAGCATCCTAATCAGATGCCCAATCCACCTCAGCAGACTCCTTTTGATGCAGAGGAGCAGGGACTCTGCTCTGAGCTCGCTAATGAGGAACTCAACTCTTTGTTCACTACAACTGACCGAAGCAACACCCTCATTACTGAGAATGAAGCCCCAATCCAAAAGTCAATCTTTCGCTCCATCCTAACATCACTCGTGAACAAGACGCCCAGACGCTTAAAATTGAAAAGATCATCAGTGTTCCTATGATGATGAAAATAATTCTGCAGTAATTGAAAAATATTGTTAACTTTTCGTTATTAGGTTTCCTCATTTAGACACATAGAGCTGCAGAGTCATGAT
Organism: Austrofundulus limnaeus; assembly: GCF_001266775.1. Taxonomy (NCBI): domain Eukaryota; kingdom Metazoa; phylum Chordata; class Actinopteri; order Cyprinodontiformes; family Rivulidae; genus Austrofundulus; species Austrofundulus limnaeus. The sequence goes on along the minus strand of NW_013952440.1, from coordinate 826,814 downwards.
TGTGTTTTATGTTGACAGGTTTTTGTTTAAATCTCAACATTTACAGGCACGAAGACGGCACTGTACGTTTCTGGGACGCGTCAGGTGTCGCTCTCACTCCTCTGTACATACTCAGCACAGCCAATGTCTTCCACACCGACTGCGACCCCTGCGATGACCCCCACGACCCGAGCGACAACCCCGACCTAGAGCAGGAGGAGGAGTGGCCTCCGTTCAGGAAGGTGAGACGCGAGGAGGGCCTTTTCAAGTTGAAGTCAGATGTTTCACTGACTGTGGGAGTCAACTCAGCTGCTCTGTTACACACACACACACACACACACACACACACACACACACACACACAC
>NW_013952440.1:824190-825530 GCF_001266775.1 Austrofundulus limnaeus | reverse complement strand
AGAGTCAGAGAGGGCAGCTCTTTACAGGTAGAGTTTTTTCTTTCTTGGTAACTGCGGTCATTGACAACGCTCTGCGGGTGTCGTAATCGGCTCTGCGACACAGTGAGGGACGCATGAATCCCGTGACACAACGAATCGATAATGAAATTCGTTGCCAATGCTTTTAATAATTGATTTTTATCTACTTTATCGATTGGTTGTTGCAGCCCTAAATTCAAACGAAGCTGTAGTGGGGTAGAGACGTCTGATTTAATAGGAAAATACTTTTAAATATCATCAATGTAACGATGAAAGAAGATGCGCTTAAATATTGGTCAAAAGCCAGCATGTTTAAGCATAAAATAAAAGATCCCAAAATGGAGCCTTGCACCGCAGCAAATAGGTGCTGAGGATCCTAATAAATGTGTTTGTTTTCCAGTTCCCCAGTGTTGTTGTACAGTGGAGGGATGCCAAGAGCCAGCTATGGGGACCGGCACTGTCTGACCGTCCAGCAGGACAAAGAGCACGTCACTTTGGACTTCACGTCTCGAGTGATTGATTTCTTCACTGTCCACAACACGGACCCAGAGAAAGGTCTGATCTGTGGCTTTATCATAGAAGCTCCCTCATCTTCGGTCCAAGAATCCTCCAGTTTTTATCTCCTCCTCCTCCTCCTCAGAGTTTGACGACCCGTCGGCTTTAGTCGTGTTACTAGAAGAGGAGCTGGTCGTGATCGATCTGCAGACGCACGGGTGGCCCTCCCTGCCGACCCCCTACCTCGCTCCTCTTCACTCCTCAGCCATCACCTGCTCCTGCCACATCACCAGCGTCCCTCCCAAACTCTGGGAGAGGCTAATAAATGCAGGGAAAGCACAACGAGGGCGCCAGCACACGCACATGGTGGGTAGACTTTAAATCTTTTCAATTTTAGTTTAGTATTAATTATAAAAAAATGCGTAGTAAAAAAAAAAATCATCCCTATGCTTGTGATTGTTTAATTGGTTTAAAGTAATCTGGATGTTCAGTTATAGGAAATACGAACTGCCTAATCTTCCTACGTGTTTGTGAGGTTCTGCCACTGTTTAAGGCTCAATGCAGACAAAATTTGTACCTGATGAAGTGAACTTATAAYCATCAGGACTATTAGCTTGCACAGAAATAAACTCTTTGTGCCATTTGATTTGAGCTCCCAGGGAGGGAAACTATGGAAGCGATTGTGTTCCATAATCCTAATTAAAATGGATTAATAGAAATGCTGTTTCATTTTGAACATGTACCTGATTTTTTTGACTCATAAGTAAAATTATAAATACATAATCCAAACTGTATGTTCATTTTCTTCTCCAAGACTGCTCAAAGTG
>NW_013952440.1:808663-816811 GCF_001266775.1 Austrofundulus limnaeus | reverse complement strand
ACACACACACACACACACACACACACACACACACACACACACACACACACACACAGTCCCTAAACACAACATCTGCGGCCTGATTTTCTCATCAGATGGTTTTCATATGTTTGGACCTCAGACAAAACCACCCTATTGTTCTTGTTGCTTAAACTGGACTCTGGAGGTACCGCAGTCTTATTGTTTTTTAATTATTTTTTTGTAGAGTTGCATTCAAAGGAGCTGATTCATAAACTGAAAGCAGATTAAAAGTTTGCTGTATGACCCATCTCCAATCTCCACTTCCTGTCTGCTGAAATTGCTCAGAGAACTCCGAGTGGAAAAAACAACAGGCTTTACAGAGATCAATGTTTAGATCTCAAATGGAAGTATAATATTTTTGACAGATACAAGACTAAATGAATCAAAGGATTCTTCTCATATTTGTTTGACCATCTTTACATTAATTCCTTTATCGAGCCTCTCTCTCCACATTTMTTTATGTATCTTGTGGCAACAGAGCTGCATGTTCAGGAATGTGGTTCACATAGGGAATGAAAAAAAAACTTCCCTTTTTTTTCCTCAGCTGTAATGAAAACCAGACCCAAACTTTCTGTGTGTGAGAGAGAGAGGGAAGCTTCTCTTGTGTTTTAGTTTTGCTTCCATGTGAGAGGGATCCTATTGGAATTCCTCCTGTTTTCTGTCTTTGTGAGGGAAMGAAAAAGGACAGATTGATGTGTGTGTTTGTTAAGCATGTATGAAAGAAAAGCTGGGAGCTGCTGTGGCTTTTGGGGAAGGTTAGGACTAGCAAAGCTGGTTTAAAAAAAGGTTCAAACAGAAAGCAGAATGTGAAAAAACCTAAAGCTGATCTTGTGAAACTAGAGAGTTTTATTAAAACATATAAATAAAAAAGTGTGTAATATCCTAGTTTTTATTTTCTGATGTAAATTTTCACAAAGTTATTTTTTCCCCTCAGTAATCACCTCCTACCCACCTCCTGTTTTCTCATCTCATTTATTTTTTGTGTTCTAAACAAAACACTTCGTAACCTGAGTTTTGAATGCTGTGTAAATAAACCAACTCTTACTAGTTGTTGAACTGGTGTGTTTAGGTGGGCTGTTTCGATCCGTACAGTGACGATCCTCGGCTCGGCATCCAGAAGATGAGTTTGTGTAAATACAGCAACAAGCTGCTGGTGGCAGGAACCGCCGGACAGGTAAACACCTGCTTTAGTCTTAGCCCTGCATGTCTCTGTGATGCCGGTGAGCACACTGCATCATTTAGGGTAAAATAACATATTGTCTTGGTGTATTTACAGGAAGTACTGACATAAAATAAATATCCGTGTTTGTTTCTGTCTCTGCAGGTGATCGTGTTGGGTTTTAACGACGAGCGTTCAGACCATTCGGTGGACGTGTCGGTGGTCGACCTCCTGCAGGACAGGGAGGGTTTCACCTGGAAGGGTCACGACCGGCTGGAGCCGCGTCTCAAACCTGCCCCGTTCCCCCCGGGCTTTCAGCCCCTGGTGCTGGTTCAGTGCCTRCCCCCGGCGTCGGTCACGGCAGTGGCGCTGCACACCGAGTGGAACCTCATCACCTTCGGAACCAGTCACGGATTCGGCCTCTTTGACTACCACAGACGAAATTCTGTGCTGGCCAGGTTAGAGTCGTGCAGACATACAGAATATAATAAAAATCTGTTTACAAGCAGTAATTTTATTATTATTATTATTATTTTTACTTATAAAGATGCACTGATTCTGGTTTTATGGCTGATGCAGACTTCAGGTTTTTGAACAGCTGCTGATGCAGATTTTCTTATATTGAACTAATCCATGCAAAGYTATAATACACGTTCTGGATTATCTGCTGTMTYAAAACAAATACATCCTCAAAGAAACCTTCTCAACTGATGACATGAACTGTTGCCAACACATTAAAAATAGCAACTATTCTCTGATCTAAAAAAAACTGCACRATGATGATCTAATTTGCATATTTGGTCATTTCAATGTAGTTGTGATCCAAGGAGTAGGAGATAAATATCAACGATGGTAAAACTGGAGAAGCTTAATAAAATTACTTTCATGTTAAAAAAATTAATAAAAAAATTTAGGATTTAAATTTATATTTAGGCAATGAAGATGGAAAATTAACTAGAACCCTATAATCTAGAACAGCTAATCTTTACTACATTAAGGTTTATGTGATCCACTGTCCATAAACAAACCAATCAGTGACGTGTGGTGGGATTACGCCTCACTAAACCCTCATTTATCCAAGCTTATAACTAACAGTGTCCAGAGACACTCAGAGCTATTTGGGTTTAGTTTATTTTTGTTGTAATTTTTTAAGCTGTACTAATCTTCTTGGATCCAACAACAAATTACAGTAAAATATATAACTTAATGCCATTACTATTTAACAGTTTAAAACAGCAAAGATGGTTTTAAGTTGACAACATTACAAATATAAATTGACCAAAAAGGGACGAGCGAAAAAAAAAAACAAACTTGTTGGCTGGTGACCGTGGAGTTTGTCTCCTCCTAACTTGAAGTGAGGTATACGAGCCTCAGAGCTTAGGGACGGGGGAAGGGGGCTTCACTTGCTGCTGAAGGCTGGAGACTTATGGGCTACATGTGACAATCATTCAGTAAACACACCAGAAAATGTATCATGTTTGATGCTAGTTGCTTAAAAAAAGCCCTAGAAGGGACTGAAAACTGGCTAAATCTAGTGGGAAAGTCACTTGACAACACAGACCTCCTGCTCGTTTGAGTCCTGTGCAGATCATGGACCAAAAAATAGTTATTTAAAAAACAAACAAACAAAAAATTCAGATTATTATTATTATTATTATTATTATTATTATTATTATTATTTTTAATAGTTCGACTGGTCACTAGTTTTAGCCGATCCAGTTTCAAGTGCATCCCTATTTATAAGAATTCTCCAAGACACTGCCAGCAACTCTCTGCTTCTTCTTCTGCTCCCACAGGTGCACCCTGCACCCAAATGACTCCTTGGCAATGGAGGGACCCCTGTCCAGGGTCAAGTCTTTGAAAAAATCCCTTCGACAAAGTTTCAGGCGCATCCGCAAGAGCAGGGTGTCCGGAAAGAAACGTGTCATCACCACACCCATCAGCAAGGTGACAGAATTTAGTGGTGTGTATGAAATAGGATTCATTCTATAAATATATATATTTTTTGTATTTATACCGTACACTCTGCTCTGTACGAAGGTTCAAGAGGCCAATGCTGCCCTAGCCGAGCAGGAGGATATCGCTCCGGTGCAGCGGAGGATTGAGCCCCGCTCTGCAGATGACTCTCTGTCCGGAGTGGTCAGGTGTCTCTGCTTTGCAGACACATTCCTGCGAGACGGTACGTTAGCTTTTTATTTTCTCTTTGGTAATTACCTATCTGTTTTAGGTTTTGAGTACTCCAAGCAGAATAGTTTGGCTTGAAATTCCCATCCCTAGTACACAGTAGCTGCGTTTCCATTGCAAATGTGCGCAAAACTTTGTCGATATTCTGTTAATGTAGAAAAAACACAGTTTCACAATTGCAGTGTTTCCGTTAAGTAAAAAAAATGCTATTAAAGTCACGCGTGAATACGCTTGTTCTCGCGATAAGTCATTACAAACATGGCGGCAATGGATGAAAACACATAGCATATTGCTACCGCAACACTAGTGCTCATCATCAGAGGAGACGTCGACGTCTTTTATTGAGGCTTTCCAGCAGCAAGCCCCTTAGACTTGGGAGCGGCTACATATGCTGTGTTTTTGGGAAATTGTAGTCAGTGAGTTTACTACTTCTGTGATATTACTACTACTTCTACTTCCTTTTATCTTCTTCATTGTCGTCTTTTTCACCAGTAGAAACAGCCGGTTCTTGATCACGTGACTCCCGTGATGCGAAAAAAGTGTTTCCATTGCAATTTTGCGAAAAACACCAATTTCGATACGGCCGAAAAACCACCTCATCCTAGCACAAAAACATTTTGTCGAAAAACTTAATTTTTTTCGAAATTGACGTGTTTCCATTGAGCAAATTTATTTTCGAAATTCTAATTAGTGCATTTTCATGGTCAATGGAAACGCAGCTGCAGAGGAAGATTTTCTGTTTTTTATATTTATTTGAGCTCCTTGTTTAGTCATTTCAGCCCTGCACCTTTTTTGTTTTGTATTTTTGTTATTTGTCTTGGGAGATTACCAGATCTGATTGGCCGTCTGTTGATCAGGTACTCATCACGGCCCCACGCTCTGGGCCGGGACGAACTCGGGCAGCGTGTACGCCTACGCTCTGGAGGTGCCCRGCGTGGGTTCGGGCCGTGTGTGCGAGCGGGGCGGAGCCAGCGAGGGCAGCTCGTGCGTGGAGGCGGTGTTGGGGAAGGAGATCCAGCTGATGCACAGGGCTCCCGTTGTGTCCATATGTGTTCTGGACGGGCGGGGGAAACCACTGCCAGACCCGTACGAAGCCTCGCAGGACCTCGCCATCGCACCCGATATGACCAACGCTCACTCTGTCCTCATCGCCTCAGAGGAACAGCTCAAGGTAACGGAGGAAACTCCTTCTGGTGTAAATAAAGATGAAGTTCCAGTTATTTTACTTTCTGGGTTTCTTCCTGCAGGTCTTCTCTCTCCCCAAAGTCAGCGCCAAGACCAAGTTCAAGCTGACGGCTCACGAAGGCTGCCGGGTGAGGAAGGTCGCCCTGGTTCTCTTCAGCTCAGTTGCTCAGGAGGACTACAGCGAACACACACTCATCTGCCTCACCAACCTCGGAGACATGCACCTGTTCAACATCCCCGCCCTCCGACCTCAGGTAGAACTGAGAGTCCGTCTGAGTGTTGGGAACATATTTTGACGTATTGTCTTGATGCGCCTTCAACTCTGCGTCGTGTCTTTAGGTTCGTTACGACTGCATCCGTAAAGAGGACATTAGTGGCATCGCGTCATGCGTCTTCACCAAGAATGGACAGGGTGAGGAGGACAGAGCAGTCATCACACACGTCACAAATACTAATGAAAGCCTGTACTTCTGCTCTGTATTGATCCTTTAAACCTAAACTGTAACTTCTGACCACACAATAAAAACTGTAAAGACTTAAACCAAATATTCTTGGCTGAACTACATGAACATTAACATTATTTTTTTCTTTATAAAAATAAGTTTATATGAAGAGTTTGGTTTCTGGAGATTGTTTTGGACCCTCAACTTGTTGGAGATTTGGAAACAGTTGTTCTAAATATTTGTTCAGTCTTCCCTGACACTAAGATAAGACGTTTGGCCTTTTTTTTCCTGCAGGGTTTTACCTGATCTCTCCTTCAGAGTACGAGAGGTTCTCCCTGTCTGCCAAAGTTCTGACAGAACCACTCTGCTCTGTGCAGCTGGACCGACCTCTGGAACTCACAATCGCCCGGTAACACACTCAGAAACACCTGATTACATGCAGTTTAATAGAATTACATATTTTAGCTTCTACACTGCGTGATCTAAAGCAGAGGTGTCAAACTYATTTTCACTGAGGGCCGCATGACGATATGTTGGCCCTGCAGGAGCCAGTTGTAACAAACTTTGATGTTTTGTGTTTTAACTTTAACTAAACGCGAAACATCAACTTGCTCATCTCATTGCTATGACGGAGCACTGCTAACAAACAATAACTGAGCTGTATGTGGTATTTCCTGCATAGAAACAGTGTTTTAACATGTCTTCTTAAAAACAATGGTATGACTGATTAAATAAATAGTACAGACGTTTTACTCTGTTGAGTTGTGGGTGAGTAGCTGCCATCTTGAATTCAGAAATAACCCACTTTCTGACAAGGAATTCCCACTTGAGAGGAGTTCAGTTTCAATTCTCAACTTGTAAGTGGTAAATTTCCACTTCCTACAACTGAGCTGCAGTGAAATGGACACAGAATTTTGCTGGCAGCTTTTATGGTCGATGCTTGCTTTAAAGCAGCATACACTTATTTGAAGATATTAAAACATCTCTGAAGCTCTTGCAGGCGACATAAGACGCTGTGGGAGTTTGGAGTTTGACACATGATCTAAAAGTTTCAGATTCTTGATGGTCAAAACTAATGTAAAGGTTTGAGTTGTCATGTTAGTAAAGCATTTCTTTTTTAGTGGAAATGTGTTTGCTTACAACTTTATAAAAATATTTTGTATTCTATAAATCTGCCTGGGGGGGTGGGGGGTCAGGCTCTAAAACCCTTCACGTCATTTTCAGTAATTATGTTTAAACATACATATATGACATCATAAGTGTTTAAATCTGGTCAGAATTTACCCAAAGACAACGAGAGAGTTGCATTAGTTTACATAACCAGTTAATTTCTATTTTCTATTTTGAGCAAATGTTGTGATTTTATTGGGGGGTTATATTCACTGGATCAAATTGTTGTGGAGGTCATACCCCCCCCCCAAAAAAAAAACAAAAAACAATTGACTATTAAATTACTAAAAGCTATGTTTAAGCTATCACTCACATCTAAGTGAATATTAAAATCCTCCATTATTATAATTTTATCAGTACTTAATAATAAATCATACAAAGTCACAGAATTCAGTTAGAAACTGAGAATAAGGACAATAAATAACAGGTTTTTCTGATTTCCATTTTGGATGAAAGACTGAAAGGAATTATAACTAATAAATGATTTAGCATTAATCAGTAATCCTGACTGATAAACAGTAGCCACTCCACCTCAACCTGTTGTTCTAGGAACATGAACATAGCAGGAGTGGATTTATTTATAAAATCCTCCTGTTGTAACCAGGTTTCTGTAAGACGGGATAAAAAGTTTCTTCTGTTTTTTTTTTTCTTTTTTCCTGCTGCCTAGAACCCATAAACGTGTCGCTCACAGAGCTTTCCTCAGCTCTCTGTAGGCCTGAAGATTGTAAAGTGCCCATTAAACCAAAGAGATGCTTTATGATGACGCTGTGTGTTGCCAAACTAAATGGTGTGTGTGTGTGTGTTTCCTCAGTGGTGGTGCAACAACGCAGCTGCAGGCCAACGGAACCCACAAAAACCAGATGGGTCAGGCTGAAGGTACGGCTGAGCATTTCTTCTTCTCTCTCCTCCTCCTTCRTTATACACCCCCCTTTTCATTTTTACACAACACTCTGAAGCTCTTAAAACCCTGAGCAGACCTGGCAGGGGTCCCCCTCAGGTCTCTATGGTAACCATTCAGCATGCCCCAGTTGCCTCTCCGGTCCGACGGATCCTTTTCTTTTTCAGCACGGAGCAGCGGTTGTTGTGAAAACTGGTCAAACTTTCATCAGCATTTGGTTTTTAGCTACTTTTATTCAGGCATCAGAGGGTTTTAATGTCTTTGTGTTGAAACATGAATTCATTTGGGCAAAACCTACCTGGTCTGCTTTCTGTGCTTCTGAGATTTAAAAATAACTATATTTTTTTAAACTACAAGCACTCAGAGAGTGCAAACCTCCACCAAGACCAATTTCCCCCATCCTGTAATAGAGTAAATGCACAAAAGCAGAGATGGAAACACATTTGCTGATGAAGTTCTGACGTAGTGAACATTTAAGCAGGCAGTATGCACGGGATTTCTTCCCGGTGGAGTCCAATGTGAAAAAAAAAAGTCAGACTCGTCACCCAACGTTATTCATCGTCAAACTGGTCTCGGATTAAGCTCCTAAGTCAGGGCTATTCAACTGAACTGCTCCGGGGGCCACAGTTACTGCAGGTCAACAGCTTAGGGGCCGAACATCCAGCAATTAAATTTATTATGTAGATAAACCAAGTATTACAAAGATCTGTTCTGTTACCTTAATAGTTTATTTTGCTGCATGTAATCATGATTACAACATACAGAACCCTATAAAAGTAGTGATAAATAAACAATATCAAAAACAAAAAGAACACCATTATACCCCCTATTTAACACAAATATTATTTTGACTTGTCTGACTTGCCAAATTTTTAAACCAATTTTATTTTCACTTTGATAGTTTTATTTTCAACTGTTTGTCATTTTAACCGTCTTTAGTGAGCATAGAAATGGTTTATACCAGCTTGTAGCCAAGATTCTGACGGTTCTGTAGATACCAAACATGTCTGTCTAACTATAATAACTCAATGGTAATTAAAGTAGAAAACTGGCGGTTTGGGCTTAAGAGACGAATGAACAAATTGGCG
>NW_013952440.1:806854-808626 GCF_001266775.1 Austrofundulus limnaeus | reverse complement strand
ATTTATTTATTTATTTATTTATTTATTTTGAAGCGAGAAGCAAAATACAGTGTGTGAGTGCTTTCAGCATTAAAACATTACCTCCTCCCCCTTGGCACACACACTCACACACTGTCTGGTCTAAAAGCTAACCCGCTAGCTTCCAAAATGCCGAAATGAATCTGTTCTCCTCCCGTGTCCAGACTTTGAGGCCCGTCCAGAAGCTCTCTGCAAGCCTAGTACAGAGAAACTGTTTTGATTGGTTGTTTGTGAAATGTTGTGTGTTTGAGGAAATGGGAAAAATGGGTTTCATGGTGCAGTCACACACTTCCTTGTCGCACAACGTTCTGTTAATGTGCACCAAATGCGTAAATATGCGCACATTATGGCAAAAATTATTCATCATTAAATCTGGTTTTATTTGGAAGTAAATAAAATTGCTGTTCAATCCAGTTCAAATGAACACTGAAAGCTGTCACTGTTTTTTACTGAAGCCCTGTCAATGCATCACAGCTTTCGAGCTCAGAGGGTTAAAAGAAATAAAACAATTCCTGTATCCGCATCATGATCCAGAACCTGACCAAAATTTACAGGCGTGTTACTTTGGCTAATCCCCACATGTGGTAAAAATGCCATGACAATCCATCCACTAGCCTGGTTCAAACCAGACCCTGTCCTTCACTTTGCTTCATACAATGGTCTGGACTTGCTGCATAGAGAATCGATTTCTTGCAGGAGGCGTGGCCTCTGCTGAAGCATATGTGTGTTGTTGGTGTGAAGGAGGCTAAGCTAAGAAGCTAACCCGAAATCGCGTGTGCTGTAAACAACCCTACTGAGAGGAGAAATATACCGAGCCGAACGAGACGACTGTAAATGAGAGCTGCTGCTTTGTCAGACAAATTTATTTTAATTTGGAAGACTTATCAACACGGACTGGCTTCATTCACTTCCTCCACTGCCGTATGCTAAAATAACTAGCAGACACTGCAGAACATCGACGTCGTTCAAAACTCCACCTTCTGTTTGCTGATTGGCCCAGGTAAAATAAACTACAAGCAGACACTGCACAGAAAATTGACGTTCTGTTCTCTGATTGGCCCGGCTAAAAATCTGCCAGTGAAATCCATCTCAGTGGGAGAAGTCCCAGACGGAGCAGTGAAGGGAAACTAAAATAGAGTGGAGGTGCATAGGAAGGCAAGGGCCAGGCTATCTGTCCACAGGTTCTTGAGTAATTTTGTCGACAGACAGACAGACAGACAGACAGACAGACACAACCGAAAACATTAATAGTGTTTAGCTGCAGAAAAGGTAAACAAGGTTGGTGAATACTTCCAATTTTTGCTGCCTAATGTGATAATTCAGTGGTGTTCTGTGAGATTCTGAACAATATCTTACCTCAGGGCTATTCAACTGGCAGCCCATGGGCCWCATCTGGCCCGCGAGTGACCAAAGTTCGGCCYGCCAATTGGTTTATTCATCTCTTGAGCCCAAACCCCCGGTTTTCTACTTTAATTACTCTTAAGTTCTTTTAGTTAAACATAGAACTGCAGAAATGTTGGAATCCTGGCTAGAAGCTGGTAAAAACCACTTCTACAAACACTCAAGACAGTTAAAACCACAAGCAGTTGAAGATAAAATGATAAAAGTGGAAATAAAATTGGTTTAAAAATTTGGCAAGTCAGATGTCAAAATATTATTTGTGTCTAATAATAGGTGTTCTTTTTATTTTTTGATAATGTGTAATTATCACTACTTTTTATAGGGTTCTGTAGGTTGTATTCATAATTAAATGC
>NW_013952440.1:804119-806616 GCF_001266775.1 Austrofundulus limnaeus | reverse complement strand
TAATTAAATGCAGCAAAACAAACTAATTAAAAGGTAACATATCTTTGTAATACTTGGTTTATTTACATAACTTTAGTTGCTGGGTGTTTGGCCCCTCAGCTGTTCACCGGCAGTAACTGTGGCCCCCGGAGCAATTTAGTTGAGTAGCCCTGTCTTACCTGTTGTAGATAGCTCTTTGAACAGCCTTAAATTTAGTTCTAACCAGTTTGCAGATATAATTTACTTTGTTAGAGCAGACTTATCACAGTTTAGGTTGTCATTATTTCAGTTTAGAGTGAAGTGGTGAGCGATCACCGTGCCTGTGACATACAAAATAGAAAAAAGTCAAAAAAASATCTTTATATTGAAGGAACTTGGCATAGTACACTACATTTGATCTAAGTTGTCACAGCCAAAATGAAACAGGAAGTGACATCAAAGGGGAACTCTTTCAGAAAAGACTTAATTCTCTGTTCATTGAAACGATATTTATTTGAATGCTGACTTTTCTTTGTCGCTCTTTGATAGTGACTCAGAATAATCCAAAGAAACATCAGATTTTTCTCTGCTGTCTTTGTTCTCAGTCAWACCAATGTTCTGTTCACATTTATACATYCYTCYGTGACGYCACTTCCTGTTGCTTCACACGCAAATATCTCAACAATCTCAGCGGTGTCAAATATTTTTTGCAATATGTTTTATTAATGTTGTCTTTCTAAAAATTAGGGATGCACTATATATTAGCATTCATATTGATATCGGCTGATATTGGTCATTTTTTAGAACATTGGTATTGGTCCGATGTGTAAAACTGGGCCGACATTAACATTAAATATTTATTTCCCACTTTTTAGCTTCGTGTTCCTGTTTTGGGAGGGGAGATGGTTGGTTGAGCAGCATCTGTTTGATCATGATAGTGATATTGACACTGTGCAGCCAGGAATAACTGCAGTAGAGCCATGTCAGAGGTCTGGTCATTTATTTACTGTATCAAAAAAACACCCAAGTGTGTTTGTTTGTGTAATATCGGTAAATATCTGTTATCAGCCATAACAGCAATAATTATATTGGATATCTATATAAAATGTTTTTGTGCTTTTAGAATCAGTAAGTAAATGACCAATAAAATTCTTCACGCTGAAATTTTCATATCTGTGCATCCCTACTAAAAATGCATTCATATTTATTACAAAATGTGATGTCGCAGGCACCAGTTCAGCATTTACCTTCTGTGGGTTGAGAGGAGGTGTAAAACCTCAAAACTATTTATGTTGTGATTCAGCAACACACTCTCCAACCCATGACTGTCTGGATTTGTCCCCCTCAGGACACACACCGGAGCCGCCCAGCTCACTGTCCTCCCCCATCCTGGACACCCCGCTGGACTCCCCCCTCAGCTGCGCCGACCTCACCCTCGACTCAACCGGGGAGCTGACTGTGGAGGACGTCAGAGATTTCCTAACGTAAGCGCACACACACTGAGGAAAGTAAAAAAATGGATTCTCACGTTTTCTTTGAAGATTAGTATATTTGATCTTTTTTTTTAGGACTGTGGACGAAGTGGAAAATAATCTGAAGAACATGAAAGATGAGGAGGGACGCTCCGCCGGGCTCCTCATCAACTGAACAGGTGAGGAGCTCAGATCATACACACACACACACACACACACACGCACACACACGCACACGCGTACACCTGTTTCTAATGGAGCTAGTCTGGGATGTGCAAACATCAAAGCTTGCTTCGGTCTGAGCTCTGCATTCCAATAACAAACTCTTCTCTGCATTTCTTAAAGACAAAAGCAGCTCCATCCTGGCTGCTGGAGCACATTCACAGTTTAACTCTTGAGCTCAGTCAGTTTTATCACCATTCAACTAATTTAACCTCATTACCACTCCATAGTTCATGAAAACTGAACTCAGAGGAACCTGACGGCACACAGACATTCTAGGATTCTTGTTGAGGTGTGTTTTCTGGCAGAGATAAACCAGAAGAATCTGCTGGATGGCAGGAAGTTACCATCAGAGCTGGCATAGTTCACCTGTTAATCTTCTTAAGCTTCTCACAAAATGTACTCGTTAAAAAAATGTTTCGTTAGGATAGTGTGCTGTGGCTTTGTTAGCAGTATGTATTATTATGGTGTATTGTCTGTTACTCTTGGGGGTCCTAAATAAAATGGTTTTTGCTGTCCTCTTGTGGAACAAATACAAAGTACAGGCTGCAGGAACATAGCACTATTGTAACTTTTTACTTTAAGCCAGGGGTGGGCAATCCTGGTCCTCGAGGGCCGCAGCCCTACATGTTTTACATATTTCCCTGCTCCAACACACCTGATTCAGTCACTGAACTACCTCTTCCAAGTTCTGCTGTATGGAGGACCGACACTGACATAATTAGAATTAAAAGCAGAAACATATAAATGAACCACTAAATAAACTAGACATGGATTTTTACGATGTAAAAACAAGTGTGCATTGCCACGTAGCATGTCATTGCAGCATGGCTTTGCCTGCAGCA
>NW_013952440.1:792667-802001 GCF_001266775.1 Austrofundulus limnaeus | reverse complement strand
TTTTTTTTTTTTTTTTTTTTTTTTTTTTTTGGACGTTGTAGCATCTCCACTCTTCATTTAGGTGCCACTGAGTAGGTGGAGGTGATGTAGACGTCAACAGCTCATCAGAACACGTTGAAGAAATTAACTGGAACAATGAAGGTTTGTGTTGCGACTGAATGTTTTTGTATTGCTATGTGAGAAAGTAAATCTATTTTAAAAAGGCTAAAAGTTGGGAGTGGGTGGGCATAAAAATCACACTGTGACTTTAAGGATCAGCAGCTGGAGAGGAGGCTGACCTTTGACCATGTGCCATGTGACAGGAAGTCATCGGGACCACATCTATTACAGTATCACTGAACTGCAAGCTGTAGGMGGGAAAATACTTCTCATAGCTTCAACGTTAAAAATAAAGTTTCAGGTTTTCATGTCATTTTCTGCTAAAATTAGGTAAAAAAATTGAATAAAAATGTTTTCCCAGCAGTTTCTATATAAAAGTGGATAAAGTTGAAGGAAATCTGTAGACAGGACTCAGGGAAGTGTTGCAAAGTCAGTCTGAAAGTGTTGCGTACTCTGGGTAATGTTGCCAACAAGTCTAGCTTTGATCAGCAGTATTTTAAACTTTTTAATTTTAATGTTACAATAAGTGTGCGACTGTAAACCAGCATCAAAGCACCGGACCCTAAAACCTAGACTGAAGTAGCTCAACATGAAGTCTTATCGAAGTATTGTTGATGTTCTACGAACTAAATTAACAGTTTCATGCTACAGCTGGTATAACTGAACCTTTTAACCCCACAGTTGAGTTTCCAGTGTCTGTTTCATTTGTAGAAATGTATTAATTTGATTATTTAGCATTTTGGCTGTTGAATTGTGAATGTTAATAAAATGTATTTACTCTAACGTTTGGTTTGTGTGGAATAAGTTGGTGAAAAGACCAGACAAAAGCATGTAATGTGACTTTTTTTAATATAAAATACATAAATAAAGCATCTGCAGGTGGTATCAGGAGCATGTGCACAATCCACCCCACCCCCMCTAAAAAGAAAACAAATAAGAGCTGTTGTTTGGACCAATGCCTGCACACAACACAGGTCACATGATCAGAACAGCCTCTGCATTTAAATTGAATGTGCTTTATTCCCAAAAATAAAAGCAATGCTCAAAGATCATCTGGCTACAAAGTTTGGGGGAAAAAAAAAAAAAGATTCTTAAAAATAAACATTTTTCTGAGTGAAATCAGCCCACAGCAGAATACAGTATTTACCTTTCTCCCAGACTTTTCCTGATTGCACTTTTAAAGATCTGTACTGAAGTGTAAAAAAAAAAAACTATCCCAGTCTTAAATCCCTGATCTCCACAAAACGTCTTTGGCCAAATAAACTGTGATAATCCCGTCCCACAACAAAACTTCAGAGGGTGAGAAGAGTGACCAAAACTCAGTGTTAAAAGAAAATTGAGGTGAAAACAAGAACAAAAACAAAACAAAGCCCATCTCTAAAGTATATTCAAACATTCCTCAGAGGCTGTTTTCTGTTTAAATGAAAACAACCCAATTTAACTCAGCTTGTTTTTACCTTAAACCTGTGAGCAGATGTCATATCGGAATCTGTCCAGAGAAACAAATCCTTTCTACATCATAAACTATTCTTTCATTTCATAAAATTTAAGCTTGCATAAAATCATTTGATGGTTAAAAAAAAATATCTCTGATTTTGACCTGTGTTTATCCAKACGATTTTCAACTACTTGGGATGTTTAGAAACCTGCTGGGTCAAAGGCTGCAGTGAAGGATGGAGGACAGGCACAGATATGTCTTACTGGTTTAAAAAAAACAAACTACATGGCAGCATTGACTGGATGAGTGCGTGGGTTATTCGTAGCGTTGGGCCTAGGATGGGGGGGTTTTGAAAGGACCCCAGGCGTGGAAGCAGCGTGTGAAGCAGTGAGGCTCGTTGCCCTTCCTCACCAAGCGCAGCTTCCTCGGCTGTTCGGCTTCTTTGGAGCGCATGTGTTGGATGTAAACCTGACCAGGACATGAGGAGGAGGGGTTAACATGTAGATAACGTACACAGTGCATGTGCTAGGGTTGGGCGATGTTGGCATTTATCATGATTAACATGGCTGTTAACCAGAGGTCTATAAAATACTTGAAAAAAAAAAAACTAAGTAAAATTACATGAACAGAAAATGACTTTGGTGAAAATAAATTTCACTGATGAGAGTACTACTCAAGTACAAGTCACAAAACTGTTCACAAAAATTGGGAGATTAAAAGTAAAAGTATTTTTACACACTAAGAAATAAACTGTTGAATTTACTGAACCAAACTGGCTCCACCAAGTCAGGGTGAGTAAATTAAACATGTGTATATTCTTTGCTCAGTTTCCTCAACTAGGCTCAGTGAAGCCAGTTTACAGGAGTAAATTCAACACTTCATTTTTTTAGAGCACAGAAACATCTTTCATGATGAGTCTGAACATATTTAATTTTGTAACAAGTAGCTAGGGGTTACCTTTTAAAGTAAAGAAGTAAAAGTATCATTTTTAGCTTTAAAATACAACAAAGTAAAAGTAGCTATTTAAAAAATAATTGGTAAAATTACAAATCCTCAAAACAACTACTTAAAAGTAGCAAAGTAAATGTATTTAGTTACTATAAACCTCTGGACACCGACATGTTCCAGTCACATGAATGATTTAAATTGCTCTAATGGGAAAGGTATGCTCTCTAAAAAAACAGTTTAAGACAGAGTGAGATATTTGACRAGGAAGTAGGCGATCCATTAATTGGTTGACGAGGAGCACCGAGTGGACTGACGGGAAATCCTTCATCAGTTGTGCYAGCAGCATTAATCACATTAACTGTCAAGTGCAAAACAACCGTAGAAAGGTTTTCTGACAATTACAAGCACACAAAACAATTCTGCCCAACCCTAATGTGTGTCCACAAAGTTGATGGTTCCCACTCACCTGGCAGGCTTTCAGACTGAGTTTGATCTCCACCTGGCTGGTCTGAGAGCCGACCCACATGTACACCTGGGAGGAAATAARTGTTTAAATAAATCTCAACATGGTGCATTTCATCTTTCAGACACCGCGCTCTGTTACCTCTTTGCCGTTGTCCAACAACATGATGTCATCATCGGCCAAATCGTCCTGACAGAAGTCCGAGCACTTCTCCGAAACAGAGAAGTAACCCTTCTCGTTTGAGCACCTGATGAACAGAAGAAAAATGGAGGACACAATAAGAACAGGAAGTGGGTTTCTCATTGCAGATGGAAAAAAAAAAAAAGGGGGGGGGGGGTGTCCTCGCACCTGAAGAGCCGAGCGTGTTTCATATATTCCGCATCTTCATCGTACGGTTTCTGCGAGCCAATCCCAACCCAGAAGAAGTTCTCAGGCTCCTCCCCYTCATTAATTACCTAGGAGTCAGTTTTTACCAGGAAGTGATGTGAAACACTACCAGCTGTGATCAGAWCACCATTCAATGGAAGCTGAGGACACTGGGTCTGACCTGTTTGCTGTACGTGTCGTCGAACATGGTGTTCATGATGTCCTCGGCCAGTTTGGCCTCGTCAGGATCGGCGGCTCKGCCCACCCAGGTGTACACGATGCCCTGGTTGTCTGTGCTCTCAAAGGGAACCTGCAGGAAACACGCTGTGTGACGCAAGCTGACTAAGCAGTAATCTCTTATAGATTTTTATATTTTTTTATTAAAAGAGCTCAAACCTTGAGGATGAAGCAGAACTCTGAGTTGAGGTTACAGGAGTCTGTGCCGATCTGAATGCTCCTAAGAAACACGCAGCAGAAAACWGGAGGATGTAACAACCCCCACCTTGATAAACGGTGAAAGCGGGMCGGCGTGTGATAGCGTACCTGGTGCAAAGCGCGCTGCCGTTGGTGCGGACGTGGTAGAGGGAGGGCTGGACCGAGTCGGTGTTCTGTTTCCGCTTGCCTTTGTGGATGATAAACTTTCTTTTGAAATGAGCCAAGAACTTGATGTTCTCCTGCTGCTGGGTCATTCGCACCACCTAAACGCCGAAACAGGACGTCAACTTCAGCACAAATCTGATGCACTCACTAACAGGGTTTATACAGGAAGTCTTACGGTGAATTTAGTACCATCACAATATTTAATACCAACATGACTTTRAGCTGCAACTGTAGCAGCAAACTCTTGAACTTTAGTTGGGAGTAACTAATAATAGTGTTATTTTCTTGAAGTGTTAATGTAAGAAAACTTTAACCTGAAACGTTTAGATTCTCAAGACTGATGCCAAGTTTTAAATGATTATTTCAGCCTTTCAATATTTTAAACATTACAGCACAGGAAGTCCTTTCAGTCTGAATTAAGTTATTTTTATTATTTTATTTTTTACCAGACTGACAGATTTATCCCTTAAATTTATTATTTCATTTAAAAAGATTATTTAATAATATTTATTATTCCTGTTTATTAAATCACATTTATCACAGTACACCTCTCAGTATGGTTCTAAATATAATTAAGTTGAATGAAACAGCCACAGCCTTTTGTTGTTGAAACATCTGGTCGAATTTTTGTAGATTTTTATGATAAACACCTGAAGYTGACTCACAGAGAGAAGTGAGTGATTCTGGGRGAAAAACTAAAGTCAAATGGAGACACTGGTGTTATACTCTGGGACATATTTGTCTTTAATATTATTATAGCTTTAATATTGTTTATTTATAAGAACTAAAGCTAACTCYGGTGAGGCAGCTTTGAAGTTAATGTCTGTAAGTTAACATCGACGCTCCGAACACATTAACGGTGGAAATGTTTGCGAGGTGCTTYCTAAATATAATAAATATAAAATTGTAGTCCTTCTTGGAGAATAGTTCAGGGAACGCTGAGAGCTTTGACCAGCAGTCCGTCTCAACGCTGCTGCATGCACCTGCTGTCAATCAGACAGCACAACCCGCCCTGCTCTGTKCTGATTGGTTAAAATGCTCACTGTGGTTCTCTTTATTGGTTGAAAGAACCGTCAGTATAAACCGTGTATCATCATTGGCTGGTCTATAGTTGAGTTGTTCAGACAATTAAAGCTTGTTTTATACTTCGAGTCACTCGTCTTGTTTCCCCTGATGACAAAAAAACAAAAAAAAAGTCTTTCCTGAGCGAGTATAAATGAGCTGAAGACACGGCGGGTTATAAATGATCAAAATTCCTCCCTCTGCCCTCACACGGCTCATATAAGTAGGACAACAACAACAATGATGGCCGGATGTTGTGTTTTTTTTTTTCATTCAACAATCAGTGTTTTGTTGGGTGAAGAGTCCGGAGAAAACAAATTTGGTTTTGTGTTAACGGTGGTGATGGAAGATGGAAGAAAGACGTGAACATCAGCCGCATGCTCCTCGTGAACAAATCGAACRCTCTGAGCTRCAAGGTCCACACCRCAGAGTTCTGACTGGCAATGAACATGACAGCTGTCACCGAGGGATGGCAGTGGAAGTTACACAACTTTGTGTCACTCAGCAGGGGGAACAAGACGTGTAAGTATAAASCAGCCAGATTCGTCAGATGACGTTTATAACTTTTTAATACTTTTTAATGGCTTAACGTTAGTGACGAGGTTAGCAAATAAAAAGAATAAAAATTTCTTCCTGCCTTTAGTTTTCCAGGGAAAAGACTCTCAAACTTCTTCTGCAGTGAGAAGGTGAAGGTGAGCCAGCCCATGTTTGAGGCCTGCCTGCCCTGCCAGAAGTACACCACACACTGGAAGTCTTCCTCGGGCTGTTTGTCCTCCTCTTCCTCAGCTCCTTTTCCTCCACCGCCTGCCTCACCGCCCTCCTTCTTCTCCTTCTCCTCATCCTCGTACTCCACAGGCACCCAGTACCTAAAAGCACAGAGAGGAAAGTGAGAGACAGGGAGCGAGCTTGTCTGGGAGCGGTGGAACACGGGCGCACCTGCAGAGGAAGACGTAGCAGTCCTGAGTGAAGAAGTGTCCGAACTCCTCCTCAGGCAGGCGCGTGAACTTCTT
Organism: Austrofundulus limnaeus; assembly: GCF_001266775.1. Classification (NCBI taxonomy): domain Eukaryota; kingdom Metazoa; phylum Chordata; class Actinopteri; order Cyprinodontiformes; family Rivulidae; genus Austrofundulus; species Austrofundulus limnaeus. The sequence goes on along the minus strand of NW_013952440.1, from coordinate 796,015 downwards.
TCCCTCCAACACAAAGCCCTCCATACCGTCCAGGTCCTCGTTCCACTCCTCCATCAGCTGTTCAGCCTAGAAACAGAAAGAGAGGAGTGAGGCAGTCGTCTGCTTCCAGTCAAAAACAGCAACTCGACAAAAACAACTACCTCAGAGAGGGGCATGGCGGGTTGCCGAGGGAGGAAGAGGGCCGTGAGGTCAGCTTTCATCTGGTCTTTCTGCTCTGCATCCTTCTTCACCTGGGAGCAGACCAGAGTTATTATAGTTGAGATAAACTAACTAAATAACGAAAAGTGAAATTGAAAAAACATTTTAGTTAAATAAAATAAATAAAAACTGTAATAAAATGAAAAAAAAAAAAAAAAACGATAACTAAAACTGTATAATCTTTTTACCTAACTAAAACTAACTGAAATTATATATAGAATATCCTTAGTTTTAGTGTTTGTTTATTTTGAGACATGTGGATCTCTGAAAAACAAGCAGCACCAGGTTGGAGACAACTATTGTCATCATCCTAAAATAATCGCCCGAGTTTTTAGTTGGCAAAATTGAGTTACGCTACAATGGACTGCTTTAACTAGTGACCAAATAGCTGCTGGTTAGTTAACTCACAGGAACATCACAAGCTTGAGGATGCATTGGCAAATATGTTTATTCAAACTATAAAAAAAACTAATACTAGAACTAATAAAAACTAAACTAAAACTTAAGCATTAAAAATGCAATAATAACTAATAAAAACTAACAAATTCACTGTAAGAACTAATAAAAACTACCGTATTTTCTGGACTATAAGTCGCACTTTTTTTCATAGTTTGACTCGTCCTGCGATTTATACACCAGAGCGACTTATTTATGTATTTTTTTTTTCCCTTTCTCTCTTCATGACGCCTCTTTTTTTGCTGTTGCATTTAATATTAAATGACTGACATGAACAATACTACCTACAGCCATGAGGGGGCGCCATATAATTGTGAATGTTTTTTGGTGCTAGTTAAATAACTGAAGCATTAATGAAAACTGAGACAGACTGGACACAAACAAAATGCCGCCCAAAAGAAAATCTTATTCTGCAGATTACAAACTGCTGAGTCTGATGACAGTCCTGCAGAAGAGGAGATGACGGCAGCGCTTCCTCTTCCTCCGGAGTTGGCCGAGTTGTTCAGAGGAGACACCGAGGATGAAGACTTGAACTGATTCAGTGATGTGGAGTGAGATCGGTGAACCTGCGGTTAACTGTAATTTGTTTTTTGGACTGGCTGGTTTGTAACATAATGTTAATTAAGCCTATTCTGCATCTCAGGTATGTGTTTGTTCCTGGACGTTATAAAATACATTTCTAAATAAACGCGACTTATACTCAGCTGCGACTTATCAGTGGTTTTTTCTCTTCATGACACATATTTTTACTTTTGTGACTTATACTCCGAGGCGCCTTATAGTCCAGAAAATACGGTAATTGAATTAAAAGAAAAAAGTCTAAACTAAATAAAACTAAACTATAATGAAAAATCCAAAACTATTATAACCTTGGAGCAGACAGGAGAACACATGAACTAACTACTAACACAAATCTCAAATAATAAACAGAAGAATCAGTAACCTTGCCCTGCAGGTTATCGTTTTGTTGCACGGTCTCAGCAGCTCGGGTGTAGTCCACCCTCAACACATCGTCCCAGTTCTTAAACTTGGACTTGAACACCTGAAGAGGAGGATGAAGAGTAAATATAAACAGAACGAGGCTGATGGAAGAGGTCCGCGGTGCTGGAAAACCTGACCTGGCACTCGGTGCCCTCCAGGTTGCGGGTGACGCAGGCGTGTTTGGGCCGGTGCAGCATGGAGCAGATCTCCTGGCCTAGTTTTAAGGCGGCGGCTCGGACGAGACGAGGCGACTTCCTCCCGATCCAGATGAAGACGTCCGACCAGCAGTCCAGGATGTACACGCACTTGGTGTCCAGCAGGGACTGGAGCTGAGGGGGGAGGGAGGAGCATGAAGGGAAGAACGGACTCCTGTTGTTTTTACAAAAGTTCTGGTGTTGAGCAGATAAAACCTACCAGTCTGAGCTCTGGCAGCGTGTCCAGCTTGATCTTGTGGTCTTTATGCTCAACAGACAGCTTGTAGTTAATCTGAGGCAGCTCCAGGTAGCCCAGACCCAGGCCCACCTACAGGAGAAAAAAAAAAACACACATTTAAAAACGGCCACCTCTTCATAAACAACATGATAATTACACAGAAACTCATCGATTCGTTGACTGATTAACTTTCAGCTCCCGTAATTTCTGAAATTATGCTTCCATCGACCATTCAAACCTCTAAACCATCAACAATTACTTATAAAGAAAACAAAGAGCTAAACTGACCACAGTTTGGTCTCGTTTCAGCTTTGATCACTTTAGTGTTCTATAAAAGCAATTATATATTTACAAAGTTCAGTTTTACTTTTCTCATTTACTTGTTATTGTTTAACTATATTTTTTACCTAAAAGGTTTTTTATATATATACGACGGAGTGTTCAAAGTTCACCAATCAAATAAAAAAATATTCAAAACGTTATGACTTTTGACAAATTAAACAGCAAATAGTTTAAATACAACAAAGCATTCAGTCTCTGCAACAATTCATATCGTGACAGACACGTGATTGAACTTCGATCCAGAACCGCACGGCATTCTGGGGGATGTTGGCCAAGTTTCTAGGTGGGATTTCAGAAGGTGTCGACACTAAGCGCACCCAACCCTGAAATATACAATCTTATGCTCATTGTCAAGGTCAGTGTAAAATCGTAATGTTATGCATATAACTACTGTTCCCTGAAGGAAAGGAACGAAGTACAACACATCATGTATGGGAACCACGCCCCTGCGTGTCCTGGCTGAAGCCACCTCTAATCACGCCTTTAGGCAGGTGACGTGATGACGACAGATGTCAGGCTCCGCCTGCACATATAAATATTGTCGCATCACAGTCACTCCTCAGTTCGGTAACTGCTCTTCACCGAGCCCAGCTGTGCAGTGGGGCCACCATGTGTTGTACCTTGTTCCTTTCCTTCAGGGAACAGTAGTTATATGCATAACATTACGTTCCCTTTCAGTCAATTCACTCGGTACAACATCATGTATGGGACATATATAAACGCCCCACAGAGCAGCACCAAACTTGGGTCATAATAACATGCTAGTGCAGCACATCAGACCCAGCGGAGAGCACAGAGTGAGCCACCGAGGGGGCTGTCACATCTAAGTGATAAAACTGAACAAATGTGTGCGGTGAAGACCAGCTGGCCGCAGCACAGATGTCACTCACAGGTACCCCTTTAAATAGGGCCCAGGATGCTGCTACACCCCTGGTGGAG
>NW_013952440.1:785057-789547 GCF_001266775.1 Austrofundulus limnaeus | reverse complement strand
TTAAATTCCAGTGAAATATATTTATGTTTGTGGTTGTAATGTGACAAAATATGGAAAAGTTCAAGGGGTATGAATACTTTTGCAAACCACTGTAACTGGTTCATCCAGGTATGTGGCTCGGTCTCTGTCGGGGACCTCAGAGAGCGTCAACCACAAATGTCTCTGCGCCACCACGGTTGAAGTCATCCCTCTGCCCAGGGAGGGCGCTGCACTGCAGGATGCACGGAGGACGCAGTCCGCGGTGAGTCTGATCTCATTTAAGAGATGCAACAGAGGACTCTCGGGCGGTACCTGGGCTCCGAGCTCYGCCAGAGCCATAGCCTGGTATGTCTGGAGCATGCTGATGGAGCTCAGGCCATGAGCGGTGGTGGCCTGAGCTTTGTAGATTTTTTCCAGCTGCGCAGCAGAAAAACTATACGGCTTGGAAGGAAGCGTGGTGGGCCCGCTCACTCCATGGTTGTGAGACGGGGCCAAATACGCGGCTAGGGATGGCTCCATAGGAGGGATGTTCACTAGTCCAGCTTTTTCAGCTCCTTCCAGATCCAAATACGGTCCATAACCAGGTACTGTGACGCGGGTGGACAGAGGTTTGCTCCAGCAGGATGTCAGCTCCGAGGCGAAGTCTGGGAACATGGGAAGACGGTTCTTCACCGCGGTCGGTTCAGTGGGGAGAAAAAAACCCTGCGAACCGCGACAGTTTTTGTGCAGGAGGGGGGGTAGGCCACTCCACCTCCAGTTTCTGAGCCGCACGACAACACAAGGAGAGAAAAGGCGTGTCACTTTCTCCAAGAACTTAACCCATCTCTCCAGGATTGAGCGTCAAAGTTGGCGACAAAACGCACATGCTTGGGGCTCCGCCAACGCCCTACGAGCGTGGACGATTCCCAAACAGAGCAGGCAAGCCTCGTGCTGGTCCTTTTCGTGAAGCGAGAAGCCGCACCCCTGGGGACAGGGGCGAACTGAAGACTTCTGCTTCTTCTTGAGTAATTTTGTGCTCATCCCAAACCACAAAATCCTCTCTTTTTGTCGAGGTAAGAAAGGTTGCTCAAAGTTAGCGCTCAGCGGGCAGACACAGTTACCAGTAGGCAGCTGTAGCTAACACCAACAAAAGCCGTTAAACTAATTTCGAGAATCTTCGAACAAACAAAGCTAATTAGCAGCAGCTAACTAGCGAGGTTGAAAGAGGTGTTCTAGCGAGGTGAAGAGCATTAGAACTGAGAAGTGACTGTGATGGCGACAGTATATATGTGTAGGCGGAGCCTTACATCTGTTGTCATCACATCACCTGCCTAAAGGCGTGATTAGAGGTGGCTTCAGCCAGGACACACGGGCATGGTTTCCCGTACATGATGTGTTGTACCGAGTGAATTGACTGAAAGTGAACTAATAAATACTTGGATTCTTAATTCTTGTGCGCCAACTTAAGCTCACCTGCTGTGAACCTAGTGTGTGTTTTACATTTCTTTTATTGTCTTCGCCTATTCTTGCCTTATTGTACAGCACTTTGGTTGCCCATGTGATTTTTAAAATGTGCTCTATAAATAAAGTTGATTGATTGATTGATTGATTAAGAAAAACATTCTATTACTCCATTCTCGTTTTACACGTTGTGGAAAATCAGCTGCTGGGAACGTCACGAGGAAAAGTGAAATTTAAAAAAAGATTGAAAAACAGTGAGGGACTCTGATCCTTCAAAGTAAATCTCACCGTTGCTCATTTCCTTTCTGAACAGAAAAGTAAAAGCGGATTATTCTCCATCACAGATTTGTTGTTTTATCTCGACTGTTCACAGCTGAAGCTGATGGTGGCAGTGTTGGTGTTTAGAAGTATTCCAAATATTTACCTTGTATAGTTTAGGTCTGACGGGAGTGAAGTTGTCTGGTACGTGCTTCTTGATCTCTTCCGGTTGTCCTCCCAGAACCTCCCAGAATCCTGGCGGCTCCTGGTTCTGCATGAGGGTCACGATCTCTGCTTTCCCCTTCCGTTCATTCTTATTGATCTTTTCAGCGAATAACCTGGAGGACGACAGCCATTTAAACTTGGTTAAAATCAGTTTCTGGGTTTGTTTGGTTTTTTTTCTGAACATGTTGTTATGATGAATGTAACTCAGCTCCTGCGTTACCTGGCCTTCGTCGTGCCACCCAGAGTAGCGTTGGCTCCTCTCCAGATGAAAATTTCCAGCCCCGTGTCCAACAAGAACACATAGCTGCCAGATATAGACAAGATATTTAGACATAATGAGATGTCCGATTGGAGAAAAAAAAGTAGTGAAAGTGTTGGGATTTTAGGAAGCAACAACCGACTCAAACGAGGGAAAACATATAGAACAAGTGGTTAGGTGATAACTGAGGTTTATGGAGGTGTTTAGTGTTTGAAAGGTAGTGAAAGGAGCAGGACGTGGGTCAGAGTTACCGAGGATCGAGGGAGAAGGCCTTCGCTGGCACAGACTCCAGTTTGATGTTTTTCTTCCCATAAACTCTGTATAATCTGTAAACCAGAGGAATAAAACTTGATGACAATGTTTTTGCTTGTTTTTTTACACTGAACTCCACGTCTGAATATTAAAGGCTGAAACAAATAGAAACTAACTCAACTGTGACTCATAAATCAGGTTGAACTATTTAAAAAGGTCAAGTTCAGGTCAGATTTGATTAGATTTTCTTAATAAAAACTGAAAAAAAGACGAAACTTCCACCTACCTGGCAGGATAATTTGTGTCCTCTACAGTGTAAAAGCCACTGGCTGTTCCTCCCTCGATGTAGGAGATGTCGTGGTTGAACACCTGCACAGATGAGAGACGTCCATCAGAAGCGCGCGGCGCCTGTTTTCACAGACGTGGGAAAAAAAATCAGAAATATTTCTACATACGACGCTGAACTCGTCGCTCTCGTCTCCCATCTCCTCTCGAATCGTCCTGCACTCTGCTCCCAAGAAGTTTCTCAGGTTGACGGCGTGAATGGCGGAGCCCGCCTTCTTGTCCAGTGTGGCTTCCTGACCGATCCAGTAGAAGATCTGCCAGTTTAACGCCCCGTTGTCGTCCAGGAAGGTCTGCAAATACACAGATGATTATTGCTGAGGCTTTCAAAATAATCTTAAGAAACGTCAGATTCTTCTCTACAGTCTGTGTTGTTAGCTGTTGTAGCGCTGCTCTGTTCACATTCAGACGTTACCCTTTGACATCACTTCCTGTTACTTTACAGGCAAATATCTCAACAACTGTTCATCTCAGCTACATGAAATTTCTTTTGCAATATTTTGTCAATGTCCTCTTTCTAAAAATGCATTCATATGTATAACAAAAATTTGACGTCACAGGCACTTTAAATCTAAAATGACGGCAGGTTGAAAGTTGTACCTTCAGGATGATGTAACAGTCGGCCTCATAGAACTTTCCGTGGAAAGTTTCGTCCACCTGTACGGGAACAAAGTTTTCTATCTGCCACACAGATACACCTGGAATCTGCACGAGGCAAAAAAAAAAMCCCACAACATCCACATGTTTAATCTTTATGTTTAGTTAGGTCGCCCAAAAATGTGAAGAAGAAAAAAAGTCAGTGAGAGAGAGAGAAAGAGAAGATTTTGTAGCTGATCCAGAATCCTTACTTGTCCCACATCTTCCAGAAAGAATTCTGAGTAATCCAGCTGAGGTTTTTCCAGACTCTTGTCCCAGCGGCGCACTTTTAAATCACCATATTTCAAGTCCCCATTTTCCTGCAAAAGTCACAGATTTCCTAACTTATTCACCTTCACACAATAACATTTCCATCTTCCCATAATCCCAACTTTTTTCATAAATAAAAAAAAAAGAATTGAAGACCATGCTAATAAACACAGATCACAGTAAAACAACTTCAGTGGTGCCATAAGTTTAATTTGTTAATACAGAGCTCATAGATCAAATTACTCATGTCGAATTTTCCTCACAGAAATGAATTGAAATGCCATTAATTCATTCAGGACACCAGAACATTGCTGCCGCTGCGAGCTAACTGCTTCAAGCTAACAAGTGAGACACAGATGTTGACTGTGGTGTTCAATTGCACCAACTAGCGGTGGGGTGTCTGATACTGGCTCATAACCCAAATTTTGGCTCTCAACTCAAAGCAAAACTGCATCAGACTGCTCGTATCTCAAACAACTTGTTAGCTGGGACACTGGTAGTAAAGGTAGCACTATTTTTTCTAACACCGGTTTCATAATCAGAAGCTTTAAATCACGCTACGCCCATTTGTCAGTTCAGCCCTTCTGTCTCTTACCTCCATGTTCTTTTTCTCCTGAGCGACGTCACTCATTCCTTTCAGGACCTGTTTCGCCTGATCGTCCTGAGAACAGTCCTTCCTCCTCCTCAGCCTCATCTTCCTCGCCAGGTGATCTCTGGGGCTGGACCCTGGACAATACACACATTGATCGTCAACTGCTCAGTACGTTGTGCTAAATGAAGAAAATACTCACACACACACACACACACACACACACACACACACACACAC
>NW_013952440.1:777072-778812 GCF_001266775.1 Austrofundulus limnaeus | reverse complement strand
TCCAACACTCTACCCATTGCCCTATTGGAGGCTTGTTGTGAAATGAGCTGCGAATTGCACAACAACAACCATGACGGCTTTTTATACTGAGGAGGTGGAATCTCATCCAGGGGTTGCTAGGTAAAGGGGCTGAACGCAGATTCCGGTGGGTTGTCGTACGGCTTGCGACATCACAAAATGACGGAAGTATAAAACTTGTCGTTAATATACATTAAAAATACATTTACTTACAGTAAATATGCCCCTGGGTGCATTTTTTTGGTCCTAGAACTGTTTTTTTAAGAAGTACATACCCAAAGTTGAGTAAAAAAAAACTTTAAAAAGTGAATTTTTCATAATAGGTGCCCTTTAATAATAAAGTTTTCAAACTGACATTAGTTTGACATTTTATTTATAGAAATTCTGACTGTAAAGTAACCCTAAATGTTAGATTTTAATAGTATTTTATTAAAGTAACAAACCTCCAAGTCTGTCAAGAAATGGATGGCTTCAGGCAGCGTCACCAGGCGGTTCTTATTCAGCACTAGCTTCTTCAGTTTACCACACCTGATCAACAGAAAACCACACGAGGCTCCGTTTCATCATCTCTGAGTGTTTAAAAAAAACTCACTAACGCTTTTGTTACTGCAGAACTGACCTGCAGAGACCCTCAGGGATGAGTTCCAGGTGGTTGTTCGCAGCCATGAATTCGGTGAGGCTGGCCAGCTTGCCCACACCGGGAGGAAGTCCGTCGAAGTCCAGTTTGTTAGAATTGACGTACAGCTTCTTGAGTTTGGACAGCTTACAGATGGCAGACTGGAGAACCAGAATCAGATTTTCAGATAAATGCATGCGGTTTTCTGCTTCTGTTGATGCAGTTTAGAAGAATGACAGAATCAAAAGCTTCTCTATATAGAAATGTGCAGCTGTGGTTCTTACAGGCAGAGAGGTGAGTTGATTGCGACTCAGGTTGAGCGTCTCCAGCTGGGTCCACTGGTCGATACACAGGGAGAGCTCAGAAATCTGATTACTGCTCAGGTTGAGTCTCTTCAGGCTGCCCAATGAATAGAGGCACTCTGGTACCCGAGTCAGGTCGTTGCAGGACAGATCGACATCTGGGGGGAAAACAGGAAGTTGAACAAACAGAAGCGTGTTTATAAAACATCAGGAGTGGGCGTGAGTTACCTGCTAACTGCGTCAGGCCCTCCAGGCTGGTGGGCATGTTGCTCTGCGTCCTCTGGGTGTTCCTCAGGTGAAGCGTCTGTAACGCCACCATGGCTGGGAGCTGCCTGCTCGGATACACGCTTTGTTTCATTTTCAAATAAAAGATGCTAAAAACACTCTGTAAAATAAAAGTTTTTTTTACCGCAGCTGGGCGTGCATGAGTGGATTGTTGTTCAGAACCAGAGTCTGCAGGTGCGCCAGGCGCCTCATCTGCGGCGGCAGGCTGTCCAGCTTGTTGTCGCTCAGGTCCAGATACAGCAGGTCTGTCAGGTTGATGAACAGCTGGTTAGGGATGGAGTCGATGGTGTTGTGGCTCAGGTTCAGCACCAGCATGTTCTTGCTGTTCTCCAGGTCTCGGGGGATCTCAGTCAGCTGATTGTAGCTCAGATCCTAAAAGAGAAGAGAAATTTGAATCCTTTAGAAGAATAACAAAAAGCAGGTGGGCTAAAAAAAAGAAGAAGGAAACACATTCTTGTTCTTGGTTGCCAAAAAATAAATAAATAAATAAATATATATACACACACACACACACACACA
>NW_013952440.1:767124-775427 GCF_001266775.1 Austrofundulus limnaeus | reverse complement strand
GGTATGAATACTTTTGCAAACTACTGTATATACACACACACACACACACACACACACACACACATATACACACAAATTTAAGAGTTTTTAATAATTAAATACCAGCACAGACAAGTCCTCAAGCTGAAAGATGTCATCTGGAACTCCAGAATTTTTCAGGTTGTTGGCTCTAGCTACCACCGCCTGCACATAAAATAAATACAGTTAAAACGTATTAAAAGATAAACTCCTGCACAGACAGACAAAGGTTCGATGAGCTGTAGGATGTTTTGTGTGTCAGTTACCCGGAGGTTTGGTAAACCGGAGAGTTCTCCATGTAAAGTGGTCAGACTGTTGTGACTCACTGAAAGGTGTTCCTGAAGATGGAAGAATAGGTATTTTGATAACCAGTACAAAAAAAAGCACAAGTAAACTCAGCTGTATTAAGCAAAAGCATCTGATTGTAAACAGAATCAAACTACAGCAGACCTGCAGGTAAACACTAACACAAAAACACTAAATTATACTGATAGATTTGGAATTCTTAAGTCTCTTTTTTTCTATTTTCTCCATTTTTGAAGGAAGGAGGTCTTTCTCAAAGTTTTGTGTTAAAAGGCATAAAAATTCTTAACTGTAACTTTGCAATGAGATCAAAACGTCTGACAGAAATAGTTACCACCCTTTCTGTCTCTACCCTCAGTACATGCTACAACTAGAAGCACTCGGCGAGTGCAAACCTCCGCCAAGACCAACCATTGACACACACACAGAGCAACCCAGAGAGAGGCAGAGGCTAGTAAGAAAATCTGAAATTTTGTAGTTGGACACGGAGCATCAACCAATCAAGAGAGACTCCGCTGTGTGACGCAGTGGCACATTTTCCGATGGGACGGACTAGTGCTGGGCGGTATACCATTTTGTACCGAATACTGTTTTTTATTTTTGTTATGATATGAATTTTCTGAATACTGGACATTCCGGTTTAAATAGCGGAACGTTTCGTCGCGGCCGCCAGTGAACTGTTGTTTCCCGGGGGACATTTTTCCTTGCTGCACCGCTATGTGCTTTAGCATGCTAATATTTGGAGCAGCTAGTTGCAGCAGTGGGTGGCGATTCCGCTGCTTATATTGACTGACGTTTAAAAAAACATCCCGTTTCACCGTCGCTGAAGTAGTAAACACCTCTTCAGTGACGTGCACAGTTAGATTTAACACAGTTAGTTAATATGGAGACGTTATGCTGATGGAGACTTAACGTGGTTCTATTGTGAAAAGCCTGCAGGAAGTAGTTCGTAGTGGAGTTAGAATTGACTGGTGTGCAAGGTGAGTCGTGCTGATAAGCTTTAATAAATAACATAAAACAAAAAACCCGATCATAATCTTTTCTTAACCATCCTCCTTTACGACTGGACGAAAAAGCATGACTACTGTCTCCAACTACCAGTCAGAGAAGAACAGACACAGAGGAGGGAAACAGTGACACAGACAGAGGTACGGTAAAAGAAAAAGTCAATAAGCAGGGTTTGTACATTTTATTATCAGCTGAGCTATGACGAAAAGAAAAATACCGTGAAACCGGTGAAAATGTTGAAAAAACCGTGATATAAAATTTAGATCATATCGCCCAGCACTAGGACGGACTCCTACATGATGTCCACTAACCTGAGACAGACAGACACTCACCAAAACTGGTGAAACTCACCAAACTCAGAACGCCTCTGAATTATCTGGTGAATCTAGACATGACATTGAGGCGCCTGATGACAACGTGCTCTTGCTCTCAGTAAATAAAGCCAAGCCACTCTCTCAATTTCATCTGCCATTGTAAAGAGACCAGCAGAGGAAAACAACCAAGAGGCTTCTCTCAAGTCTCTCTCAAGAGTGATTTTGCTGACCGTCTGACCTTCAAAAGGCACAAGCGTCCAACTTGAGGCATTGGATGTGTTTTTGACTGGAAAAACACGTTCATCTGAACGCAGCATTAACGAGCTACATGCACAGCTTTTGCAGCCTTTACGGTAGTGTTCAAGTGTTGGAGACAGAGGAAAGGATGGAGAAAACCGATTGTTGAGACAGAGAAGGGGAGAGAAACTGGAGAGTTAAACAACACAAGTAGAAAAAAAACCCAAAACAAATGGTGGCATCTAAAAAATGAAAAGTGGACAATGAAAAACAGAGCATTTAATCCAGAATGGACAGTCATTTCTTTTTATATTTGCCACTGTAGCACTAAACTGGTCCCATATGTTCTGAAAATGTGGCAGTTTTAAAAGTGGCAATGTTAAACACCATTATGAAACAAAGTATAAAAGTTTTTAACGAATGTATCATGTTTTATTTAGTTTCTTATTTTGACAAGCCATCTTACTTTTACTCAGTAAATGAGAACATAAACAGTATTTAAAAATTCATGTTCATCTTTTTATAGTGCGACAATAAAAGAGGTATGAATTAGACAAAATTCATTTAATTTTAGATTGAAATCAAATTTTTCAGATGTTGATACAACTACTAAGCTACTATCTGATTGGACCTCTTTAAATTTTAATTGAATGAATACCCCTCATTTATAGCTAGGGTAACATATATGTAGATCGCCATGTGTTTTATTTAAAACCAGCTCAGAATATCTCACCAGTTTCTGCAGAGAGGCCAGCTCCTCTGGCAGGTAACAAAGTCCTGTCCTGTTCAGTTTCAGCCATCGGAGGCTGCTCATGCACTTCACATGTTCAGGGAAGAATCCTCCCTTGAGTGAGAGACACAGGAAAGAAAAAGAGGGAAGAAAAATCAATGAATACAAGGCAATCATGGAAGTGACGTAAGTAAAAAAGTCTTTAAAGCAAACCTCCAGATTTTGCTTTTACGACATATTTCATATAACAAACCTGTGATACGGAGATGAAGCAGTTTTTAGTGTTTCCTGAAGTGCTCGTTTCTTTAAAAAGAACCAGTAGATTTTAACTTCCTACAGAATGACGGCAGCAAATACACACATCCAAGATTTAACGCCGACATCATACTTGTTGATTTTACTGATATAAGAGTTCAAAACTGTGAAGTATGTACCAGCTGCCCAGTGATTCTGCTAAACTACAGAGCTGAATTTAGTTCCGTAAAACTGTTGATGTTCAGGATTTTTGGAAGGAAGACATTACAGATGTTAAAAAGACAAGGATTAGTTTAAATCTTTGTAAAACTGTTTAGATAGTATTGTTGCAACTTAAGCCTCACTGGCCACTTTATTGGGTCTATCTGTTTAATGGCTTGGTAGAAATTGCTTTAGAGTGTATCTAAATCTGTCCGAATATAATAATAATAATGCTAATAATAAACACAAAAACACATAATGTAAAGCCATGTGTCTGATCTGATTCCTTGATGCAATTTTGATTTTCACCTACAGCTAATATTTAACTGCATTGCTTACATTTATGTTTTAAAACAAGTTATCATTGTATTTGATATGTTCAGTGGTTTATGTGGTGAACATGTTGTCAATTACAAAAACAAAACGTGATTTATCTGCATACAGTGAGAAAGTTGTTTGTAGGGTTTAGGGTGTCTTTGTAGCCCTCTGCCAATAACTTGCCTATTTTTGTCCAAGAACTACAAAATGACTGGCCACACACAAACTAAGACTGAGTAACATTTTGTTTAGTGCTCAGAAAATAAACTAATATATAATATAACGTTATATTAAATATTCAGGCAATAAAACTGAACTATCCGCACGTAGTTTTTGATTGACGGTTCAAAGAAAGGTGCACTGCACCGGGTCTTACTTTTACCATATTTGCTGATGACCTATAAGTTAAGGAGAAAAAAAAAATCATTGAAAACAGCGTCAGAAAGTTTTATCATATCTAACATTCAGCTTTTATAACACTGTAAAGTAAAAGTGTGGTAAATACTAACATCATAACGTGTTCTTCTGACCCAGACAGCTAAAGTTTGCTAAAATTTAACCAGGTTTCGTGACGTAAGTAAGAAGCTAGTGATCCAAAACAAGCACTTTTCTTTAATGAAAGCCCAGTCGGGCAGTAGCAGAGCCGAACTGCTGCTTCGTCAATTTCTCAACTGGCTAACGCCCATTGCTCGTAGCTATCATCTTGTTTTAGCTATTTGTTGACGAGTGGCACTTCTGAAACAGCTTCAGCTGAGCTCAGAATGGTCGTAGTCAAAGACACTCTCGTCTAACACGACCTAAAATCCTTACCTTGAAGTCGTTCCCACTGAGGTCTACCCCTCTGATGAAGGGAAGAACTCCGGTGGCAGCCATTTCTGACCAGTTTCTCAACCCCTGCTATTTTGGTCCGAACGGAGGGCGGAGCAAATTCTTCTTCCTTGCACAGTGCAGCACTTTCAGGAACATTTACGCCACCTTATAACATTAAGCGACCTCTAGTGGTCATTGGTGAGTATTACACGTTCTTTGCGAAATATATTTTTTCTGCTCTATTTATTTATTTATTTATTTATTTATTTATTTATTTATTTATTTATTTATTTATTTATTTATTTGGATCCCCATTAGCCATTGCCAAAACAATGGCTACTCTTCCTGGGGTCCTTAAAAAAGCAGAACAAACATCACAGAAACAGTTACAATTACATACACCTAATATAACATTAGTAACATAGTATATCAATTCAAGATTTTGCAATTATAACACCCTACACGATAAAATAACTAAACAATTCTCTTTTAAAATCACTAACGTTTGTTATATTTAAAAATGATGAAGGAAGGAAATCCCATGTTCTCATTCTTCTAAAAATAGTCTTTTGTCCAGCATTCCTTTTGATTACTGCAGCACTTACTGCAGTGAATATGACATTTTGCTAACTATATTTATGGCATCAGAGAAGGAAGAACCTAAATTATCCACACACAGCGGGTGAAATAAGTATTGAACACGTCAACATTTTTCTCAGTAAATATATTACTAGAGGTGCTAATGACATGAAATTTTCACCAGATGTCGATAACAAACCATAAATTTCCACCAGATGTCGATAACAAACCATAAATGTCCAGAAATGAAGTTATTTGTAATAATGTGGAATGGCACAGGGAAAAAGTATTGAACACATGAAGAAAGGGAGGTGTAAAAAGGCATGGAAAGCCAAGACACCAGCTGAACTCTCTCAGTAATTGGAAAACAAGCCTGCCCCTTGTCAGTGCAAGTTAATATCAGCTGGTTCAGTCCCAAATGATGGCCAGGTATCACACAAGAACCATCTGATGATGGGTAAAAGTAAAGAGCTCTCTCAAGACCTTCACAACCTTATTGTTGCAAAGCATAATGATGGCATCGGTTACAGAAGAATGTCTAAACTTCTGAAGGTTCCAGTGAGCACTGTTGGGGCCATAATTCAGAAGTGGAAAGAACATCATTTCACCATAAACCGACCACGACCAGGTGCTCCTYGCAAGATTTCTGACAGAGGAGTGAAAAGACTGATCAGAAGAGTTGTCCAAGAGCCAAGGACCACWTGTGGAGAGCTTCAGAAAGACCTGGAATTAGCAGGTACGATTGTAAATCTGAACAATCTTGCAGAAAAAGTCTTTCAACCGACAAATGATGGCTGCATTTTCTCATATGCTATGGTTTTGAGAGCAATTTATCTATGTACAGTAAAAGTACATGTAAAATTGCTAAGGATATTTTGCTGTTCAAGCTTTTTCATAATGTCATTACATTGCAAGTGTTTGAATATATATGGTAAAATGTATACACCTTACCAAAACCATGGATGTAAATGCAAGGATGCTAAACTAATACTTGGCCCCTCTATGAATATTGTGGCCCCTTGATGGCTCCTTACTCAGAAAAACACTGGATCCGCCACTGCTTTGCACACCTTCTGAAAATATTTGTAGCAATTAAGATTATATTTGTCAAAAAAGGATGTGAAATTCAAAAGATCACCATGATCATCTTAAAGGACCCCTACAAAGATAAAACACTTATCAAAGTCTTTTAAGAATACTAAACCATTTAAGAACAAAAATAGCAAAATCTATTGCAGTATTGTTCAAAGTAAAGGATTTATTTAATGATAAAGCTCTGTTTATATTATATAAAGCAATAATTGTTCCACTTTTGTTCTACTGTATTGATATTTGGGGAAAATGTAAAACAATCACAAATCCTATTTTTGTTTTACAGAAAAGAACTGTAAGAATAATCACCAGAAAGCATTATTATCACCCATCAAATACATTGTTCCATCAGTTAAAGTTATYGAAATTCTATGATTTGGTTGATTATGGTATTTTATCAGTAATGTATAGGGGTCATAAAAACACATTTCCTTCAAAAATCCAATTACACTTTGTTAAAAGAGAGAGTTGTTATAATCTCAAGGGGATATAAATGTTTGTGAGACCTAAAGTTAGAACCAGTTTAAAGGAATGGAGTACTTCAGTCCAGGGAATTAAATTATGGAATAATCTGGAAGATAACATTAAAAATTGTAATGATAATTTCTCACATTAATTACTGTATTTCATGTTGGTCACAAGCAAATGAATCTACAACAAAACCTTTAAGATCTTTATTTAACCAAGCAATAAAAGTGTTAGATAAAAAGCCTTTGAAATACCATCATTGTCATGTTGAAAAACATAAAATGTTAAACTTCAATCATTTAATTGTGTATTCCAATGTGCGGCTCATTTTCAAAATTGTAAATAACACTGCTCCTCCACAACTAAAACATTTTTTTCCAACTCTGTTCTGAACTTACAACTAGGAACACCAGGTCAGTGAATAGTAAGGATTGTAGAAAACCTAAATGTAGCTCAGTGTTTGCACAGACAGCCTTTTCATTTAAAGGCATCACAGAATGGAATAAGCTTCCAGTAAATCTTAAACTTTCTACTGACCTGAAGGATTTTACTTATAATGTTAAGAAAGTGTTATTGGAAAACCAGCAATGTCTGCACTGAAATATCTTAATTGTAATCCTTGTATTAGTGATTAATGAACAGACATTTAGCATGTAGAACTGGTTCTGCTGATGTATTTCATGATTGTGTAGAGAGACTGTAATTAGAATTGATTGCTATGGTCTTTATGACTGTTATGTTTACAAATTTTATGGATTATTGTTCTATGTCTTGATTTTAGATTGTATTTTGTTGTTCAGGGACCACAGACGGAAATTAGCGTAAGCTAAATCTGGTGCAAAGCATCTTTTTAATGTTTTATTTGAACACTGTCCCTGTTTTAAATAAAGGAATTCTAAAAAAAAAAAAAAGGCCAGATCAATATGTCTATTTAAGAGAATGATAAAGGTTAATTTGCAGGAGAAATATGTAAATGTGTCAATTGTTGTTCAAGGAGTTAAACTTTTATTTTTTTTTCTTTTTTCTTTTCTTTTTTGTTTTGTTTTGTAAACTGAAGATTATTTTTGACCAAATTTATTTATTTGAGAAAAAGGGGCAGATATAAGATTTTTTCTTCTTCTGCTACATTTCAATTAATTTATGATTTGTATTTTTGTTGTTGAATTTGTGTTGTTGTTTTTAAAGAAATGAAATGAATAAACTAAACTAAAAAAACACACATGAATCTTGTTGTATAAAGCTTTTTAACCATTTGATCCTAAGTGTTCCAATCATAGCTTCAAAATCCAATGCATTTTTCTACAAAAACGGGAAAATAATACAATTAGTCTTTTTTTTTTTACATTTTGTGGGGATATACACATAGAATGTGTTTCTTTCAAAAATAGTCAATTCCCTTGTTAAACAGCGGCTAGAACTTTTTTTCGTATCTACCAGGCGATCTGAGATATTAGCAGTATCTTTTTTAATTGCATTTTTAGATATTAGTACACCCAAATATTTAACTTCATTTTCAACTCTGATTGATGAAATGTTTTAAAGAGTAGAACTGTGGATGGGAAGAATCTCACACTTTTTCATTTYAGGTCTTAATCCTGAAGCATTGGAGAATAAGGAGACTGTATTCAGAGATCTTTTAACCATTGAATCATTTTTCAGAAACAATGCTGTATCGTCCGCAAATTGACTAATTTTGTATTCTYCATCAAAAATGTTAATGCCTTTTAACTCAGGACTGTTATTGATTTGAAGGGCTAGTTGAGTAGTCAAAAATAAATAATTTGGGAGAAATAGGACAGCCCTGTTGAATGCCTCGCTTGTAGAAGTAATTCTGGGATTTAAGAAAATTGAGCTATCTATATCATTATAAAACATATTATTTATGTAGTTATGTACAGTAGTTTGCAAAAGTATTCATACCCCTTGAACTTTTCCATATTTTGTCACATTACAACCACAAACATAAATAT
>NW_013952440.1:757721-761092 GCF_001266775.1 Austrofundulus limnaeus | reverse complement strand
TGGCAACTGTATTAATATTATTAACAATAATATTGCCCTCACACCCTCCCTTCACCACACACACGTGCGCGCCCACAGCGCTCCTGTGCGTGAGTGCTCCGTCCCTCGGTGAACGCGCTGCGCGTTCAGACAGGAGGAGAGCTGCTCCTCTCTCTTCTCTCATCCACACAGCAGAGGACAGTTATAATGAGCAGGTAATTTACCTACAGCCCCAGGCAAACTGTGCGGGACTGTCTGGCATTTTTCACTCTTGTCCATGCATCGGCGCAAGTTCAAACAAAGTCCCGCATTTGACTGATCAAATTATAACAAGACATAAAAAGAAGAAAAGAAAAAAAAAAGAAAGGGAAACAATCGACAGACGTTTTTTTATTGGCTGCAATTTACAACCATTAGAAAATGCCTCCTTATTTCTCTCTCTGCATTCTATGCAGAAGAAGGAGAGAAGAGAAAAATGCATAATACGGCAATTCTAAACACATGAAAGAAAATGGATTTTATTTATGCAGAATGTGATAAAAACTGTCAAAAATGCAGCAAAATAATAACTGGAAAACAGGTGAGGAAAGTAAAAGATGATTCACAGAGAGAAAATTGTCAAACTTTTTTTTTCCTGAAGGAAAACACACCGTGAAGCAACTGTCTGTAAGAGATTCACACAAACTTACAGTTCAGAAAGCTGCCTGTCAGTCTGTGGACAGACAGATCATCTGACCTGCTTATGGTTTTATTTTAATTTTTTTTGTCATGATAAAAAATTAAACCTTAAATATTTTTTAACTAAAGCATTTTTTGAAAAATTTTAAAATGTATTTAATAAAAAGTATGTACTTTTTTTTCTTAAAAACCTTTTAAATACATTGTTGTGTAATAACAGCCAAAGCAGAGAGGAATGAATAATGCATCCATATTAAAATAACACAATGTGATGGCCCACTGGATCTGGTCACACYTTTTACCCCCTAAACCTCAGATGCTGAAGTCAAACTTCACTTCCTGTTGTCTGTAAAAACTAATGAGGCAAATATTAAGAAAATTAAGTTTGAAATTTTCACTATTCTTTGATTTTAGTGTGGAAAGAGAATTAGCTTTAGTTTTATTTTTCTRTATTTTCTTTTCATTTTAAAGCCAAACATTGAATAATGAATGCTAACAAGTTCTTTTTAAATTTAATCTCTTCTTTGTCAGGTTTTGTGTTTCTAAATGGAACATAAACCATAAATTGGAAGATAAAATTAGTATAATAAGAATAATTTGCGTTTGTTTCAATAAATATTAACAGAAATTGGCTCTTGGTCTGGACTAAGTGTGGAACTTTCGCCCCCTTGTGAATTCACTCCCCCCACCCCCCCGTCTTAGAGTGTCACATTTTGACAGTAATTTAGAGTCTGATTAGTTTAAATGTTGTAATTTATTGCACTGACCTTTGTCACCAAGCCTTTTCACCCAAATAAACATATTTGATATTGTTGGTGTTTTAGCTACAGCAGAGAAGCAGCTCTGTGTTTTCTCCTCCGTCAGACACAGATGAAGCTGAATTGTTAGAATTCAGATCATGGAAACAGCTCTACGATGGAGAGACTGAAGGAAGATCCTCCATAGAACAACAAAATCCATTAGTAATTTTGTGAAAATAAACTTGAYTATAGTTATTTTATAAACACCACAAAAATTGTCATTACTAGTTTTTGTTCTGTTGTTGCCAGTTTGTAAAACCAACCTGTAGAGTGTTGAACATTAAACATCTGTATCAGACAGAAAAAAACTGATTTAAAATAGATAAATATGCACAATGAACAAGATGTGTCTGTAATGTCACATTATTAGGACAGCCACTGATACCGTGCACCGGACAAGGTGCCCTCTTTTTACATTTCAGCACCTGCCCCCGAAAATGTCTGTGCACGCTACTGCACATGTGTGATCAATTTTGAGTTGCTGTGTTTCAGTTCAGACAACAGTGCTTTATTTGTGTGCCACTTTCGCTGCCTTTAAGAAGAATTGGGAAAACAAAAACACAAAATTTTATAAATTTGAGAGGAACTAAAACAAAGAAATCTGAGGGGACAAGTGGTTCTTTTGTCTACAACCAGGAAGACTCTACTGGAGGGTGAATAGTGCAATTTATTGCCCCTTTTGTGGTTGCAGCGTCATTTCAATTTAATATATCTCTGTTCATACTAAGCTGCATACAGTACGTCTGCTATGTCCTGGAGTGTGATGTGATGACTGTCATGTTTAGGTCTAATAGATTGTACAAATGGTATATTTATACTTCTCATCCAACCACAATTAAATTCACTCTATCTGGGGTGCATGATGTATCTGGATNTTATTATTATTATTAAAGTAAAACCATCACACAGGATATGAAAACCTCTGGGTGAACAATAAAATGAACAAATTAAAAAATGTTAAGAGTTTAAATATATCTGTAAGTGGTGCTTGACTTCATCAGCTCTAACCTGACTCTTTAAAGCTGTAAAGATGCAAAAACAGAATTTTACATAGAAATTAAACTTTACTGAGCAGCTGTATGATTGAGGACCAGTTTCTCCTCATCTTGCTGCTTGGCTCGCTTCTTCAGACAGTTTAACTATAGCCACCTCCTCATCCACCCACCTGGGTGTCCAGGTGTTGGACAATGCAGAGGACATCTGTCTCTCCTGGGTTTTTTACGGGCTGAAAGCTGCATCCACTTTGTCACTTCACTCATCTGAACCACAGAAAATTAACAAATTTACATTACTGACTTTTAACAACTATATAGCCATTGCTACCATGTTAGGTTGTTGATCTTGTGGTTCAGCTGGTAGAGCGTCAGGTGATGGTGCCAGCACATCAAAACAGCACCTGGGAAGGGTTCCGGTTCGTATATCAACATAAATAAAAAAATAAACCCAAAAGTATTCAGAAACAGCAGTCTCTCAATAATCAGACGGCATAGTTCTACACACAAATGTCACTGAAATTATTCAGTTCAATTCAAATTCAAAAATACTTTATTGATCCCAGAGGGAAATTAGGTGTTATTGTAACTCATTTATATAAAGAGTTATTGTAGATGCTGATGGCTGTGGACAGGAAAGATCTTCAGCAGCGGTCTGTATGACAAGGAAATTGAAGAAGCCTCCGACTGAAGACACTTTGTCTTCCTRTGACAGTCTGATGAAGAGGATGGKCAGGGTTGTCCACAATGTTCTTGATTTTATGTAAAATCCTTCTTTGCATCCTCCCTGGTGCTGCTTGGTCTCCTGAGGTGTGGCTCYTGGTTCCAGTGGGTGGCCCGCTGGCCGGGGTGGCTGCTGGGTTCCGGGGGGTCGCTGGCGGTGTGGTGGGGTTGTCATGGGTGTGGCTTCTCTGCGGCGGGG
>NW_013952440.1:756357-757368 GCF_001266775.1 Austrofundulus limnaeus | reverse complement strand
TTATTATTATTATTATGAAGGATAGCAATCCAAAAATGAAATAGGAGGCTGTTTGTAACATTTAAGGAGTACAAACAAAAGCCAGCTGAAAGACAATTACTCCAGTAAAAAAGTATAGACAACCAAAATTTCTACGTAAGTAAATCTAAGTATGATGTATTTGTGCTTTACACCTCTGATTATGACTCATGTGCTGTAATTCTCTTTGTCTTTTATACTAAATCCAACCACTTTTCTGTGTGTACAACTATGTGCATGATGTCTGTTTACCTGTTGCATTATTAGATGTGTGCAAGCTCATGCTAATTTATGAGAGGCCATTTAAGACATAAATCGAGAAAGCTTGCATAAACACATGTGAAAACCATTCATACATACTAGTGAAATGTGCTCTCACACACATATGTGAAAACCTTTCATACATACTAGTGAAAACCTTTCATACACACATGTGAAAACCATAATTTTCATCGTTGCGTCTTATCTGCTGCACCACCAGAGGGCAGTACAGCACAGAGCAGGAGTTGTGAAACTGATGTAAGTGGTTCACAGTGGTCTCATTACTGTTTTTATTTCCACAGATGGATCTGCTCTGTATTATCTGAAGGACCATGGTGAGATGTAAAAAAAAAAAGGTCAGTCAAGCAGCTCTAATTTAAACTCACTTGTCAGGTTTGACTGGTGCTGTTCTCAAGAAGTGAAAACACTGTGTCGACATAACATGACTTAAGACAATTATTTGCAGACATTAGAAAGGTTGTCTCTAAAACACCTGCTGATAGGTTTGTCATTATATAAAAATAGGAAGGACTAGTGGTTGTTTTAGAGCATTTTTTTATTTATTTTTTTGCCAGAACGCAATAAACTTTCAGAGGAAGRTAGACACTTTTTTATGGGCTGTGAAAACATTCTCTTACAATATCGCTTCTCTTCAACAACAAAAACAAAATGTTTATATTTGTGTTTTTCCCCCACATTGAATAAAACCAGCAGTAAGTATAGAGTATGCAT
>NW_013952440.1:743878-754997 GCF_001266775.1 Austrofundulus limnaeus | reverse complement strand
TAATAACTCAAGTAATTCATTTGATCAATATGCAAAAGAAATGTATATAAAATTTTATATTAATCATGATTAATTCACAGCTACTTTGGGATTAATCAGATTTAAAATATTAATCATGGTGGTGAAAAACAGCACACACACACACTGTCTCGCTTTTGACTCACGAAAAGTAAAAGTAGTTGGAAAAACACATCTAAACAACAAATTACAAACTGAGCTTGTCAGGAGGAACTATTTTGTGAGGCGAATTAATTTTGCCATTATGACTCGGCTGTGCCTGGTGGTTCATGAAAGCCTCGAGCTCCGAGGGAAGAGGAGCTGACAGGGACAGTTCAGAAACAATTAGGGATGAGAAAAAAAACTATTTGTAAACAGATTAATTGTGTTTTATACTGCCTATTGCTAACATGTATATTCTGACAGAAAGTGCAACTGTGATAAGATAAGCTTTATAGTTGACAGCCGCTCCCCCCTCTTCCCGGTACAATCTTTTAGTGGTACGCAGTACCGGACCGTAACGGCTTACTTTCACCCCTGCATGTACCCGTATCGAACCGTATCGAACAGTGCTGTATCGAACAATACAGATTTAAAAAATTTACTTTATCATCTTGTCTTCTGAAGATGCTCTGTGTCAAAGGATCAGTGGATCTGTGTTCGACTACTCCACCTRGGCTGCATTTTTGGGCGCAGGTCCAGAGAAACTTGCTGTTTCAGCAACATTTAATTTAAAAACTGCACTTTTGAGGTTAAACAAATGTTCATAATTAATATAAATAAATTACAAGTTAAAAGGGGCATGGACATTTCTCTTTTTTGTATCGAAAAAATATCGAACCGTGAGACTAAAGGTATTGACCCGAACCGAACCGTGAATTTCCTGTATCGTTGCACCCCATTGAATACCTTCAGTTTTATCAGATCTTTAGTCTCTTTTGAATAGTTTTCTTTTTGAGTCATTGTCTTCCATCCCTACGAAATCAGACAGCTGTTGGTTTTGTTCATGGGGGGCCGCCTGTTGCTCTCCTTGGGGAAGGTTTCCCTCCTCCGGCAGAGCGCCGGACTGAGCTGGATAGGCAGGTTGGCATGCTGAAACAGCTCCCGGAACACCTCCATCACGTTGACGTTGTCTTTGGCCGAGGACTCCAAGAAGATGTGGTTCCAGTCCATCTCCACCGTGGACAGCACGTCCTCGCTGGACACCCGCCGCTCGGTGTGTCGGTCGATCTTGTTGCCGATCACCACGATGGGCGTGCACTTGTCTTCCTTGACTTCCAGGATCTCCTCCCGCAGCCTCTTGACTGCCTCGAGGGAATCGGGGTCATCCACGGCGTAGACGAGGGCGAAGGCGTCGCTGTTCTGTATGGAGAGCTTGCGCATGGCGGGGAAGGAGTAGCTGCCGCTGGTGTCCATGATGCTGATGGTGACTTTGATCCCCCCCACCTCGTACTCCTTCCTGTGGAGCTCCTCCACAGTGCGCCGGTGCTTCGGCTCGAAGGTGTCCCGGAGGAAGCGCTGGATGAGGGCCGTCTTCCCCACTCCCCCAGCCCCTAGAAACACCAGACGCACCTCTGCCTTTTCTTTCACCTCAAACGACATGGCAGCCTATTCCTCCTCCTTAAACTGAAATCCTCCTTTGGCTTTCTTTTATTTGTGAAGTATTGCTGAAGTCTTTTTTTTCCTCTGGAGGTTACAGCAGATGTGTTGAAGAAGCTGCATGAGAGTGTGAACCTGTCTGGCTGCACACTGTATGTATTCACACTCATCACCTGCCCACTCAGCTGCTGACCAATGAGAAGAGAGAGAGCACAAACTGTGGCTTGAATTTACAACAGCTAACCAGAAATGAACTGCAGGGGAATGGACAAAAGAATAAATGAATAATGACACGGATGTTCTTTGCTTACAAATGTCTGGTCTTTTGTTTAATCAGGAAAAAATACTAGGATGTCCATTTCTGTTTTGTTGTTGCTTAGAGTTTTATTATCTGAGCAGAGAGACCAAAAGGTTTTTCTCATTGGCTAATGTCCTTAATGTCCAACGTTTTAGTACACAGTGTGCTAAAAACACCATTCACATGAAAGTTTTGTGTGGTTTGTTATTAAGAAATGAGTCTCGTCTGTGTTTATTCAGCAAACTGTGTAGTTATGGCTGTCAGCTAGAAAAGTCATTATATTTGACTGTCTGTCAGAACTGAAGACCCTGACATGCCTTAGTCAACATTGTCAGAAAAATGTTAAAAGTCAACGGATGGAATAAGTTTGCACTTTGGCAAGACCTCAAATGGCTTTTAATTTTATTTTTTTGTTCTAAATAATATATATATACTAATATGGGAGTTGAATTAATTGGAAATAATGAACCCTGGGGCAGATTTATTTGTTTCGGTGGACTCTTCTGTTTTGCACAAAAACCAGTATGTATACATAATAACCTGCACAGAAATCAGATCCGAACTCCTAAATTTAGGGGGAACAAAATCTTTCTTGTGAAGACTGAGAAATATTCTTTTCAATTGTTTTCCAATAACTTTGGCTGATTGTGGATAAATCAAGTACATTTACTTGAGCTGCAAGAGGTGGTATTAAACTCAGCCTCAATTCCTTTAAAAGAAATATATTTTCCCAATCATTTTATTTAGCAGCCTGTGAACTTTTGTTTATGCAAACAAGAACAGACCCAAACATTTCCCCAACACACAAACACACACACACACATGTCCATTAACACCTAGCCCCTAAATTCCTGTCCCTTCTCCTAATCCAGCCTTTTCATTCTGACGTTTTGTTCTCAGACAGCGCGGCACGATTGGGTGGCGTGGATTCTAAACTCCTCTCTTCTGCGGGTCCTTTGGTTCTGGAACATCATGTCCTGGATAATGACAGGTGTGAAGGCAAAGGAGAAAGAGACAGCACGTCCAGTGGTGAGTGATCTTGTTACGACTCAGTGCAGCACAAACACCATTCTGCTCTTGTTGAGGAATTACTATGGTTGCTTTTAAAAATGTATATTTGTAAAAGCTGGTACAGTACTTAGATGTCCCCACGAAATAAATGTGATAATTAGAATACCACAGTCATACTTACAATATAACACCTCATTTTTAAAGCATGAACTCAGAGCCCTTTTGAATGCAGCTGCAAATGGAGCAGATTGAGCCTCTATTCCGTACCAAGCACTGTCCAGCAGCTATAAGGGTCAGTGAAGGTAATAATTATTTTAATACACTTTTTTAAAGTTTGTAATTAATAAAGTGTTCTGAACATTTATCATTTGCAGATTCACATTAAGTTTTTACTTTCAGGAAGTTTTATTAAAATCTACCCATTGATTTATTTAACAGGTGGACAAACATGTATTTTTTATTGCATGTTAACAAAGATTGACAATAAATAAATGATTACATTTTCTTTGTAAAATCAATCACTTGCATTTGAACAAGTTTCTGCATGACACTATTAGCGTCCTCCTTGGCTTCACAGTCTTGTAAAAGAAGATGTAATGACTCCAAGACGTCATTCACATCCAAGGAGCCTATTAATTATAGTAGATCTGTGTCACGCAGAAAGTCCAATAAGCTTGTTTTTTATCCTTTATAAAAATATGCAATCTGCCATATACTGTAGATTAGAAAACATGTCACTGACCCAAATATATTCCACTACCAAACATCACATGTCAATTTAAAGCTTGTAACAGATTGGTTTTCTTTCTGCTCCTGCTTCACTCCGCTCATTACTCTGGTCTACATTCAGCCTGCAGCAGCATCATTTTAAAATCCAAAGGTTGTGTGCTAAAAACATCTTGCAGGCTTGGTAATCTAATTCAAAATTGGTGCATTAAAAACAAAATGCTAATTTCTATCATCTCCAACAAGTCATTTATTCATTTATCTATTTGTACTTTTGGTTTGCTGAGCACATCTGTCCAGCAGTAATTGGACATTATTATGTTGTTATCGAATGCTAAAGAGCCAGAGGGAGGGCAGCACATAACTGGATTTCTTCAAATTGTTACATATTCTCAGAATTTTCTATTACTGTGACTCCAGAGGGAAGGCGTGTAATTCCATTTAAACACTGAAAAAKCTTGCTCCTATTGGGGCATGCTTCTTGGGAAAACTGCTTCTGTATCTACTTATTATTTATTCTACAGCAGCATGGGCCAACTTTTTGTTTGAAATGTTTGCTCAAGACCAAAGTGTTTACTTAGAAGTTTACAATGCTTTTCTTGCCCTTTAGATTGACAGAATACTCTCACGTGCTGCTTATTTAGTATCTGTGTCTTAACATGCAATACAACTGGCTCTTAAAGGGAAAGTTTAAACATTTCAAAATGGGGAAAGATTACTAACAGTTAACATCTTACCTGTTGAATATCCCAGTTTGCATCTGAAGTGCTACATATATACGTAGCTGCTACTATTTCTGCTTACAAACCTCTCACAAAAGTATGGGTTAATACCTGTTTAATATGAAACTAATGGCTCTGAAAAGGTTTTAT
The DNA here is from genome assembly GCF_001266775.1 of Austrofundulus limnaeus. Classification (NCBI taxonomy): domain Eukaryota; kingdom Metazoa; phylum Chordata; class Actinopteri; order Cyprinodontiformes; family Rivulidae; genus Austrofundulus; species Austrofundulus limnaeus. Next base: position 750,494 of record NW_013952440.1, on the reverse strand, counting down.
GACAGTCATTCACTGTATTTCACTAGAACCATTAGCTTGTCAGTTTCACTGGTCTGTGACTGCTGGTGACAAATTTCAAACGATTTGCGAGAGTTATTAAAATATCTCAATACATTTGCAAGTGCTCTTTTTTCCTTGCATGAATCGAAGAGGCTTGCAGCTTGTCGTATGTGCGCAAAAAATTTGTGACTGACTGGAAACAAGAGAATAAATTGTATTAATTTTCATTTGCAGGATTGTTGCTTCAGTATTGCAATTTATTTGCAAATGTGCCCAATTTACCCATTAAGTTTGATTTCAAGTGAATATTCATGCATCTTTTGGCAATTTTGTGTTTCTATTAGCCACAGCTTGGTGAGGTAAGGTCAGGATGCCTGTTGATGCTCTGTTTTTCTCCCACTAATCACAATAATTACAGATCCTGTTTTAAAAGGGCGTTCCTGGGGTGGTACTGGCTCTGACAGCAGCCAGGACAGYTTTCAGCTCTGACAACATGCTTCAGGCTAAACTGTACCATGATAGCTGTTTATTATGACAGACACGGGGTTAAGGTTTCATTTGTTTATTAGCTCTTTCAGAAGATCTGAAGTATCACTGCATCATAATCTAACATGTAAAGCACAAATCTTAAAGAGCCGTAGACAAAAACATAACATTAATCTATTTTGTTTCATTCTTTTGTCTCGTTTTGTTTAACCCCTACATCAATAACTAACCATCATCATTACTGAATGAAACAGGCAACTATTAATAGTTTTGCAGTTTGTTGTTAAATTAGATGTGGCATCATCTGGACTGAAAGAGGTCCTCAGCTGCATTGGTTCGGATTCTGTGCAGATCCAAGGCTGCTAAATTTTTTAATGGCAATCAATTGATCTATGTTTGTGTGCGTTTGAAAATTCTTCCACTTATCAAATAAAAAATAAATAAAAAATCCATTTAGTTCTCAGATTTGTTTCTTTAACATGAGAACTTTTGCAAGGAAGACTGTTTCGTTATCTGGCCAATATAGTAGAGGGTATTTATTTATTTTTAGCAACACATTCTCTGCAAACCTAGGACCAGCTGTGACCTCTGCTTCTGTGATGAGGTATTGAGCTGTTGGTTCCACAGTGGTGCAGTGAGAAAAGAACATGTTGTACGCTCACTGAGCAGAGTGGAACATCCCACCATCCTCAYGCTATCTCTGGATTTCTGATGAACAGTTTGGACTTTTGTGTTCAGTTAGAAAGTTGTTCAAGAAAATCACCCTAAAAAAGAAGTAACATAACAGTGTTTGATAAGACAATGGGATGAATAATTTATTAGATGGAGAACAAATATTAAATTAAAATGAACGCATGTAAATATGCTGTTATGTTATTTTGAACCAAAGGAGAACATGCACTGATGAGTACTTAATTTTAATAGTGTCAGGATTTGTGTTTTCTGTTTTATTTTTTTCCAGTTTGAAGTGTATTTTTTTTCCCTTTTCATTGAGTTTGGTTTGTTCATTTCCCTTTAGGTTGCCCTGAGTTACTGTCCACTTCTTCCTCTGTCAGTTTTTGCTCCTTCACTCAGCCTGCTGTGCACATTTGCACCTGTTCCCTGTTTCATTAGTCCCAGCTGCATGCACTTGTCTCATCAGCCCCAGTCCTTCTCTCAGTTTTCCTTCCATCTTCAGTTTGGCATTGTGTGTTCTACGCCATGTCTTGTTCACCTCCCTGTTTTCTCACACAGTGAATGCCAAAATTATATTAAAAGTTTTCAGTCTGTTAACACTCAGAGTATGTCGGGTCCAATTAGGTGGTGTGCACTCATGTCCTCATTAGACCATAAAAACCAAAATACACAATCTTTTATTAACTGATAGATTTTGATGAAATATATATCTTAAAACAGCAAATGAAATAGTTGTGAGTCTAGTGTATTTATGTAAGAATAATTTAAATAACTTTTAAAATCAAGATTGTTTTAAATAAATATCGACAGAGACTGGTCCTTGGACCAAATTTAAAATTTTTGCCCCCTTCTGTAATTGAGTTAGACCCCCTGTAAGACCTCATTTTGTAATAACAACGCATCATGTAATAATGTAATAAAAATCAGGCTTCAAAATGTAATAAACTCGCGCTAAAACCGCATTATATAATAACTGACGCAAAATGTAATAAAAGTCTTCAATGCATTATGTAATAACGTTATTACATTTTGCGGCAATTATTATGAAATGTAGTGTTGCAATAATCTGGTGCATTATAACAATCAAAAACCAGTATTTCTGTTCATCCTAATCAATATACTTGTAATAACTCTCATGTTGCAAACACTACATAATTAAACCTTTATAACTTTGGTCAATAAACACAGAACTTCTCATTATTTATTTACATTTTCAGATTTACTGTCCTGATCCCTGTTACAGAAATATTCCACTTTGTAGACAACTCTGAAAATATATCTAAAAGTTAGTTGTACGTACATGTCAACCCCTTCAGACGTTCACCTGTATAATGAGCCATAAAAATCTGTAATTTTTCTTAAAAAAATCTGTATTAATCACATGCAGGGGGGTTGGGGGGTGCAGGTGGACCATCAGCCGCGGAAGGGAGGGGAGGGGGGCGCAGCGCAGGCAGACTGTCGGCTTCTGTATCAGAAGGAAATGAGGATTGAAGAACTTCTTTCTAGCATTAGAGTGGGTTGGAAGTGGATATTTGATGTTAATAATTGTTTTTTTAACGTCCCACAGGCTCTGACATGTTGAATAAATTAGAAACTAAGTTTTTGAAAGATTCCATGAAACATGAAAAAATCTGAGAGATTGCTCTATACATCCATATACACAAGAATTTGACTGAAAATACAAATAAAAAATGAGAAGTTTGGTGTTCATTGACCAAAGTTATAAAGATTTAATTATGTAGTATTTGCATCATGACAGTTATTACAAATATATTGATTAGGATGAATAGAAAATTTTGGTTGTTTATTACATAATGCACCAGATTACTACACCACCACATCTTGTAACAATTGCCGCAAAATGTAATAATGTTATTACATAATGCGTTGAAGACTTTTATTACATTTTGTGTCAATTATTGTATAATGCGGTTTTAGTGCAAGTTTATTACATTTTGATGCCTGATTTTATTAGATTATTACATATTGCATTATTACAAAATGTGGTCTTACATCCCCGCTATAAGACGAGCCAGACACGTTTCACTCAGGAGTGCATTCATTATGTTTTTACAGTCAAGACAAAGAAGCAATTTAGGGGTATTTCTCTTTATAGAAAAAAATCAAATAAAATCACTGTCTGAACCTCTTCCAAGGTTTTCACTTTTTCAAATTGTAAATGTGACCATAAAAGCAAAACCTGCTGCCACAAACTGTGATGAGAGCCAGATGTCCACTGGGGTCCACTTTCTCCCTGATTCTGAGCTATAGCTGCTCTGCTGCTCCCATTACGCTCCATTATCTCGCTGCATTACACAGTTAAACAAAACCTCCCATCATGTGTCCTGAAACCCAAACACAGACCTCGAGCCACTACGCCCTCTCAACAAGGTTCACGGTGCCTGAAGGTTTTCACACCTTGGAGACAAAGTGCAAATGTGTGAGCGGGTTCACGAATGCAAAATGAACGCTTATCATTGTGTTTACCCTCCACTAACATCTGGACATAAGCTCCACAGCTTAACTGGATGACCAAATGAAAATAAAATTAGACAATATACTTATTAGAGGGGGAAGAGGTCAGTCACCTCCTGGTTTTTCTGTGTGGAGTTTACATGTTCTTCCCTGTGCACGTGTAATTTTTTTCACGTTTCCTCCCACAAACCAAAAGTATTCACATTAGGTTATAATTGTGAGCTCTAGGCGTGTGAAAGTTTCTCATTGCTCTGTCCAAGGTATACCTTGACTCTTGCACAATGACTGCTGGAAATATGTACTCTGTGACTCAGAAAGAAAGAAAAAGTGGTTCAAGAAAATGTGATCAGTTTTTCCCTCTTTGATTCCAACTGCACTGATGCAAATCTGACCAGGATCACACAGTGCCCAAAGTCATGTGATGTATGAAGAGAAAAATTCACCTTGACAAGGCTTTATGCAAATTTGGAGCCTTTCCAAACAACAGATGCCAGGCTGTTTATTTTGTGTGGGATGTAAAAAGAGCTTTGAGACAAAAAAAAAAAAAACAAAAAAAACAAAAAACGCTCTGAGATATTTATACAATGATTCATATTAGGACCCTGTGTGGTTTATTATTCAAAATTCAACAGAAAGGTAGCTTGAAGCTGTTAATGGGTGATTCTGATGTGTGGGACGATGATGTAGCTTTAAATGCGTAGGCACAGCGACACAGATTACATAACACCGGTGAGATTCACAATATTTGATTGAGGAAGTTGGAACACAAATTGGCCATTTCTCATTTTCAATGATGCTCCAATATCTTACAACAGGTTTTCATGTTCTGTGATGGACTTGCAAGGTGACAGCTGGATATGGGCACCAGTGACCGGTGACCCTGAAAGGAAGAAGTAGGTTAAAGATAATGGATAGATGATTCTTAAGTTAATATTGAGTTCTTTGACTGTTTTATATAAGCTTTATTTGAACTGCTAAATAAGGTCATGGACTTCCTTCTAACCAATTCCAAGAATCGACAGTTCTGCAGGTTTGTCGTCTTYGTTCTCCTCTCACAGTGGGTCAGACTCTGGCTCGAACATGTAAGGTTGGATGGACAAGTCTAAATTTAGAACGTTTGAAAGAATGRTGCACCTCAATTCAAGGAGTGAGACTGTGGAATAATTTAGAAGACAATGTTAAAAGTTGCCACATCAATATGCATATTTAAGAGAATGATAAAGACTAGACTGTTAAAACATAATGAAATTGTTTAGTATGAAGACATTCACTTTGTTGTTCTAGAAAGTTTCAATGTTTTGTTGTGTTTTGTTTTGTTGACTGAAGATCCTTATAGTTTGAATCTAAATTTGGGAAAAAGGGGGCAGATATTATAAGATTTTTTTCTTCTCTCTGCCACCTTTCATTACATTTTATTTGTATTTTCTTTTTTATTGTATATATAATTTTGTTTCATGAAATGAATAAAGTTTATAATTAACCAACCAACCAACCAACCAACCAACCAACCAACCAACCAACCAACCAACCAACCAACCNCCAACCAACCAACCAACCAACCAACCAACCAACCAACCAACCAACCAACCAACCAACCAACCAACCAACCAACCAACCAACCAACCAACCAACAATATTTTAAGCCAGGTTTACACAAGATAATTGTTCCAATTTTTGTTGCGATTTTGCTCTTCTAGTATTCTTCAGACTAAATCATTACAGTTTCACTTTACATGCACAAGTGAATGATTTAAATGTGAAAAGGAAGGATTTAAAAGCATGRTATTCCCCTCCAAGTGCATCCTTCATTCATCATCTGCAGTTTTACAAGTAAATTAGAAACCTTTACATAATCAAACTGGATACATGTTTTTAACTCTAACAGGCAGCAAACTTTGTTTGTCAGAAGCTAAACTAAAGTCTGAGTCAGATTTGTTGATGAATCAGAAGWGCTCCGAGCTCCTCAGTGTTGCAGATGATGATTAAAAAAACAACAACTATGGTTTCAGTTAGCTCATACAGACRTGTCAAGGACAGGAGATACACTTAAGTAGCTATCAGCATTGGCTGAGTCAAAAAGATGAATTCTTGTACTGAAGAGTTTCAAAGGCAGAGCTTTAGGCTCAGAACCCCAGAGAGCTCTTTGAAACATTTGTCAAGGATTTATAACAGCCTTGTTGATCCAGCAGCCGTTTGGGTCTATATGAKCTTTATAAACAGAAATGAATATGCAAAGGTTTTAAGAAAGAGAAATATTTGGTAACAGAAGCTGGTTCTAGCTTTCAAACTAGAGCTCCTAGATTGTGGAACGCCCTGCCCCTGTGTCTTATATAGCCCCTCAGGCAGATTCTGTTGATTTCTTGAAGAAGCAGCTTAAAACAATGCTGTTCAAATAAGCTTTTAGTTAAATTGATTGTTTTATTCGTCATATTAACTTTTTTATTGTATGCTTTTATGGTTTATTGTGTGTTGTATTTGTTATATCTCTGCTCCTTGTAAAACAGTTTGTGACATTTATCTGTGAAAGTGCTATACAAATAAAATTTTCTTACTTATTGACTTGGTAACCGTTTTACTGTGGCTTTTGACTTGGTCAAAAATGTTTCCATATTTTTACGCATAAAGAAAAAAAAAACTGAATACAAAATCATGTTAAAGTGTTACATTTATGTTGAGACAAAGTCAGTTTTAAATGATTTAGAAATGCTTGTTCAGGTCCTCATTGCTTGGCATTTTGACACTGTAGGGGTCACCTCGAGTGAAGAAACAGGAGTTACTGCCTCAAAGCAGGTCTCGCACAGGCCTGAGAACTGGCAGGAACTGCTGAACTCTTATTTTAGGCCATGACGGGTCATTTCAACCTACACGAGGACTTCAGTTCTCTTAATCAGATTTTAAACAGAAACAATCTGTTCTGTTCATGATTCATTGGTTGTTTAACTAAGAATGTTTAAGCATTTGTTAATCATAATAATGACTG
>NW_013952440.1:737969-740672 GCF_001266775.1 Austrofundulus limnaeus | reverse complement strand
GTATTAAGTTACTGGTAGTTTAATGTGGACCTGTGTCGTTAGGTGCTGGAAGTTTGTTGACGTTAGCGGCTACTGTTAGCATGATCTTAACATATAAAACAATATCAGAACAAACACTCACCCTGACAAAAGAAACAAACAAACAAACAAAAAAAAACGATAATCATCGTGGAGCTGTTTGGTACCGAGGTTGTGGATCCACCCACTGAATAAAAAGTTCTACACCTCCCGTTGTTTACGTGCTTTCATCGGCTGTCGGGTGTAGTTAGCATCCAGTTAGCGCTGCACCGTCTGCCCTGGCAGGCCGGTAACGGGACAAAGATTTCCCCCATAGAGTCCGCTCGGTGCTCGGTCTTCTTCTCTTATAATTGAAATAGTGAATCACCTATTTCCTCATCAAAGTCCTCACTCTGTCTCCGGCTGTTTTCCCTCCATCTCTGCCCTTGAGCTCCTCGCAAACTGCGGCACGGTCAGACTTGGTCCACCTGTCCGCAGCTCGACAGGAGCTCCACCTTCATCGCCTTTTTTTGCATCAAAGACACTAAAATAACTTACTAAACTTCTCAGTAACTATGAAATATAGTTATACAAATATAATCAATGTAATAAATTTCAGATATCTCATTGCAGACTTCCGATCTCGCTGTCTCTCCATCGCAGCCGAACTTCATTCAACTTCCGCCTCTTTTTATTTTTATCCTCCTGTAGATTTTTTTGCCGCTTGTCTAATATTTTCTAGCCTGGTTTAAACCAGACCGTGTCCTTCACTTTTCTTCTTACAAGGGTCTGGACTTGCTGCATAGAGAATCGATTTCTTGCAGGAGGCGTGGCCTCTGCTGAAGTTTAAAATGACTGGATCAGTTGGCTGCGACGTATGTCGGTGTGAAAGAGGCTAAGCTAATAAGCTAACTGGAAATAGCGTGTGCTGTAAACAACCCTACCGAGCCAAACGAGACGACTATAAATGAGAGCTGCTGCTTTGTCAGACAAATTTATTTTAATTTGGAAGCCTTATCAACACAGACTGGCTTCATTCACTTCCACTGCCGTATGCTAAACTAACTAGCAGACACTGCACAGAACATCGACGTCATTCAAAACTCTGCCTTCTGTTCTCTGATTGGYCCAGGTAAAATAAACTACAAGCAGACACTGCGCAGAAATTTGACGTTCTCTTCTCTGATTGACCCGGCTAAAAATCGGCCAATGAAATCCATCTCAGTGGGTGAAGTCCCAGACGGAGCAGTGAAGGGAAACTAGAATTGAGCGGAGCTGNTATGGTAAACCTTATAATTTGRCAGGTAACTCTATTGTTTGTCACAGTACTGGACATTGGAAATGATCTACATGCTGCTTTCCTTCAGATCTTTATGATGCTTTTACAGTGTGSTGTGATGGATATTTGCAGCACATTAGAAAGAAAACCCAAATATCTGTYATATTACAGAATTGGAACATTATCTAATCATAAAATGTTTATTTTCAATGTTTTAATGGCACCCAGGTRGTTGTTCTGCTCTTTTCCTGTCAAATGCTAAATTATTTTTTAAGGATAATTTTGGAGTTCCAGTGGCACAGTTGTTACCATAACTCAAGTCCCCCTCCCAATAAATAAATAGATAAATAAATAAATAAATAAATAAATAAATAAATAAATAAATAAATAAATAAATATTGGATTTTCCTCCTTAGATTTTTTAAGGTTCTTAATCTAGTTGTGAGGGTTTAAAAAGTATGGAGGTCACGTTTGATCCTGAGCTCCTCTGTGTGTCTTTGAGTTAAACACAAAACTCGTTTCTTCTCATCTGCTCATTAGTGTAAATTTTCCTTTTTAAAAAAAGACAAATTGTTCAGTAATCTTCCAAGACAGTGTAATTATGCAAAAAAATTGTGAACTGCATTAATCAACATGATCACACACATCTAGGGCAAAATTTCATGTGCAATTAATGGTCAGAAAAAAATATCAACAATTATTATTTGCAATAGCTGTGTTTCAGTCACGTGGTTTCGAAGGCGGAGGATCTCCGCTGGAGGGCAGGGGGGTAAAATGTCTATGGAGGAAACTACTGGCGAGAGTCCATAATGTATGGATTTAGGTCCTATTTCAAGATATATGACAACAATTTGTTCACAAATAAACAGATATGACTCATATGATGAAGATGAATGAGTTTTCGACAGAACCTAAAGATTTTCTGAGGCTGTCGATACCACACACGTCTTACRTCACCAGGTGCCAAATAATAACCAGCAAAAGTTCATCTGATGAATAATTCCACACGATTCTACCCAACCCTATGACAACATGACAACACTGGTTATCAGACACAAAGATGAAAAATGTAGAAAGCTCACAGAACGACAACGTAAAAAGTGGATTTTAAACYGTCTGCGGTCGGGAGGAGCAGACGGTTCAGAGGTATGTTAGCTGCTAACTTGTTTTAGAGGTTATGTTTATAATGATCRTTTATTTAGTAGTGAGTATTAAGTTACTGGTAGTTTAATGTGGACCTCATCTGGACTTTAGGCTACCCTAGTTCTGTGTCGTTAGGTGCTGGATGTGTGTTGACGTTAGCCGCTACTGCTAGCATGATCTTAACAAATAAAACAATATCAGAAAAAACACTCACCCTGACCAAAAACAAACTATAATCATCATGGAGCTGTTTGGTACCGAGGTTGTGGATCCACCCACTGAAT